>NW_024063104.1:0-343468 GCF_006381635.1 Hibiscus syriacus | reverse complement strand
TACGAGGGCTTTTGTTTCCTCTTCTTCAAAACACCCAATAAAAATTCAGAAAAGAAACACCAGGAAAAGATGTCATCGAGCAAAAGTCCAGTCCATAGCACTATGGCACACGAAGAAACAAAGGGACGACGGTGGAGTGTAAGGAGAGTTTGGATTGGAAGAGACAAGACATCAGGTTTCGCTGTCTTTGCCCATGATTTTTTCCAATGTTTCCTGTTACTCCATTACTTTTGGTGTCTGTCATGTTTGCCGGTCACACCGGCGAGCTCGAGCTCGCCAGTGCCGCTATTGCCAATTCTTGGGCCAGTGTCACCGGCTTCGCCTTCATGGTAACTCTATCCCACCTTTTTCCTCTTTTGTATAAAATGGATTTTGGATAGGTATGTAAATGAACCAACGCACACGAACAGAAGTATATTCATGCTCGTTCATTTAATAAAAAATGAACATAAACAATACAACATAATGAACAAAAAATTTTTGTTCATGTTCGTTCATTAAGGAATATAGCTTGTTCATGTTCGTTCCTTAAGGAGTATAGTTTGTTCATATTCGTTCATTTAAATGATAAACGAACGAACATAAACAACATAATAAATGAACATAAAACGAACACACAAACACAAAAACAAACTTATTCGAACACAACAAATTTGTTGCGGAAACGGCTATCAGATAGAGTAAAATCGCAACTAATAATTTGAGAAATAAAATGAAGATAAAGAAGACACAAATCTTACGTGGAAAACCCCTAAATAAATATAGGGTAAAACCACGGGCAACGTAGAAGAATTTCACTATGAGAAAATAAGAATTACAACTCTATCGATCTAACAGAAGAAAACAATAATATTCTCTCTTAATAAAAAGTAAAAAACAACTCTCAAGAAAACTCTTTAAATTCTTTAGTATTTGGAGAAAGCTAGAATGATTTGGATGTTTTGAAGCTAAATGGGTTAGGGTATTTATAGTTGAAGCTTAAGGACTAATCTTGCTAAAGTACAATGACTAAATGTATAATTTTACCATTGCTAATTTAAGAAAAAACCAATCCTTTTTGACAATTTTTTGTCGATTTTTTTTATTTTCACCTTTCGGTGCTGACTAATGCCATTCATTGCTGAGTTTCAATAATCTCTCACTTGAAGATTTGATTGAAACAATCATATCTTCATACCATTCTTTCTACTTTGTACCATCATGTTGCTTACGTCTCTGACATGCCACAAGAGGATCGACACCAAGTCAATTTATTAGTATTGATTGCCTTCGTCATGAAATATGCTATGTTGTCTTTGGTATGGATCTTTTGCATATCTACCGTCATTTCTTCCACCTTTTCACGAATGAAATGGTACTGAACTCGTATGTGTTTTGTCCTTGAATGAAATGTTGGATTACTTGCAAGATGCAAGGCACTTTAACTGTCACAAAACAGAGAGACATACTTTTGATTGTGCCCAAGCTCCTCCAATAACATCTTCAACCAAATTGCTTCTTTACTGCTTATGCAGATGCTACATATTCTGCTTCTATTGTAGACGTAGCCACAACTGACTATAATTTTGAAACCCATCTTACAGCTCCACCAACAACTTTGAACACATATCATGTAGTAGATTTGCTTTTATCCAAATCCCCTACATAGTCAGAATCTACATACCCATTGATTAGCAAGTTTGATCCTCTGTAACATAATGCAATATTTGAGGTCCCTTTGATATATCTCAAGATCCTCTTTACTGTATTCAATGCTCTTTCCCTGGATTCGCCATGTACCGACTAACCACTCTCACTGCTTGTGCAATGTCTGGTCTTGTGCATATCATATCGAACATTAAACTTCCCACTACCAATGCATACGATACTCGAGACATCTTCATCCTCTCTTCTTCACTGCTAGGACTCATACTGGAGGATAATTTGAAGTTAATAGGAAGAAGGGTAGAAATTGGCTTACAATCTCGCATTGTTGAATCTTGACAAGATCTTCTTCAAGTAATTCTTTTGTGAAAGTCAAATCTTCCTATTACTTCTGTCTCGGTGAATTTGCATCCCTAGAATCTTGTTTGCTGATCCCAAATCCTTCATTTCAAATTATCTAGCCAGTTGTGCCTTCAATTCTTCAATATGATCTTTGTTGGGTCCTATAACCAACATGCCATCCACATACAATAATAATAACAAAATCGTTATCACCAAACCTCTTGAAATAAGCACAAGGGTCGCATTAAGTCTGTTGTATCCAAGGCACATAATGAAGGAATCAATCTCTTATAACACCTCGTCGCCTGCTTTAGACCGTACAGAGATTTGTTCAACCTACAAACCAAGTTCTTCTTTCTTCTTCTTCAAAACCTTCAGGTTGAAGCATATAATTCTCTTCTTCAAGATTTCCATGAAGAAAAGCTATTTTAATATCTAGTTGCTTTAGATGTAAGTTCAATGTAGCACACATTGCCAAAACTACTCGAACTGTTGTTAGTCGAACTACAGGAGAAAATATTTCATTGAAATCAATACCTTCATTTTGAGCATATCCTTTGACCACCAGTCTTGCACGATACATCTCAACTTGATCGTCACAATTTCGTTTGATTTTGAAGACCCATTTGTTACCAATTGGCTCCTTCCTTGTGGTAGTGGCACAATGTCCCATGTATTATTTTTATGAAGGGCTTTAATTTCTTCTTGCATCGCCATTATCCACAGTGAAGCACCTGAGCTGTTTATTGCCTCCTGATATGTTGATGGCTCACTGTCCTCTGTTAAAAGGCAATATGCAATATTTTCTTCTATAACATAATTTGAGTGTCAATTGAGACGTCTTTTCAGACGATCTGATTGACGAATTGTTGGAGCTTCAGAACTCTTTGGTTCTTGCTCATCATGTGTTGGTTATGCTTCAGAAGAATCTCCTTGTTCAAACTCCTTTTTCACATTTGTGTAGTCTCTGGCTTTTCATTGCTACCATCTTCTTCTTTTCTTTGTAGTTTATCTTCTATAAAGATAACATTCTTGTTGTTGATCACTTTACGGGCAGTGGGATCCCACAAGTGATACCCCTTTATACCATCAACATACCCCAAGAATTTGCATTTCCTGGATTTTAGATCCAACTTTGAAATTTATTGGGAGTTGTACATCACGTACACAACACTTCCAATATATGGAGTTGAATAATCAGCTGTTTACCAGTCCACATCTCCATTGGTGTCTTCAGCTCTATTGCAATTGATAGAGCTCGATTCACCAAATAATAGGCAGTATTGACTGCTTCTGCACAAAATGATTTTTCTAGGCCTGCAGCCCTCAACATTGCTCTTGTTCTTTCTAACAAGGTTCTATTCATCCACTATACCACTCCATTTTGTTGAGGAGTGCTCGCTACTGTGAACTGTCTTTTGATTCCTTCTTTCCTGTAAAAGTCATCAAATTATTCACTTATGTATTCTCCTCCATTATCTATTCTGAAACACTTGATCTTATTTCCAGAATCAAGTTCCACTCGCGCTTTGAAGTTTTTGAAAGTGGAAAACACATCTGACTTCTTCTTAATAGGGTACTCGCAACATCTCCTGGAGTAGTCATCAATAAATGAGACAAAATATTTTGCTCCGCTTAGGGATGTAACCGGTGCTTCCCATACGTCAGAATGAACCAATTCTAGAACACTTTTGCCTCTAGAATTTGACGTGTTGAATTTTAACTGATGCTGCTTACTTGTTATAAAATGCTCACACAAAGTAAGTGATACCTTTGTTAAGCCTGGAAGTAGCTTTTGCTCTACAAGGACTTTCATTCCTTGTTCTGAGATGTGTCCAAGTTTCTGATGCCATAGCATTACAGAATATGAACTACATGAGGCAACAGAGGCTTATGCTTCTAGCAAAGTCTCTCCCTTCAGCATGTACAAGTTTGTTGCTATCTTTTTGCCTTTCATCACCACGAGCGCTCCACGGAACACCTTCATGATTCCTTTTCTTGTTTCAATCTTGCTTGCATTATTATCCAACAATCCATAGGATAATAAAATTTTCTTCACGTCTTTCACGTGTCGCACATCTCGAACAACATTAATTGTTCCATCATACATCTTCAATTTAATGGTTCCTACGCCAACGATCTCTAAGGCATGATCATTGCAACTATACACATATCCTCCCGAGACAGGTTCATAATGATGGAATCATTCTCTTCTTGAGGTCACGTGATATGTTTCTCCCGAATCAATGAGCCATATATCTGCAAATCTTTTTCTACCTTCCACTGTGGTTGACACTTCACAACATAGAGCATCTCCATCAACTGAAGTATTTGCGGTATTGCTTTGTGGATTGAAGTTTTTTATTTAGACTCCAACAACCCTTCTTCAAGTGACCATTCTTTCCACAGTTGTAGCACTTTAAATTCTTTTTGCTTCTCAACTTCAATTTACCATATTTGTGACTGATGCTTTGGCCACGTTCTTTTGATCTCCCTTTAATTGTTGTCAACGCTTCTGCTTGTTGCTGATTTACTTGTCTGCCTTCCTTGTTCTTGCGTCGATTTTCTTCTTGTAGAACAGAAGCTGCAACGTCATGGAAGACTAGACTGGTGACATTACTGTTTGTCAAGTTGATGATGAGTTGATCATATGAATCAGGTAGACTTTGAATTAGAAGTTCAGCACAGTCTTGTTCTGTTATTGTACATCTTAAGGATGTAAGCTGAGAAAATAAAGTGTTCAGCATGTTTAAGTGCTCTGTCACTGAAGTGGATTCTGACACCCGGAGATTGTATAATTTCCTCTTAAGGAAAATTTTATTGTGCAACGATGTGGCCTCGTACAGTTTGGTGAGTGATCTCATATCTCCTTAGTTGTCTTATTCTCCTCGATGTTTGGCAATACTTTATCTGCTATTGCTAGATGAAAGTTTGTCATAACATTCCCGTCCATTTCGATCAATTTGTTGTCATATGTGAAATCTATCGGCCTTTCATTGATAGCCGCTAGACAACCTTCTTTCCTCAGGATGGCCTTCATCTTCAATTTCTACAATGAGAAATTTCTCTCATTGAACTTTTCAATATTAAATTTCGTTGCCATAACTTCTATTACGAATAGCTCCCACTATTTCACTATCGTTAATAGTTCTCTGGAACCTTTAAAGAATGAGTAATACCTTCTTATTTTCTTATGTTGGAGGATCCACCTTTTGGTAGCAATCACAAAGACAATAAGTAGATATTACACACTCAAATCTGGCTCTGATGCAAATTGTTGCGGAATACGGCTATCGGATAGAGTAAAATCGTAACTGATAATTTGAGAAAATAAAAATGAAGATAAGAAGACACAAATCTTACGGGAAAACCCCTAAAAATATAGGGTAAAAAACCACATGCAACGGTAGAAGAATTTCACTAGAAAATATGAATTACAACTCTCTCGATCTAACAAGGAGAAAATAATAACAATTCTCTCTTGATAAAAAGAGAAAACAACTCTCAAGAAAACTCTCTAAATTCTCTAGTATTGGGAGAAAGCTAGAATGATTTGGGATGATTTTAAAGCTAAATGGGTTAGGGTATTTATAGTTGAAGCTTAAGAACTAATCTTGTAAATATCCTAAAGTATAATGACTAAATGTGCAATTTTAACATTGCTAATTTAAAAAAAAAACTTTTTGACAATTTTTTTGATGGATTTTTTTTATTTTCACCTTTCGGTGCTGACTAATGCCATCATTGCTGACTTTCAACAAAATGAATGTAAAAAAGTAAACAACAAAAATAACAATTTAAAATTCTTTAATATAACCTAAAACTTTAGAGTTAATTTGTTCGAATACGACAAAAATATACATAAATCATAAATAAGCTATATGAACATAAGTCTTAAAGTTAATTTGTTCAACAAAACAATCTTATTGAAATCCAAACAACTTCAAATCTTCGTAACATATTCAACTTGCCCTTTGTTCAAACATAATGAACATAAATGAACGGATATAACGACATAATCGAACGTTCACGAACGTAAATGAACGGACGAGCACTTTGTTCGTTTCGTTCATTTAATTAAACGAACAAAATCTTGTTCATATTCGTTCATTTAATAAATAAACGAACTTCCCGCCGCACGGTTCATGAACGATTCGTTGAACGTTCAGTTCATTTACAGGCCTAATTTTGGATTAGGGAAAGTTTACCTTAAACATGTATGCCTCTCTTCATTTTTGCTTTGAAAATCTTGTTTTAATTTGTCTTGTTCTGAAAAAGAACGACAATGTTGGTAGATGTGTTTTCTGGTCTTTATTGCTATAAACCTTTGTTTTTTCTTTCACTTTTTAGGGTAAACTTTGTATTTATTCAGGAGTTGTTTGTTTACTTCAGAATGATTAAGCGCTGAATGATTCAGAGGCTTTGTATGAATTAACTCTGAATGTGACATGTTGTTTGATAATGGCTCTGAATCATTCAGAATGTACTTTAATGCTGAATTATTCAGCACTGTTTTGCTGAATCATTCAACACAGTCTTCATTCAAATGTTAGAAACAAACACGATGAATGTTTGAACGGTTCACATTCAGCGCTGAATGGTTCCATTCAGAGCCAAACAAACACCCCTCACCTAATGTTCTCACAGTTCTATTTTGATCATCAATTTTCCCTAAAATTATCACTAAATATACATTTTGGTAAACTATGCATTTAGTACCTAAACTATCAGTTTTGGTTTATTTTAGTACCTAAACTTTTATTTTATTTTTTAAAATTATACCTAAAGTTTAGCTTTCATTTCATTTTAATACTCGTCGTTAAAAATTTAACATGTCTAGTACCTAAGCTATCAGTTTTAGTCCGTTTTAACACCTAAACTTTCAATCTTTTCAAAATTTAACGTTAAATTTTGAACGGATACTAATATGAAACAAAAACTAAATTTTATGTATACTTTTGAAAAAATTAAAATTTAGATATTAAAACGAATAAAAATTGATAGTTTGAATAATTAAACGTAATTTACCCTTTGTATTTTTTATATTTTGATTTCCTATGGTTGAAAATTTTCATAATCGATTTTTGAGATGTAATGACAATTAGAAGTAATATTCTTCGTTAGAATCGATCAATTTACGTTAGTATCGATTTTACCTACATACATTAGTTAACCACATTCATTATAAAAGTAATATTGAATTATATCTTAGACTAAAGAAACGAGGATAGTTCAAGATGTAAATAATTTGATATCGTTTAAGTAGTTTTCGAGTTTGAGTTAGGAGTGTTTACAATTCGGTTAAAACGGAATTACCAAATTGAACTGATATTTTTTCGATTAATTGGTCGGTTAATTTTGGGTTCAATGGTTAACGGTTAATGATTTTTTAAAACTTCAATTAACGGTTAATTCTGTTCGAAATCGGTCAATTAACGGAATTAACTAAAATTATCAAATATTTAATATATTATTTAGTTTTAAAGGTGTTTAAACTCCAGTTTTAATTTACCAAATTAACCAAATTAGTCAAAAATATTAAATATATATTACTTATAAATTTTGGTTAATTCAATTAATAGACAAAATTAATCGAACTTAGTTTGGTTTGATTAAAAGTTTTCAAAAAAATTTCGTTCGATTAACTGTTAAAGGAAAAAATTTGAATTATAAATATTGGGTATTTCAGTTCGGTTGGTTAATCAAATTAATCGATTGAGTATCCTTAGTTCGAGTTTTTTCTGTTAAAAAATTGATGGCAATTGAGCTGGACATTAACTAATTGACTGTAATATGATAAAATTTGATCCTAAATCTCAAAGGACTATTATATCTAAGTTTACATTTACTCAGACTGTCATCAATTTTTTAACGAAAAGAATGAGTTTAAACATATGAATAGTCGGGTGATCATTTTTGTAACTTTTGATAGTCGGAGACTCAATAAAATAATGTCCTATAGTCGTGGGATCGTTTTATAACTTTTAATAGTTGGAGGACTCAATAAAGCAACACCCTATAGTCAATGAATCATTTGTGTACTTTACCCTATTTTTTATCTACCTATAATGTGATTTGATTCGATTTTCGATTCGTTTGTTTATTTTCTCACCCTAATTTAAATTATTAATTATTTTTTATTTATCAAGGTCTAAAAATTTTACACGGTGAATGAGTTAAGATAATTTCTCACTTGTTTCAGATAGGACTAAGTGGAGCAGTAGAAACACTTTGTGGTCAAGGATTGGTGCAAAATTATACAGAATGTTGGGACTTCATCTTCAAGCATCTTGCATCATTTCATGCTTCTTCTCCATCGTCATATCCATCTTATGGATCTACACCGAACCAATCTTCATTTGGCTTCACCAAGATCCTCGAATTTCGAAAACGGCCGCAATCTACCTTGGGAATTTGATCCCAGGTCTATTTGCATACGGTTTTCTGCAGAACATCTTGAGGTTCCTTCAAGCTCAAGGCATTGTCATGCACCTCGTCTGGTTTTCGATTCTTCCTATCGGAACCCATTTCGGCATCGTTTACGGTTTAATGAACTGGACAAGCATTGGTCTAAAAGGAGCTTCAATGGCCGCTTCGATTTCGTTATGGATGTTATGCATTTCGTTGGCAGGTACATTGCTTGTACCAAGCATTGAAGCATACATGGGAAGGATTGTCGTCTGAATCATTTCGTCACATTCTTACATTCCTCAAAGTGGCCTCCCTTCTGCAGCAATGCATTGGTGAGTTTTCTGTAATACATATTCGTATTCGATACATAATCGTATTTGACATTATGATTTTTTTCCTAGTTTGGAGGATTGGGCATTTGAACTTCTAGTGCTGTTAGCAGGATTGATGCCAAATTCAACATATCTACTTCATTGATTGCAATGTGGTAAGTTTTGTTTATTTTTTGGGTAAATTATAAATTTTATCATTCAACATTTTTCTTAATCCTGTTGTGGTAATTAAAGTTTAAAAATTTACAATTTACTCACTAAAGTTTCGATTTTCTCTTATGTTGATCATTTGGGTGTTAAATCATAATGGAAAGGTGACATGGAAGTCAGGTGTGCTGATGTGGATGGCTTTTTATTGATATGATCCATGTGTTATTTACGTTATTTTCTCTTTTTTTTTTGTATTTTATCTTCTTCCTCCAAAGATGAAAGTTTTATAGTTTCATCTCAGTGTCACTTCGACACTGCAATTACTATTCTCCGACCTCTTCTCCAACTACTTAAGATATCGACGAACTCACCTCATTGTCTCCTACCACTCTATCAATTTAGATTTTACCTTAAACCATATTGAAACTCATAAAACTCAACCCTAAACTCAAAACTCATGAAACCAATAGCCACTTTGATCTATAACATGCAATCAGCATGGAATCAAAGATATACAGCTCGTTGCTTCCTTCTCCACCTCCCCACTATCTGGATTTGGAAGAAGATGTTTTATCATCGATAAATCAAAAGAGATTCGAAACTATGAGTTTTTTCTCACAAAAATGAAGAAAGTTTTGGGGCTATTTCATGATTTTTAAAAGAAATATGTTTAGTCGTAACTCCGTTAAGTATTTGATGGTGGAGTGATCGAAATAGGAGCGAACCAAAAGTTCGGTGAGTAAATTGATTTTTTTAAATTTTAGTACCCATAATAGGAATTTGAAAAAGGTTGAGTGATGAAATTCGTAATTTACCCCTTTTTGAATAAAGTAACTTTTAGTTAGGAATGGCAACGGGTCTGGTTCGGGACGGTTTTTGCTCGCCCCGTCCCCGAACCCAAAATGAATCCCCGTCCCTGACCCCGACCCGATCCCCGACGGGTTTTTTATCGAGGCGCCCTGTCAGGGATTTTTTTTGCCCCGTCCCCGAACCCGACCCGAAATATTATACCAAACTCGAACCCGAATCCGAACCCGAAAATATTTTATATATAATTAATATAAAAAATATAAAATATTATATATATATATATATATAATCAGGGCGGGTCGGGGCGGGGATACCTTGCCCCGAACCCAAACTTGACCGGGTTTCGGATTTTCCCGTCGGGTTCGGGTCATATTGCCATCCCTACTTTTAGTTCCCCAACTTATTGTCTAATTTTCCCACATTATATGTAGCGTGAATACCGAAACCATTGCCTTCATGTTTACATGTGGACTTGGTGCAGCAGCAAGGTTAGTTTTCACACAATTTTCTTCTTTGAAACTATCAATTTTTATAGGTATTTGAGATGCAATAAATTGAATGGAATATGTATTGACAGCACAAGGGTTGCTAATGAATTGGGAGGTGGGAACCCACAGAAAGCAAAAAATGCAATGGTTATGACACTCAAGCTCTCCACCATTCTTACCCTTGCAATTGGCCTTACATTAGCCTTTGGTCACAATGTTTGGGCTGCTTTCTTCACTGACAGTTCCTTGATCCTACACCAATTTGCCTCAATCATACCCTTACTCATCATCTCCATAACATTCGATTCTTTTCAAGGCATTTTATCAGGTAAAACTACGTAATCAGGGACGGAATCACGGTTAAACATCGGGAAGAATCAAATTACTTAGTAGTAATACTAAACTCGGATATTGATACCATGTTGCAGCTGTGGCAAGGGATGCGGTTGGCAGCATTTAGCTGTGTGGGTTAACTTGGTGACTTACTATTTCATCGGTATCCCAATTGCATGCCTTCTAGGGTTTGTGCTACAACTTTATGATAAGGTGACCATAATATTTTAATTTTTCTGATAAATTCATATTAATTTCTTTCTAACTTTATATTGGTTTTTTCAGGGTTTATGGATAGCATAATATGTGGCCTGTTTTGCCAAGGCATTGCTCTCCTATCAATTACATTGTTTAGGCCATGGCCTAAATTTGATGTTTCAGTAGGAAGTGGTGAGAAAAACCAAGTTTTTGTTTGAGTAATACTCCACCAGGAGAACCCAAATGATGTATGTATGTATGTATATATGTACGAATCACCTCATATTTGCTGTATTTTTTTCCATGAGATGATTTCCTCCCTGTGGCGAACCATGCAAGATGCTGAAGCTAAGAACTAGGGTTCAACTGTTAATGAAATAAACATACTGCTACAAAGTTATAAATAAATATTGCCAGCTTGAGCACCATCTTTAATCTTACCAGGAATCAAGATTTGGGTGAAACTCTGATTTCGAGATGATGAAATTGTATAATGTATTGCTGAGCATTTGATTTCTGTGTGTTTTCTTAGTCAATAACGATAGAAACTTAGTCGCGTACATGAAGCTTTTTGGCATGTAGTAAGCAGGCGTGCCTTTGCTATCATCTTATAGAAAGTTGTAGCATTTCTTTAACAAATCCAATCAACTTATTGCCTTGAGACTTTGGATCCATTATACACGAACCAAGCTACTTCAATGGTTAACGAGATAATTATTATCTCTAGAGGTTATGGATTAGAGCACAAGTGGTTGTTAGAATATTTGAGAGTTCATTCTCAGCCTTCCACCGTTGGATTTCAAGCAGAGCTGCTGCCAACAAAGAAACTCAAGATTGAATGTAACAACCCCAACCTGTTACGGGTGACCTGATCCGATCTGAGGTGTCACATTATGGCCATTAGAGTGACCCACAATAAAAATAACAAAAAAAATAAAATTTTTATTAAAATATATAAAAATACAAGTGTAGAAATCTTTCAGATCGTAAAACATAATTCATTCATACCTCCCATCATAAAAGTTTCAGACTCAATATAAAAATCAAATGTGACATACATGCCCCCTAATTACACTTGTATCATACTCTATAAGCAAAGCCGAAGTAACTCCCATTACGGAACTCGATAGCTGCACTGGATAGATCTTTTAACCTGAAATGGTGAATAATAGAGTAAGTTTTGGGAAGCTCAGTAATACAGAACTACTATGTGATGCTGAAAGACATGCATATAAATAACAAACATAAAAATTTTCTTATTCATTTAAACATCTACAGGTTTTCGTGATGAGCTGAGGTTTCACTCATATTTCTTCAGGTAACAGACAAGTAGCTAATAGCTAAGAGGAAACATTTAGAAGACCAGGTTCAAAGATTGAAACAGACGTCAGGACATCATTCATAAGGACTTACCCTAGACCCCTAGGATCTAGGAGTCCAATATGAATGATCAGAACATAAATGATTTACCAACTAACTGAACCTTAGAGACTCCAAACAGCTACCCAAACAATACCCCAATAAAACAATTTTAGATAGAACTAGTAATATCAGAAAACAG
Source organism: Hibiscus syriacus (assembly GCF_006381635.1). Taxonomy (NCBI): domain Eukaryota; kingdom Viridiplantae; phylum Streptophyta; class Magnoliopsida; order Malvales; family Malvaceae; genus Hibiscus; species Hibiscus syriacus. The sequence goes on along the minus strand of NW_024063104.1, from coordinate 331,199 downwards.
AAGATGGGTTTTTATTTAAAATACAGAATTTCCCTTCAACCGTACACCAAATGTAGTACCCTAGAACATGTATTCATAAAGACCTACCCTAGACCCCTAGGATCTAGGAGTCCAATATGAATGATTAGAACAAAAAAGATTTACCAACTAGATGAACCTCAGAGTCTTCAGACACCTACCCAGATAGTACCCCAATAAAACAAATCAGATAGCAGACATTAATATAAGAAATCAGGAGCTAATTGTACCTTGTGTCATAAATCAAAAACTAGATATGAGAAACCTAGGGGTATTCAAATCCAATCCGATCCAAAAAATAACCGAAAACCGATTAAAAAAATCGATAACAGAAAAAATCGAAACCAATTTAGTGTGTTTGGTTTTTAAAAAAAACCGATCGGTTCGGTTTCGGTTTAAAAATCCAGAACCGATCCGATATATCTTACAATTAAGTATGAACGACACCGTTTCAACTTTCAAGTTCAAACCCTAACCCACTTTAGAGTTTAGACTCCGCCTTTTCTCAATGTTCTCATCCTCCTCGAGCAGAGCACAAGTGCACAACCCCTCACTCACTAGCCAAACCGGAGACCAGTAACAAGATAGAGAGAAGACAACTAGTGTCGTGACAATTACAAGTGCTGAAACAACTCTGCCTCCGCATCATCCTCGGCTCAGAGCCTAGTTTAATGTGTCATTTTCTGTATGGGTTTTGTGTGAAATTGATGAGGAACAGTCTGTTTAGGAATATGAATTTGATTCCCATCTCTTTCGTTCTTTCTTTCCTTGCTTCTTCCTGGATCTGAATCTTTATTTTCTCAATGCAAAATTTGTTGAAATTTTTGACTAACCTCAATCCTTTTCTTACTTTATTTATTTTTTGTTGTCATATCGTATTTTGTTTGGTGAATAAAGTATATTTCGAGTCTATAGTTTTGTACATTTAACAGCTATTCCCTTTGACAAGTCAATGTGGTTACCCGTTGATTTTGTGAAAAAAGTTTAGCAAAAAGAGCCAAACATTGTTTTTGCCTTAAAATGCATACTTGGCTCCAATATCAATTTTCCCGAATATCTGAACATGATCCATTGATTCATTTTAGCTCAACCAGGCAACTGTGATTTAGCAGTTTTATTTGCATGCACTTCTCAAGTAGCTTGGTTATGTCCAATAAGGAAAAGAAAAATTCTTGTTACAATTATTTTGGACATAGTATAAGGATTATTCAGTTTGCTGTGTCTATGAATCATTTTCCAGGTATATAACCTGCTACCTAAAACAAATTTCTAAGCAATATATTTTCTCGTGTATCTGTGAATTTTGCTGTGTCTTATGCCAAGTCCTTGTTCTGATACATTTCCTTTCTGCCCTTCTCAGCCTTGTTATAATGGGCAATAACACAGAATTTGAAAGGGCAGTTAGATGGCTATCTGAAAACCTGACTTTCAACGTCGATGCCAAGATAAATCTTTTTGAGGTATCTAATGTCATACCTTCTAATGTCAGGAAACAAGCATGCCGTTTATTTTTTCCTTCTTTTCTTTCCTTATCAGCTATTAGTGCACAATATCAGATCTATATAAAACGCTGGCTTGTGTTATCTAGTGTTTGAGTATCATATATTTATTTCCGTTTGGTAGTGGTAGATGGACTGGCTGTGGTTTCAAACATGTCTGTAAATAAAGGCCTGAGATTAATTTGCCTTGTTATTGCATCGGCAAAGAGAACATAAATTTGTGAAATTATCCTTGTTGCCATCATTACAGGGTTGTCTGACGTTGTAAGACTTGTTTAGATATTTTTATCAGGTTGTTGTCGTTTGTAATGCAAAGAAGCAAAATCCCAAACTGGTTGGTTATTGGGAGTTGATAGTGTTCCTTTTATGTTCATCAACGGTGTTTATTCGATCGACGTTAGCTTAGGATATGAAATGGTGAAACTGTTTGACCCCTTAGGCAGTGTTGTTGCTTTGAATTATTTTGAAAAATTAGAATCCAAAAACCGCACAAATCCAAACCGAATCAAACTGCACTTAATTGGATCGGATCGGATTTTTTTAGAAACATCCAAACCGATCCAAACCGCAAAAATTTATACTTTCGGATCAGATGAATTTTTAGCCAAAAACCGATCCAAACCGACCGTGAATACCCCTACAGAAACCATACTTTATATAAATTAGAGAAAACATTTTTGTCAATAGGGAAAACACTAAAGGATCCATATATTTTTCGAATGCGCTTGGAAATTATCAGGAATAAAAAAAATATATGAACTTACGTAAAATTGATCGGATTTCAGGATCGATGTCCCTATTAAAAGGGTTTAATTACTAACGGATCTAAACAGACATTCAAAGATTGATGCTTCAGGACCATTTAGGATTTCATGTGTATCAAAAAGGTATTTAGGAACCTTTACATAAGAATAAACTAAGATTTCAGATATAACCTGAGCAATTCCATTATTTAGGCCATCAAGGGTATTTCAGACACTTTGATTTCTAATAGATTCTTAGCAACTTAATCTAATAAGGGTAAAACGATGATTTATGGTATTCAAGATTCATATTGATTTATCAGGATATCGGGTCAATTCGAACTGAACAAATCTCAACACTGTGATACCTGTCAACCACTCAAATTGATGCACTTCAAGAATATTCACACTTTAATAATGACAACACTAGTCGAACTGATCATCTTCAGAACCATCGTTGAATAGATATTAAGGAACTATATGTATTATGATGGTATTTTTTATTTATGTATTGCAACAATCTCCAAGATGACCGAAGTACTTGAGTCGTATTCCACAACCTTTATGGGCGATCTAATATTTAGGTTTTCTCGGTGTTTCCAGAATTATCCAATAACATTCACTTATTTACAAGTCATCAGGGTAGTCGGGTCATTTTTGTACTCAAGATTGCTTCGTTCATCTTAGAGTTCGAGTTATTATGATATTTTTAAAATTCAGGGGTATTTTGGTTATATCAATATTTGAGGTTATTTTTTTCATTTCTAAGCACGAGGGTATTCCAATAATTTTCTTTGATTCAGTCATATATATATATATATCATTTCCAGTAATTTAATCATCGGGTGATTATTCCAAAATCAAAAATTCTAAATCTTTTACCACATCGGGAATTAAAATCGATAATTATAATGTTTCTAAACAATCCGAGTATTTATCAAGTGATTAAGTAGTCTATCATATCAATGATGACTTTTTAGGGTTATTTTAGTTATTATTGATCTCGAGGATTAGGAACCGATTTTCAGGTCTTCCAACTGATTTACAGGTCTTCCAAACAAGTCAGGAGTTCAGTCGGTGGATCTGTAGTTCTAACAGGTCAATAATGAATTATCAGGTTAATTCCACTATTCAGGTCAATTTCGTTCTCTTTTTATTTCATAAGGGTATTTTTCGTAATTTTCTTTCGAAACATTTTCGACATCAAAATATTTAACGATAATATTCAAAGTTTAAGGATTCTAAGATTAATTTCTTTGTCGATTAATCACTAACCTTAAATTTATTTCTTATCAATCTTCCAATTCCTTTGTACAATTTAATCGATTCTTAACCAATTTATCACTTAAACCGTATTCAGTTAGAGTCCATCCATAACCAAACATGCATAATAGACCAATCATATACATCCATGCATTTATTCAGTATCAACATGTTCCATAAACCATACAAAGAAGTAGGAAAATATTACCTCAATTTTCGTGCTTATAGATTGACCAATTAAACTTCATTGGATCGCCCTCACACTTGATTTCGACATCCCATAATATCTCGGATTCGTAACAATATAAATTACATCAAAAACAGATCTTAAAATGGAAAAAAACGGATCGAATCGAAAGATAAAATGCTGAAAAATAGCTTATTGGGTTCGAATTTGGCTAAACAAAAAACAGACTCAGGACATTGAAAAACATCAGGATAGATTGTCTCAAAAAAAGTCAACAGTCGGTTAACGCCGGTCAACAGTCAATGACGGTCACCTCGGTCAACAACTTTATTGGCTCGGTAAGACGACTCGATCGTGGCTTGATTAGCTAAATCACGGCTTGATCGGCTCGGTAAGATGGCTCGGTCGGCTCGATTGGGCGACTTGGTCGGGTGGTCTGGACCAATCCAGATCGTTTCTGGAAACTATCTAAGATAAAGACAAAGTCAATGTTTGGGTGGCGACGCGTGGGGCGTGTACGATGTCGCCGGTGGTCAGATGGCGACCAAATTTTCTAGAACTGCAGATCGTCAGCTTTGGATTCTCGTGCAAGCATCCTTTCACGACAATGAGCGGCGGAGAACGACGAAAAGCAATCTTTATGAACGATCAAAATTCCTTTTTCTCACCTCCTTCAACGGTGACCGCGACGACGACACAACGACCATCGGTCAACTCCTTTCAATGCCAAGAACATATTGGCGTCATCAACGGACGACTGATTGGCGATGAAATATCAATGAAATTCTCTTAAAGAAAGAGAAAAATAAAAGAAGAAAGAGGGAAGAAGAGAGAGAAAAAACTTACCATTTTTATAATTCTCATGAAATAGGGGAGTTTTAACTCTCCACAATAGAAATTGGTAAAAGTATGCTCTTTGTCCTCAACTTTTCCTTTATTACTACTTTCTTCCAATATTTTAAGTTAATAACATTTAGCCCTTTAAATTTGGGTGTGACACTGAAGTCCAGATATGGCTAGAAAATGTAGGAAGAATCAATGGCCAAGTACAAGTCCTTGATGGAAGAATTCGTGAAAGCAGTGCTCTTACACGTGGACTTCGAGCAAAAGATGTGTTAAAGAAGACCAGATAGGTAGAAGAACTTACTCAACAAGCTAAACGAATCAAGTGTACACATAAAAAGTGTTAATGGGTGAAAGATGAGGTTTTCCAGCAGCTGCAATTTTGTTTCGATCAATTAAAGGATGTCAAACTCCAGCGATGTTTTGTGCATTATATCCTGAAGATTGTGAAACCAGTGAGGTAGATCTTGTTAAACAATTGTTTGTTAGAAGTTTGTCCTGAAACAGAAGATGGAAGATGTTTAAAGATGCGCGATCTTGTAATGGACATGGCACTACATATCACAAGTGGAACACCTCGGTTCTAGGTAAAAGCCGGCATGAGCTTGACGTAGCCACCCGATGTACAAGAATGGAAGGAGCATCTAGAGCAGGTTTCATTGATGGATAATTGTGAGTTACAAGTTATTTATCCTTGAACAAACCACCACCAAGATGTCCGATGATCACCACATTATTGTTGTCCGATTGTGGTATAAAAAGTATTACAGGAGCCTTTTTTTAAGCATACGTATGGACTCAAGATTCTTGATCTTTCTGAAAATCCTATAAAGAGCCTCCCAAGTTCCATATCGGATTTGAAGAATCTCACTGCACTACTACTTGCGTACTGTCAAAATTTAAAAATTTAAAGAACGTGCCATCGTTGTCAAAAAAACCGGGGCGGGGGGTTATCTGCAGCTCCCACTCTTCGTATTTAATTAAGCGTATCAGGTTCATATCATGCTTCCTTTACATTTGGAACAAGCTTGTTTATGGAGGATTCTGTGTTTTTCAGAGCATTATACGGAAAACATACCCTATACGATTACATACAGCTTAGAGCTGCATCAAGGTTAGTTTTCTTGTTTAGTGAATCAATCTCTTAGCTGCAATTCCTTCAACAGTGTTCAGTTCCTTGTAAGGCATCCTTTTTAATTTTAAAAAAAAGGAGCTCACACTGCTTTAACATTGGGAGAGTAGCTCATATGGTAGAGCGCTCGCTTTGCATGCGGGAGGCACGGGGTTCGTTTCCCCGCTCCTCATTATATACAAATTTTTAATAATCGAGTGATTTAATGAAACATTACACAAAGTTGAATATAAGTTAATAGAGGGGACAAGGTTTTCAAATTAAAAATAATATAGGGACTCAAATTAATAAACTAAAGTATAAAGACCAAATTTAAAATTTTGAAATAGTACAAAAATCCTTTGATATATTTAAACTTTGCTTTAACCTTAGACCATATTTTATGTGAAATATATGTTTAATGCATGTATTAAGTGTAAGTTGTAAATTTAGTCCATATACACGTATTAGATAATATAACTAAATCACATGGTTTAAATTTATCAAAGTAAAATATAATAATAGTTAAATCTACAACTAATATATAACAATAACTTTCTGTATTGGTATGTGGTAATCACAATATAATATCCGTTCAGAATTATTGTTGATCTTATTGATAAGACGCATACACCTTATAAACTTAGCTGTTAAAATTTAATTTCTCTAAAAAGAATAATATTCTCTTCTATCAATAAAATTATTCGATGAATACTAATAGTAAAATTTAACCTATGATTTATTACTATATTCAATGTAAAACGACCCACCCTTTCTAGAAAAGAGTAGAAAATTAAGTGATGAAAATTGAATCGAAGATAAGCCACAAATGTGAGTGTTGAAAAGTCAACACGTACAAGTCAACAAATATTGGGTCAATTAGCATTAAATTTTAGGTAAAAAGGCATTACAGCCGTCCACTAGTCAACATTAAATTCTCTCTTCTTTTTTCAGATTTCAAACGAGAAATGGACGGCTGGCAATCAACTGATGGTCTATGGCGTGATGATTGGAATATACACCCAAAAAAAACGAACATTACAAGGCTTAATTTAAGGATGTTTAAATCAAGTACACACTATTATAGTTTGGTCATTAGGGTTGAAGTTTCTTTGATAAGCTATCCATCCATCCATTCGAGGTAACATGTGTTACTTAAGTAGCGTATTAGATTGAAAGTACCAATTGAATTTTGGGTCAACTACACGTTTAGTACATAAATTATTAGTTTTAGTTCGTTTTTAGTACTTAAACTTTCATTTTTTCGAATCATACCTAACGTTTAGTTTTTTTTCATTTTAGCACCCATCGTTAAAAACTTAACGGACGAATTGACGTCACATAGCTCCAGTGGATAGACAACTAATACGATCGGTAGACCACGAGAGAATGACAGTCGACCAACATTGTCCAACTTCAAGCCCGTTGTACAATAGGCCATGGAGTTCGGAAGATGAAGAAATCGAAGAGTTCATCGTCGATTTGGGGAGATTAAGGCATTTCCTAATGAAACGGAGGTCAGAATCGTGTTTAGGGGGCCGAAAATATACAGACTGGAAAGTTTGGGCATCATTGATCGATGAATGCGGTGGTTGGCGATTGTAGACGCGGCAACCGACATGCCCGTCCGTTAAGTTTTTAACAATGGAGTACTTAAATGAAACAAAAAACTGAATATTAGGTATGATTTTGAAAAAAATAAAAAATTAGGTACTAAAATGGATTAAGTTATAGTTTATATACTAAACGCGTAATTTACCCATTAAATTTTATAAGAAAATAGATAAGGTTCGTGTTAATCAATCGTTGAAATAATAAGATTATCGATATTTTTATTAATTATTTAAATATAAAATCTAATATAAACTATTCAATATTTTATAATTTGAATTTGAATACATTGTTGATGATGTTAGCATTAACTTTATAGTAATGTTTTTATATTTGTAAAATGAGTAACCTTTGTGTCGTATTTTTATTATATCCAATTTGTAGGTCATTGTGCATAGATAATAAAGTTATATGATTTTTTTATTAATCTTGGCAAGTAAAAGGTTATTTTAAGTTTTAAGTTATAAAATAGTTACTAACTATTTATTGTGTTTTAAATTTTAATTTTTCGTTAAAAGATTAATGACAATTTGAGTTGAACGTTAACCTACTGACTCGGATATGATATAATATGATTTCAGAATCTCAAACGACTATCATATTTAGTCAATAGGATGAGTTTGAAAAATGATGAGTTTGGAACAAAATAAATATTCCGATGATCATTTTATAACTTTTAATAGTTGAGTGACTCAATAAAATAATATCCTCTAGTAGTGAAACCATTACATATGAGAATAAAGGTCACCTAATTTATATACTCTTGTGATTCATAACTAATACATAACATTTAAAAAATAAAAACTTAAAAATCAATAACATTACGATAGAAAAAACTCAAACTTTTATTTTATTAAAGTATTAATAAATACTCAATTAATTGGGCCAAGATTTTTTCGAAGGAAATTAATTGAACCAACATTGAACTAATAAATGTTAAATGTTAGTTATTTAATCTCTCCCTTATTTTACTTACTTTATTTTTAAATTTTCTAATTTAGACATTAAACTTTTAAATTACTCATGTTTTGATCATTCTAAATTATTTTTATTATTTTCATATTATGTGATATTTTTTATCATTATTTAATCTAAAAAATAATTTAAAATATAAAATAAAAACAAAAAAAGATCGGCCGCTGCCGTCGACCGTCTTAGATGGTGGTCATTAAGTCCCAAATTTCATGGGTCGGTTCACTCTGACCCCTTGAGTTCGAATTTGTTGGCCGAAAAATGTCCAAAAACTCATGAATCTCGACTGAAATGTTTTGGCTTCCTCACTTTTGATCCCCAATTCGTGAACTTCATAGCAAGTTCCAAAAAAAATAGAGGTCGGATTTGAACTTAGAGTGTCGAGGTGAAGCGACCTATGAAATTTGTGACCGAACAACCACCATCTATGATGGTCAACGATGACGTCCGACCACCTTCTATTTTTATTTTATATTTTAAATAATTTTATATTAAATAATAATAATAAATGTCATATCATATAAAAATAATAATAAAATAATTCAGAGTGATAAAAAATGAGTAATTCAAAAGTTTAGTGAGTAAATTAAAAAAATTGAAAGTAAAGTGAGTAAAATAGCATAGAGTAAAGTTCATTGAGGTATAGTGTAATTTACCCCCAAAAAATTCCTCTCTTAGTAAAAGGCGAGCATTTGAATCTAATATAATCAAGTTTTAAAGTAGAAAGAATAAAGTTTTCTTAACAAATTTTAGTTGCAAATATATACATATAAGTGGGTCGTTCTGCGGTGCGGCGCCTAAAAAACGGCTAATATACGGCGTGACCGGTTAAACAAGTGACCGGTTAAAATTTAGACCGGTTATGTTATATTATTTAACCGGAAATATTATAAAGTACAATAACATACTAGGTAGCGCTTATATAATGTAATAGGTAGCGCTTATATTTACCTATTTTATAAGTAAACCAGTATATTTATACCGATAGCATTGCAAATTTACCTATTACATTATATTATATTGAAAGTGTCCATACTTTTTATAAAAAGGATCGATACTTTAACAGTGTTTCATGTTTTCCACCTACAATATTGATTTAATAATTTCATTTGCACAAAAAATTATTTGATTGTTTTGATATTTTATAAAATATTATTTAGAATTTTTAATTTAATAATAATATATACCGTAACGTAAAAAATAAATCATTAGACGCCTATAATTACTAAATTAATATCTTAAAACTCACTCAAAAGATAACCTTAAATTAATGTTTTCCACAGTGAAAAAAGTATGGACACTTTTATAAAAAGGATAGACACTTTACAATATAACCATTACCTATTACATTATATAAACGATACCTATTACATTATATAAGGGCTACCTATTACATCATATGTTTACCTATTATATTGAAAGTGTCCATACTTTTTATAAAAAGGATCGATACTTTTTTTAAAACTTATGTAATTTATGTTTCAATTTTTTTAACAGTGTACTGCGAATTTAAAATGATAATATACTTGTAGTTATTGTACATACCTAAATATGTACTGCGAATTTAATGTTGTACCCACCCTTTAACTACAGAAACATGTTCAAAATGAACCTTCGTTTACATATCCATCAACTCCTGGAGCACTGAACTTGCACAACAAAATTTTTGCCATGGATAATACTGATGTAGACATGTTAAGCCAACCGAGGAATGCCATGAAGTACATAATGTTGATGAATCTGACAGATTGGTTGGTCAGCTCTTCTGTTCACGTGATCAAGCTTGGCACTTTTACAAGGGATTCGCACGGGAACATGGGTTTAGTGCACGTAAGGGAACAACACGGCTTGACGTGGAAGGGAATGTGAAGACACAAGAATTTTGTTGTTCCAAAGAAGGGTTTCGAGTATCAAAAGTCAATACTGTTGATCGTCAACGTGCTCATACGCCAGTCACAAGAACAGGATGTAAGGCTAGAGTCGTAGTTACAGCAACAATACAAACGATCAGTGGGTTATAAGTAAGTCTGATCAGAAACATAATCATGCATTGTGCACATCTGCTATGACACCATTTATGCGTTCTAATCGAGCTGTAAGTAAGGCTGATATCGATGAGGCAACAACATTGAAAGAGGTCGGTGTTGGCACGTCACAAGTAATGAACTATTTAACGCAGCAGGCAGGGGGCTATCATAATGTTGGATTTACACATAAAGACCTCTACAATGCACTTCAAAGAGGTAAAGCAAAGGAAATCGTCGATGGGGATGTGAATGCGCTTATTGCCTACTTTGATTATAAGAAACATGATGATCCCGGGTTTTTTATGACATACTCGGTAGACGAATCGGGGGCATTGTATAATCTTATTTGGTCGGATTCTACATCGAGATCGGATTACACATGCTTCGGTGATGTAATCGCGTTCGACACAGCGTACAAAGATAATTTGTATGGTCGACCAATTATGCCTATTGTTGGTGTCAATCATCACCATAACACAATTGTGTTTGCCACTGCCATAATCGCTGACGAAACGTCTCAATCTTTCGAGTGGGTGCTACAGAATTTTTTAGAAGCCATGATGAATAAATCACCTATTTCTGTTGTAACCGATGGGGATAGGGCAATGCAGAGGGCTATCAAATCTGTTATCCCTTATGCTAAGCACAGATTATGTTCTTGGCATCTTTCTCGCAATGCACAAGCTAACATTGGTGACCCAAAGTTTACAGCAGCATTCTCAAAATGCATGGCTTCCTGGTGGACAACCAAGGAATTTGATATTCAATGGCGTTCGATTGTTTCAGAATTCAACGTCCAAAAGCATCCATGGGTGATTGAGAAGGGAAATACACGACACTTATGGGCACAAGCATATCTAACCGGTCATTTCTTTGCCAATATTCGCTCAACACAAAGGTGCGAGTCTATGAATGCTTCACTAGCTATTGCACTGAAACACAAGAAGACATATTTAGATGTTGTTCGTGCAATTGAAGATGGAATTAGTAGAATGCGTATGAACGAGTTGAAAGCGGATTACTTAAGTTCCCATACGAAGCCCTTCCAGATCACAAAACTGGTCGACCTTGAAAGCCATGCCGCTGCGATTTTTACCCGCGAATCTTTTCGTGTGTTCCAAGATGAACTTACACGGGAGACATTGTACCGGATTGAGGCAGAGATTAAGTCCTTATCAGATGAATGTCAACATTATATTTTGTCAAAGTACGCAGAAAAAAATAGGAAATTTGAAATTAGTTTTGATTCTCGTACGAAAACTCTAATTTGCTCCTGCAAAAAATTCGAGACCGTTGGACTTCCGTGTCGCCATCAACTTCACATTTTGAAGCAATTGGACTACATATTTGCCCGGGACTTTGATTCAAAGTAGGTGGACTAATGATGCGAAGGCTTCTGCACCCAGCTATGTTGATTTGAATGTGTCTCCAGAAGTGATGCAAATGGCAAGGTTCGCTGCTCTACGTTCAACGTCAAGTAGGTTATGCTACATTGCATCAAAGACAGACGAGTCTTTCAAAACCGCAAGAGATGAGATGAAAAAACTAATAGAAGAATTAGAAAACTCGTTTGGTTTGAATCATTCAGTCAACCAGAGCATTGTAGTAAACAATGTTCGTGACCCTCAACGAAAACAACGCAAGCGAAAAGAAGTGCCGAAGAACAAGGTCGAGAAGCAAATTAGGCGATGTGGGTACTGCAACGGTGAGGGGCATAACAAACTAACATGTCCTCAAGTCAAGCTTAGTTTGAGTACAAGCACACAGCCTACATCAACTGATTTTTTCGAAGACGGAATGGAATGACAACGATCTCCATATAATATATCGTAAGTATCAACATCACTCCTATTGTATGTACATATAAATATTTTGAATGAAGGAAGAAAAACCGCGTTACTTCAATTACCGACACTTTTTTAAATGGTATGGACATAAAGTACCGACACAATATTAAAAAGTGTCGATACCGGTTGTAGACCTATTCGCTCATAAAACCGGTATATTTATACCGGTTATATTACAAATTATCTATTACATTATAATTATGGGTTCCGATGTGTAAAATGTCGACACTTTTTTAAATTGTATCGACACATTTTTCTTCCAATATGGACATAAAGTACCGACACAATATTAAAAAGTGTCGATACCGGTTGTAGACCTATTCGCTCATAAAACCGGTATATTTATACCGGTTATATTACAAAATTATCTATTACATTATAATTATGGGTTCCGATGTGTAAAATGTCGACACTTTTTTAAATTGTATCGACACATTTTTCTTCCAATATGGACATAAAGTACCGACACAATATTAAAAAGTGTCGATATAGGTTGTAGACCTATTCGCGCATAAGACCGGTATATTTATACCGGTTATATTACAAAATTATCTATTACATTATAATTATGGGTTCCGATGTGTAAAATGTCGACACTTTTTTAAATTATATCGACACAATTTTCTTCCAATATGGACATAAAGTACCGACACAATATTAAAAGTGTCGATATAGGTTGTAGACCTATTCGCGCATAAGACCGGTATATTTATACCGGTTATATTACAAAATTATCTATTACATTATAATTATGGGTTCCGATGTGTAAAATGTCGACACTTTTTTAAATTATATCGACACAATTTTCTTCCAATATGGACATAAAGTACCGACACAATATTAAAAAGTGTCGATTTAGGTTGTAGACCTATTCGCGCATAAGACCGGTATATTTATACCGGTTATATTACAAAATTATCTATTTTATTATAATATGTTGAAAGTGTCCATACTTTTTAAAAAGGATCGAAACTTTTTTTAAAGATATGTAATTTATGTTTCAATATTTTTTAAGTATGTTTCATGTTTTCCACCTACAATATTAATTTAATAATTTCATTTGCACAAAAAATTAGTTGATTGTGTTGATATTTTATAAAATAATATTAAGAATTTTTAATTTAACAATAATATATACCGTAACGTAAAAAATTAATCATTAGACGCCTATAATTACTAAATTAATATCTTAAAACTCACTCAAATGTATATGTACACATAGAAGCAAATATGGAATAATTAATGAAAATATACATACAATATAATCACACCAAAATTTAAATACACAAGAATGTTCAAATAATGTACCGACAAACAAAATTAATCCGATGAAAAAGGGTTGTTTCTAACGAAGTCCGGAACATTAGAGGCCTTCAACAAATTTTCCAAATACTCTCGTATGTTTCCGCCTTTTTCTGAGGACATACATAAATAATTTCAATTATCAAACTAATGAGGTGCAATTTTACTAACAATAAATTAAATTCGCATAAGCATGAATAAATTTGTGTCATACCTAGAGCTTTGTCGTTCGAATGGGAAGCAGCGTCAAAGGTATGTGGACATATGTAATTGTATTTCTATATAAACACATAAGTTGTTAAAATAATCAATGTCTGAACACCTGTTCAACTGATCAGAAACATATTGCATAAATGCAACCTACCGGATTATAAATCATTTTTTCCGCTGAATCATCGACCAAAAGTGTATTTAGCTCGTTAAAATCTGGACACGCGTTCCAAACATCATTGAGATCTTTACAATAGGTAACAGAATCGTATGTTTTGCATTTTTTTTGATCCTGTTCACAAACAGTCGAACATAAATATGTAGGAATCATAGACAAGGAAAAGTCAGCAAACTGTAATGACATTCATCTTACCCACACGAATAGAAAATGCTCGGAAAATACAGGTAGTTTCTCAAGTACACGGTCGACGTTATGCCTGAGATTGTAATCAAGATTGAATGTTAACATTCAAATGTATATTAACGATTTTGACTACAGTAATTCAATTGCCTCAAACATGTTCTAACCTCATCTTTGAAGACCAAAGGGCAACAACAAAATTGTCGACACAAATTGCATAAATTCAAATAATCCTCTTCTGAGGACAACATCTACAACATGAAGAAAATGAGATTAAAGTTCTACGCTTATATGTTAAATAATGGATACAAAAGAATAGAATTAAAACCTGCCGGCAGTCTTGGGATGTAGGCAAGGACACCATTGAGATCAAAATTAAAAGTTTTCTTGAAGGCGGCGTTGCAGACACGATATACTTGTTTGGATCATCATCTTCATCATCATCGTCATCATCATCATCATCGTCATCTTCATCGTCAGCTTCATCTTCTGCGACCGATTGGTTGTCCACATCTGTTAAAAGAAAATAAAATAAAGTTCAGAACGTGTAAATGTTAAGAAACATAGATAATGAATTACCTAACTCGTTTGATGTCGTTGACGTAATTCGTTACGCAACATGGAGACTTCACGTTGCAATGATGAAATATCGGATCGCATTCCACTCACAAGGGAATCAATATGCTCCCGAAAATTGACCATGTATTCCATCACGGTCTTAATTGTGACATCCTCTGCAACTGTTGCTTCTTCCATCATTGCGTCTCCACTTGGTTGCTCTTCTTCATGGCCAACGGGGTCCATTTCCTCCCTCTCTTGATCTAATCCGACCTCCTTGACACGCTTCCAACCGAGTTTTTCAACAAAATCATATCCCGCTTTTTTAATAAATACCATGTCAATCTTGCGGGTTAATCGAACAGGGGCGTCATGCGAAAAATCAACTTCCTTCTTCTTCAACAGATGGGTGATGACACATCCATATGGTAGTGTAGTTGAAATTGTTGCTCCCTTTGTGACCATATATACAATTGTATTAAATATGAGTTTTGCAATGTTTGGAGCCGTTTTGGATTTATACTTTGCTATCCACCAATAATCGCTGTCTCGAAGCGTTGAATGTTTTCCCCCACTAGGCCGGATATACCATGTGAGCATTTTGTGAAACACTCTCGAATCTACATCGAGGTGAATTGGGCTATTTCTAGTAACCCGTTTAATTGTAGACCAATCTACACCATTTTCATCTGAATCCCCTGTATTCGCTACACCTAAACCCTCCGCAATAGTTTCTGGAGATATATATATATCCTTCCCCATGACATGTGTATTAATTCCTATTATATTAGTCTTATTAGGCTCGTGCTGTAAGGAAGCATTGTTGTAGAAGACTCTAACTAGGTTGGGATAATATCTTGGTTCTACACCAAGGAATTCAAGCCAACCCCAAGATGTAAATGTGGATTTAAAACTAAATGCATATTTATCATCAAACAAGAAACCCAGGTCAATGACACGTTCGGGACGAATCTTCCTTACTTTAAAACTCGTCTGCCATCTTTGTTTCTCCATGTCGGATCTAAAGTTCAGAGTTTCGAAGGACCTGATTTCCTCAGAAGAATCGTTTGTTACAGAAGGAGGTGGTTGAGAAGAACTGGGTTGAGAAGAGCTTTGAGAAAGACCTCGCTTCTGACGCTGACGTTTTGGAGCCATTTTGGTTGGATGCTACCCCTATTACAATGGAACACAAACACATTCAGGATAAAAACTCCAATATAGAAATCAATCAAACCCATAAAATATCGATAAATTTACCTGAATATCTGATCGTCACTTATGATAACGGTAGAAGGAAGAAAGAGGAGAGGAAGATCTGCCTGCTTGCATTTATGTTTAGGGTTTCTCGATTAAGAGTACTATATAAACGGTGGAAAACACTTGATATTTAAATTAGTATCGACACAAAATATATTAGTGTCGACACATTATTTAGACATATTCTCTCATAAAACCGGTATAATTGTACCGGTTAGATTAAAAATTACATATTACATTATACTTTTGGGTTCGATGATTTTGGGATCGACACTTTTTTATATGGATCGACACTTTATGGGTGCACCTTGTTTTTAATTCATTCTGGGAAAAAAATATCGACACAAACTATATTAGTGTCGACACATTATTTAGACTTATTCTCTCATAAAACCGTATAATTGTACCGGTTAGATTGAAAAATTACATATTACATTATACTTTTGGGTTCGATGATTTTGGGATCGACACTTTTTATATATGGATCGACACTTTATTGATGCACCTTGTAAAATTCATTCTGGAAAAAAATATCGACACAAACTATATTAGTGTCGACACATTATTTAGACTTATTCTCTCATAAAACCGGTATAATTGTACCGGTTAGATTAAAAAATTACATATTACATTATACTTTTGGTTCGATGATTTTGGGATCGACACTTTTTATATATGGATCGACACTTTATGGGTGCACCTTGTTTTTAATTCATTCTGGGAATAAATATCGACACAAACTATATTAGTGTCGACACATTATTTAGACTTATTCTCTCATAAAACCGTATAATTGTACCGGTTAGATTGAAAAATTACATATTACATTATACTTTTGGGTTCGATGATTTTGGGATCGACACTTTTTTATATATGGATCGACACTTTATTGATGCACCTTGTAAAAATTCATTCTGGAAAAAAATATCGACACAAACTATATTAGTGTCGACACATTATTTAGACTTATTCTCTCATAAAACCAGTATAATTGTACCGGTTAGATTAAAAAATTACATATTACATTATACTTTTGGGTTCGATGATTTTGGGATCGACACTTTTATATATGGATCGACACTTTATGGGTGCACCTTGTTTTTAATTCATTCTGGGAAAAAAATATCGACACAAACTATATTAGTGTCGACACATTATTTAGACTTATTCTCTCATAAAACCGGTATAATTGTACCGGTTAGATTGAAAAATTACATATTACATTATACTTTTGGGTTCGATGATTTTGGGATCGACACTTTTTATATATGGATCGACACTTTATTGATGCACCTTGTAAAAATTCATTCTGGAAAAAAAATATCGACACAAACTATATTAGTGTCGACACATTATTTAGACTTATTCTCTCATAAAACCGGTATAATTGTACCGGTTAGATTAAAAAATTACATATTACATTATACTTTTGGGTTCGATGATTTTGGGATCGACACTTTTTTATATATGGATCGACACTTTATTGATGCACCTTGTAAAAATTCATTCTGGAAAAAAATATCGACACAAACTATATTAGTATCGACATGACCCTTAATGTGTATAAGAAACATGTACAACAACATACTGCTAACTTTTCTCATCTCATTCATAATTATATTCACATAAAAAATATAAATCGTATACAAAATTATAAATCGTATACAAAATTATAAATCTTATACAAAATTAACTCGACATTTACATCATTGCATCCTTTTGTTATTCTTATGTAATATTGCGGCTTTTGTTATCTCCTGTCTTCGTTCATTTTGATTGTGGCTTACGAGATCATTTAATACTCGCGATCGATCCCAGTCTCCAACAACCTATATTCAAATTGTCAGAACGTTAAGTATTGTCAACTACAGCATTCAATCTACGACTTTTAACAATTTTACCACAAACAATTTTTTCTATCCACTTACAAAATCACCAGTTGCCCCTGTAGAACCGATCGATTCCATCCACATCATCACATACATGCCGCAATCATATCTGTTACAAAATTTGAAAACCACACATGTCAATTATGATGAATACTGCATAAATTAAGCTTTCTATTTGTGATAACATCTCATACCCATTCAATTGCTTATTCTTCTTATGCTCCACAAATTTGAAGTTTTTCAAGGGATACTTTCCTAGAGATCCACATGACTCAACCCAAATGCGTTTCTTATTATAAGAATCTAATATTTTAATCTGCATTAAAATAGAAGAAGTTATGCACCCAAAAAATTATGCATTATAATTTACATAATGTCCTTTCATACATACATACATACATACCAATCTCTTAGCATCCTTCACTCTCTGTTTAGCTGCTTCAGTTGTAAACATACTATCATATATTGTTACAACATGATCTACCATATCCAACACCAACAGATACCAGTGTGAATTATGGTAGTTTATTGTGATCATTATCTGCAACAATTTCACACCCAATTTGACAAAATTCAACATTCTATATCCGAAAACATCATTTGCAATTGGTATGGTGTCTTACCTTCTCACAGTCCGTGAATTTCACATAGTTATCCAATATGACACCCCAGAAGGTAGAAATATTCTCAACACTTTCTTTATTGTTGGCTTCCAACGCCTGTTGCTGTAATTACGCAACAAACATTATTAATTTACCGTCTATAACACTACTTTTCAATATTTATTAATTTAACTCACCACTAAGAGGTATGGAAGGTAGCCAATCCTCCGGTGTGACTTTTGAGAATCGTAGCATATGGTCCAGGCGAGCAAATCGATAACCTAACAAAATTAATTACACAATCAGAACATATTCAATAAGTTTTATTTATTTTCTACTTTCTACTTACCACACCGCCAACCCATTCTGTAGGCTTCAACGTTGCAACGTCGTATACAGTAGCGAATTGATTTCCCATTGATATTACAGAATATCTGTATGAATCATTAGGATTAATATCTTGTCATGAAATATTTAAATATCACTCACAAAACAATATATTTCACTTACCCCGATTCTAACTCGCTATTCCATAAATAATCACAAATTGCAGCTTCGATGTCATCAATTCCAGTTGGAATGTCCGCTTTTTCAACCTACAATTTTGCATACAAATTTTTGTCACAACAACATAATAAAAATCAAATTAAGTATTCTTTTATTAAACTTACCTTCTGCTTCTTCTTCTGGGGTGCAGGACATTCCGAATCCAAAACTGCTGCTATGACACTCTCCGGTGTATAAAGCACATTGGGCCTCTCCTTCCTCCTCATTTCTTCCATCTCTTCTTCTTCCTCCTCCCTCTTTTCTTCTTCATATTTTTTCAGTTCATCGTACTTTTTTTCTACATAGCTCTTCATATCTTTTATTTCACCCTTCAATTGAGCTCCTTCATCCGAGTATTTATCAACCACCCCCTTCACCCCCGTAAGTTCACTCCTCAAATCAACAACCTCCTTCACCACTCCCTCAAATTTTTCTCCCGTCACCATCTTAATATCACCCCTTAACACCGAAACTTCTTTCACCACTTCACCCCTCAACACCTCTACTTCTTTCACCACTCCATCTATTTTTCCTTCCACTACCCCCTTATGCCTCTCGAGTTTCTCTACGACTTGATCAAGTTTCTCTTCGACTCTTGATTGTCTTTGCATGATTTCAAATTGGATTTTTTTGATATCAGCCAATTCAGACATCAAAATGTCGAAGTTACTCTGTTTTGCTTCACCGTCGTCCCACTCACCTTCATCCCCCAATACAACCATCCCTCCTTTCTTCTCCTCTGCCTCCACTGCCTCCTCTACATCCTTGCCAATAACCTTCAAAAATTAAATTACAATATTAAGACATTGATTATATTCTTAATATTATTTAATTACATTTATTACCATTTCTTGCTTCTTCCCTCTATCCAACTTCAACTTCACCATCACTCTAACCACCTCTTCCTTCCCCCATGCACGGATGCGTGCCACTCCGGTTCTTTCATAAGCCGGCACTGCCTCACAGCCCGACCAAAAATCGAACAGTGCAACCTGCATTTATAATAAAATTAGAATTTTTATATAAAAACACAAAAAGTGATTCAACTCATTTACCTCTAAGATTGCTATGCACCCTTGAGGTATCTCTGGCTGCCCTTTTTAAAGGTGATAATTGATTCAATCAATCTCGAATGGATATATTCAGCCCAATTGAATTCACCCTTCAAGCCTTCATCGCAAATGAGCTTCATATATTCCTTGTTCGTTGACGTATCACCCGTTGGACAAAGAAATATACCGACAAGGTACAATAGAACTCGGGCCTTCAGCTCATCCCCCAAGTAAGATCCACTTTGATATCCTCTTCAACTTCAGTATATGTCACCTTATGATTCAAACCATATTTGGAGGCAAGTGCTTTCCAGTTCTTACTCCTACAGACTTCTATAACACTTTTGCCTTTGTTTTGTACCCCCAATACGGCTGCAGCAGTCGATACCCCCAGAGGGAATGAATAATCACCATACTTAGCCATACATTGACTGACGTCAAATTGTGCCATCAAGGATCGACACAATTCCCTCCGAATAGGTCGATCCCTTACTCCGATCAACGATCCAAAACCTATTTCTCCCAGCACATTCAACTGACCCTTCTCCTTAAGGTGTTTAATTAATAAATTCACCCTTTTAATGCTGCATCTTGTCGAAACTTCCTACATTTTTTAACAATATATAATGTTATAGTTCTTATATATTTTGTATCAACGTATTTACAAGTTTAATGAATACCTTATTTTCATGTGCTTTCCTCCGTTCTTTGTATTCTTTACTATCATTCCTTGACTGTGTGATGTAAGGTTCCTTTTCAGCATCACTCATTGAATTCCATTTGGACCTCACATCTTTTTTCACCTAATATTAAACATAAACGTTTCTTAATCAATACATTAACACTAAATACTAATACTACTCAATGTCAATTTCATTTTACATACCGAACCGCTCTGTGTGCCATCTCCCTTCATCCTTTTGCATTCGGCCATACTGTTAACATTTAAAATTTGTAATCAATTTAAAGTTTATCGATACTTTAATCCAATTACCATTTCAACAATAATAACAAAAAGACATTGATACTTACTAGAAGTACATATATCCACCCTTTGGTTGCTTTCGAGTCTCGGCCTCAATTTCAAAGTCATCTGCTCCACCAACAATTTTCCAACCCATTGACTCCATTTTTCCTTCATATATCAGTTTACGCAAATCAAATTATTTTGTTACATACACTTTTCAATATACAAATATAGATAACTACTCTTGTGGTAAAACGGTTTTCTTCAAAAGAATTTGAATGGCCACACCAAAATGTGTCGGCACATTTATACAACCTATAATATCATTTTCTACCTATAATATTTAATAAAAGTATCGACATTTATCGTTTTCCTTGAATATCTATTTCTACCTGCAATCGGTCCCAAATGCTTCCTTACTCCAAAACCCCAAACACACATAAAAAACCCTATCGCGATTACTGTAATAATAAAAAATTAGGGTTTCGACAACATACTTTTCGATTCGACTGCAGCAACAAACAAACAAACTTCGCTTTAGAAACGCCTTCTGAAATGCAGCAACAATTACTCTTCGATTTCAAAAACTCGTCCGTTCTATCTATTTTCAGAGGATATTTAGCTTATATTTTCATCGGATATGTTATTTATATTTAATCGATACAAATACAAAAGTGTCGATACTTTATGTCAGGTGTCGATACTTTCGAAAGGATAATTACCTATTTCTTTGAAAGTGTCGATAATTTATTACACGTACTTACGAAAGTATCGACACTTTCAATATATCCGGTATCATTTTACCGTTTTTATCATTTTGATACCGGTTTTATCATATTTTTACCTGTTATATCGTTGTGGATCGATATTTGTTTTTAAAGTATCGACACATTATAGGCGCTATAACTGCTTCTCTTTTAAATTCACAAAGTGTCGATCCTTATATAACGTATCGACACTTTTAATTTTACCGGTTTTATCATTTTGTTACCGGTTTTATCATATTTTTACCTGGTATATCGTTTTGGATCGATATATTTCTTAAAAGTATCGACACTTTTTAGGATTTAAAACTGCTTTTAAAGTTATGTAATTTATGTTTCAATTTATTTAATAGTGTTTTATGTTTTCCACCTACAATATTAATTTAATAATTTAATTTACACAAAATTTTATTTGATTGTTTTGATATTTTATAAATATTATTTAGAATTTAAATTTAACAATATTAACCAAATATAATAATAAATATGTTTTCAACAGTGAAATAAGTATGGACACTTTTATAAAAATGATATACTTTTTTGAAAGTTATGTAATTTATGTTTCAATTTTTTTAATAGTGTTTCATGTTTTCCACCTACAATATTAATTTAATAATTTCATTTACACAAAAAATTATTTGATTGTTTTGATATTTTATAAAATATTATTTAGATTTTAAATTTAACATATTAACTAAAGATAATAAATATATTTTCACAGTGAAATAAGTATGGACACTTTTATAAAAAGGATAGATAATTTACAATATAACAGGTAAAAATATGACAAAACCAGATTCATTATGACAAAACCGGTAAAATTTACTTGATATGTTAAAAGTATGGACACTTTTATAAAAAGTATAGATACTTACCGATAACCAAAGTTTACCGGTTACCAAATTTTTTAATAGTTTTTCATATTTTCTACCTAAAACATTATTAGTTGTCAACATAATAGGTACCGCTAAACCGAATTTATTAAATACATTTTAATGTATCCGGTAATGCTGTATATTAGCCGTATATTAACCCGCCTTTCCTGAGACATTCCCCATATAAGTTACAAAAAATATAATAATAACTGTAGAATAATAAATGTTTAAACAAACAAAATCCGATATGAACACCAGAAACTGTTGTCATATAATGCAAAGACTCCTACGTTAGCCAAAATTCTCTAGTCTTTGGTCAATCCGAAGTGCTCTTGTAGATTACCGGAAACCCCAAAGCAAATTTAAAAGAAAAAGAGATTATTTTTATTAAAATTTTACTTGAAAAAAAAAAGTGTTCTTTCTCACATCAGTTGAGAAAACAAAACTTGAGAATTATTTTCTTTGCCTGCAAAGGAATTGTTTTTTCTGGTGTTTACCTATACAGAAACCAGGTTTGTTTCTTAAATTAGCTTCATTTCGATTTTTCAATGTTTTCTTCATGTTGATTTTC
This sequence comes from Hibiscus syriacus, assembly GCF_006381635.1. Classification (NCBI taxonomy): domain Eukaryota; kingdom Viridiplantae; phylum Streptophyta; class Magnoliopsida; order Malvales; family Malvaceae; genus Hibiscus; species Hibiscus syriacus. The sequence goes on along the minus strand of NW_024063104.1, from coordinate 308,124 downwards.
AGTTTATATTCATTGAACATTGGGGGTTTTATTCTGTCTCTTGTCTTTGCTTTAAATGGATGTTTGGGGTTAGACTTTAATTGCATTAATAGCTTTAGATTCTGGGATTTTTCAGGTTTGGGTTTTGTTTACTTTCTCCAAAATTTCTGGGTTTTAGTTCATGTATCAAGTTTTCAGCTTATGACGGTTAAAAAAACTTAATTTAGATAAAATATTCTTCTTATGCAAATTACAAGTTGGACAAAGTCAAATGCTTGATAGTAACTTCTCTTCAGAAGGCAGATACCATGGTAGCTTGGTTATAATGTATATTTGATTAATTATTAACATTTTTAATGTTGCTTTAACTAATTGTTCATCTTTATGCATCATATCTTCTACTTTTTTTATATACTTTATTTTCTCTCTCTTCGATGATTTGTTGTTATTTTATTGCTTTTCTGCATGTGATCTTTCTCCATTTTCTTCTGCATGTATTAATGGGTTTTTTGTTCTAACAGCTGTACAATGGTAGAATTTGGGATGTGTATATAAAGGGAAAGGCCTTGACCGAATTTCTACGGCACTTTTTGGTTCCATTCAAACACAATTTTGCTTTGAAATTTGTTTGTTTTGATTCTATGATAAGGTCCTAACAATGGTGCCATCGAAATTGGAGAAGAAGTATGTGTTTCCCGTTGTGATAAGTTCTCTTGTATGCGCTTTTGTTCTTGTCACTTCCTTGAACATGGGGCTCGTTTCTTCGGTTAACAAGATCAACTCAATCTTCCCCATTTCTATGAATCAAAGGAAATCGGAATATGTTGAATTGAAGGTCGAGCCAGATACACCTCCGCCTCCACCTCCTGGTCCGACGTTAACTCGTTTTGCTTATTTGGTTTCTGGTTCGAAAGGTGATCTGGAATTGCTTTGGAGAACCCTTCATGCCCTGTATCATCCACGGAATGAATATGTGGTTCATTTGGACCTTGAGGCGCCTCCAGAGGAAAGAATGGCGCTCGCTTCTCGAATCGATAACCATACTATTTTCTCTAGAATAGGGAATGTTTATATGATCACTAAGGCTAATATGGTTACTTACAGAGGGCCAACAATGGTTGCTAATACACTCCATGCTTGTGCCATTCTTCTTAAGAGAAATAAAGATTGGGATTGGTTTATCAATCTCAGTGCATCGGATTATCCTTTAGTGACTCAAGATGGTTAGTTTCTATCATATGCCTTTATTCTTGGGGTAGTGGATCTTCTTTCGAGTTTCGAGTTGTTCTATTCTGCACAAGCAACTGTTGATCGATTAGTTTGTGATTTACAGATCTTATTTATGCGTTTACGAATTTAAGCCGGGACCTTAATTTTATTGAGCCCACAAGCAATCTTGGTTGGAAAGCGTAAGATCTCTCTCGTTCCTTCCCAATTCGGAAAATCCTTACATGTCTAAAATATGTTTTGCCTGTTGTTTTTGCAGGGGTCAAAGAGCTATGCCTTTGATTGTAGATCCTGGACTCTATTTGTCAACAAAGTCTGATATATATCCGGCTACACCGCGAAGAGCATTGCCTACAGCATTTAAATTATTCACTGGTTTGCTACTGTCTTAGCCTGATTTTATTTAATCTCTGCTCTTAATTCTTTGCATCTCTAGCTGTTTAATCTTGTAGGCTTATTAGATTATTGTACCGGATCTCGTATGAAGACCGGTAATCCTTCTTTTTTAATCTAAAATCGAATATTTGAAGCTGTGGGGTGTGTTTGAGTTAAATTAGTTACAGATAGGCTCATCAGGCTACCCCTGCTGAAACATAATGGAAACATATTTGCATCGACTTACCATGCAGCTGGATCGATCCTTGTTCTCAAAGAAATATATCGTTTTGTCTGAAAACCACGTGTATGTTTTAAAATACCTTCCTCTATTGCAGGTTCGGCATGGATGGTTCTGTCACGTTCATTCGTGGAATTCTGTGTTTGGGGTTGGGATAACCTACCAAGAACACTACTCATGTACTACACAAACTTTGTCTCCTCCCCTGAAGGCTACTTTCAGACAGTTGTATGCAATGTTCCGGAGTTCGCAAAGACGGTTGTCAACCATGATATGCATTATATTTCGTGGGATACTCCCCCGAAACAACACCCGCACATCCTTAACATTAACGATACGGATAAGATTATTAGAAGTAATGCACCATTTGCCCGGAAATTCATACACAATGATCCTGTCTTGGATAAGATTGATGCGGATTTGCTTGGCAGGGAAAACAGAAGCTTCACTCCGGGTTCTTGGTGTTCCGGCAAACCGACATGTTCAGAAGTTGGGGACTTGAACAAGATCAGACCAGGTCCAGGAGCTCAAAGGCTTAACCAACTTGTAACTAGGTTAGTTATGAAGGCTAATAATGGTCGAGGTCAGTGTAGATAGGTCCTAATGGAGAATTAACGAGGCATACAATAGATTAAGCATTTGTATCAAATAGAACTTCAATAAGAGCACTGGTAATTTGGCCTGTGATTTGAATAGTTTTGGATTTGGTTAGAAGAATTTCGGTTCAAGTTCGGGTCATCATCCTCTCTACGAAGATTGGAATATTTATAATAGCTTCATCCAGAAATGGTGGACTGTGATGGTTCAGAAAATTAAATATTCTTGCTAAAAAAATGAGTATGAACTATAAGCATTACAAAATATACAAGAGGATTTGTCTCTTTTTTTTTTCCTTTTGAATTGTTTTACATATATTGCATCTGTATAATCTACGGCCAAAAATGTTTTTTCTTTTTCTCAAATGCTTACTCTTTAATACTCCAATGTCAGATACCCGTCTTTAATCGATGTTTCGTGCCGGCATGGATCATGGATTTTGTCTGTCCTTGCTTCGACCATGGATGATTCCGAGAGAAGAGACCGAACTAAACCATATCCAGAATTTTGATATTCCCGGTGGAATTTGCAGCAACTAAGGTAGAGGACTGGCCACGCCAACAAACGGAAGAGATAAACTGCGCGGCATCATCTGTTTCATCTCCGGAAAGTGGATCCGTGTTGTTGAACTTGAAAGACAATGCTGGCATTGGGAAAGCCTTATGGTATATGAATACCTATACGATAGAGTTTATAGTGAGTGCTATACTTACCATGCTCGCAAGGCATGACAGAATTAATGCCTTGTCCGACAAGAAAATAAAGCGGAACATTCTATATACTCCATGTAAGATTCGAAATAAGCTTTTAAAGTCTTGAGCTATTATACCTCATTAGTTTCCGAGCCAGTAGCAATGTAGCCATCGGATACTGACAAGCCCACGAAATTCTGCAACAAGGAGAATATGCACCAACAATATGAAGTACATCAACCAGAGGGAATAATTTTCCATGGCAAGTTATGCCGAGACGAGTCATTGTTCATGATGATAAGAATAAACTCATGAAAACCAAATACCATGCAAGTCGAAACAAAATTTGGCATTGTAATGTAAGAAGTATTAAAAGCTCTAAAAGATGGATGAGTTAAATATACCTTTACATTCATGTGGCCAGTAAAGGACTGAAGGGAGCATCGATAACCCGAGAATTGCACATCGACAAACCCCAAAGCTTCAACGTGTTATCTGTGGAAGAAGACACGAGAGTATTTTCATCGACAAACTTGACATAACTCACAGTTTTATTGTGTCCAACTAGAGTGCAGAGAGGAATCCTGGAGTTTCGAAGATCGTAATAATAGATTTTATGATCTGCCGATCCAAATGCAAGAGAACGAGCGGAATCAACAGGAAACTGGACACAGCAGACATTGGCCTTCGTTCTGATGGTACAAATACTTGCTCCCTGCAGTAGCAGCCCAGGTAAGAGAAAAAACTTATCATACATCGAGAAAAAGATATACACAAAGAAATTAGATTATTGCAGTACGTTTATTTTCAAAGCTGACATCCATCAAATGCAAAAGTAGAATTGCCTGATTGATACTCCATAGCTTTACAGAGCCGTCGTCACTTCCGCTAGCCAAAACTGTTGGATCTGCTGATGAAAAGTCGATGGACCATACGCGTTTCTCATGCTCTTTCATTTCAGTGAGTACTTGACTTCTTGTAACATCCCACACCTGAAAATGGTCAAGACATGGATTTATAATACAGAAAAAAAAGACCGAAAAATGAATGCTAAATGAATGCTTTAACTACCTGCACCACTCCTTCGAAGTTACTCGATGCAATCTGGCTTTTGATATAACTATTCCAACATATACTGCTTGGCTTCGACCGACTGGCCATTTCAACAACGGGATAGTGGATGTCACGATTTTGATTTATGATGGAATCGCATTCAAAGACTTTAATCTTCTTATTTACACCAGCTGTAGCAAAAATTTCTGCATCACGATCAAACCCGAGCGAGCATACCAGATTGGAAGAATTTAATAAATCTCCTTGTTTCAAATTTGCCTTGACTTTTAGCTTGCTGTAAGACAGGTATTTGCACAAGCCTTCAAGGAATGGATTTATCCATCCACTCTTCATGCTCTTGCTGTAGATCTCTTTCGATGTTAAATTATTGACGGAACTTCTTTCGGTCATAACAATAGATCCTCGGCCATCACTATTCAATGATGTTTGCCTACTCAAAGGCTTCCCAGATTGCTTCACTGGTCTGCACCTAGTTAAAAAATATGCAGACTCGAGTTTCTTAAAGTTTTTCATCAACCGATAACTTTTCTGAAGAAAACCGTCTTGATTATAAGTATGTGTATCAGACTTTTGATGAGTTTCGAGATTATCACCACATTCTTCAACATTTTGAACCTTAAGTACGGGTCTAAATCGTTTTCTAGACCCCAAGCTAGAAGAATCATCCGTATTGACAATATTTATCGAGGGAAGATTTGATGTAGAATCGTCATCTTTCCCCGGTTCAATATATGAGCTACTCTTTTTCTTTAAGATGGTTTGCTGCTTCGTAACTTCTGCAATGTCAGAAGACAGAAAAGAAATAGTATCTTGCAACCTATTGGCGACTTCCTGTTTCCTTCGTTGTATCATCAGAAGAAATTCCAGCAGTAACTCTTTCTCCTCTACTCTCTCCCGAAGCTCGACGGCCGCTTCACGTTCTTCCAGATCATCCCTTGGTTCATTAAGAAACTCACTTTGTAACAACTCACTATTACACAAGAAACAATACTAAATTACTAATACATTAAAACTATTATAAACAAATATTGGAACTTCAAACCGAAATAATTGCTTTATGTGCCAATGATGCAGATAGATCACACTAGGACTACATTCGAAACAGAAACGGTGAGAAATTACCCCACTTTTGGACGACTACTTGGCTCGGGATGCAATAACCACAAACAAAACGAAGCTTCCTTCGACCATTTCAGTAGCAACTGTGGAGGAAGAACTCGATGCCTTAAACTTGACATAGTTCCACTCTTCTCTTCTCTTGAGCTGAAGGGGCAAAATAACTGCAGATACAGAAAAAAAATTGTATTTAAAGCATTAACTAATAACACAAATGATAAACTAACAACACCAAACTATTTCAAGAGCTTAATAAACAATGTTAGTATCGTGCATTCTCAAAACGAACCTCAAAAAGGAGAATTCCCAACCTATAGATGTCGGAAGCACAGGTACTGGGAGATCCAGCAACCTCTTCAGGACTAGTGTACCAACTGGTCTCCAGAAGCAACATCTGTTTCATGGGAAATGATTGCTTTTTCTCTTCTACTTGTTCGGAATTTTGACAGTCCAAGATTTTATTTCGGCACTCCTCTAAACGTGCCTTCCTCGGACATACCGAGCCTGACTGCATGCAACTAGCTTCAGATAAAGCATTTGTTGGAGTTTGCACATCTTCATTCATCAGCCTACGTTGCTGATGGATGTCAAGGGGAAATGTAGAGGATAAACCCTTAAGCTCCATATTTTGGCTATGTAGTGCATCCTCAACAGAATCAGATCCCGAATCCGAAGAAGATGCAGATTCAATGAAGGAAACATGATTAAACGATGACATGACGAAGCACGAAGGTCGACCATTATGGACAACAATCCCTTGAGAATGTGCTATATTTACAATCTCAACTATTTGCCTAAATATGTGCAAACACTCAAAGACATCAACAGATCTTTCTGGTTTATCTAACCACTGCCTCAAACTAACATCACCCCATTCAATGGAACGGATGAAAGGGTCTACCACCGTCTCGTAAACCCCACAAACACCAATCTGGCTCCTAAGGTGATCATTGTGAGCCAGCACATCCCTACCGTCCTCTTCCGTGATCCTGAAATCGTGCGAAACATCTCCCGAAATGCCCGTTCTTTCAACACGAAAGAGACTCGGATCCCTATCTGAGACACCAGAAGTGTTCAGTGCCCTAGAACTATCAGACTCCTTCCAAGCAGACTCAGATGAACCCTCCATTGTTATCGCCCAGGAATTGCAAGAAGTGTACCTCTCAAACATCCAAGAAACGAAATATTCGCTGGCTTCTTATGGAATCGATAACTTCTATCATTATCTCATTGAAATCATAAACTCATTTCATTGTCACACAAGGAAAAGAAACCTAGTTTCCAGTAAATTCACTGCAAACAACAAGGAGCCAAAATCAACAACCTTCACACACCAAAATTCTCATTATTCATAGCTATAACAAACCCCAACCACCATTAACACCACCAATCAGAAAAAGAAGAAAAGTTTAACAAAATCCCAACTAAAAGCTAAAAACACTAAATACCCACCGTTAAACATATGATCAACTACATATTAGCACATCAAACGACAAACAAAACCAAGCAATATATGTACATATTTAGTGTATGTTCCATAAAGAAAGAGGAGTGATATCAGTTAACACCATGAAAGGATCGTCCACTGTTCTTTGCTAGACCAACCTGTAAAATGAACCACACAGGATAAAAAAGGGTACTTTTGAGTCTACAACAAATATTCTCAACCTCGCAAAATTCCCACAAGTTTTTCATGAAAAGGGAAATGAAACAAAATAAAATCTTCCCCAGAAATAAAAATAGACACAAGGCATCTGAATATCGACATGAAAGAAATAATAGGAAACAATTATATATTTTTTTCCTTCTAGTTCTTTTTTAAAACATAGGCCACTCTTTTTGAGCACTTCATCATCTTCTTCCAGCTTTATTCCAGTTGGAGTACGTGGCATTACCGTGACCTTAAAGCCATTTTGCCACCCTCATGCAGCAGGACAAGAAAGTAAAATTTGAATATCTTGTGGGTCCAATTGCAATTAAAAAAATTACATGGAAACTGCTCTGGGACTCTGAATTACCCCCTTTATTCTTTAAAAAAATCACTATCTTGGTGGGGAGATGGTGTTGAAAAAGAGAATCTTGGTGAGCTTGGTTTCCCAAAGAGGACAACTTTTACATCATTGAAACCAGACAAATTCACTCAAAGTTTCATTTTTTATTTATAATATTTTAAAAAACTAAATGACGTAACCTTTCTCAGCAAAAAATTGATAAAAATCATAGAAAAAATAATGAATAAATAAGAATTGAAAGTTGTATAAGACTCCTATATATATATATATATATATATAAGAAAAAAATATTGCTTCTCAACAATAAATTTATGTTGAGTCAAATTTAGAACAGTGTCTGCATAGAGAAAAGACTTTAAAATGTAATTGTAATTATTCTCAATAATAATAAATATTTTTAACAAAAATATTGTTTTAATAAACATTTAAAAAAATTAAGAAAAAAGAATTTTATTAACCCCAAGTAATTACAAGTGATAATATATGTTTTAAAGACTCTCAATCATTTGACAATGAACACTCAAATATTTTACAATAATTTATGCTCAAACCTGAGACATTTAAGAATAACAATTATCCTATTAACCGCTAAGTTAACTTTGTTAATGCCAATTAGACACATACATATTCTTATAGATATGTTAAATAATGTTATATTCTAAAGATTTTATTTCTAAATATGATCTTATATTTACATATTCTTAATTTTAGTTATATAAAATGTGCATTTAATTTGGTTTTCTGGATTCATAGATGTGTTAAATTAATTATTCATAGAATATATCAACCCTAGCATGCTATTGTGTAGGTTTAAAATGTTCCAATAACAGGTTGGCTAAAGATTTATCCCACTTCTCAATAAGTTTGTTGACCAAACCCTAACCAATGGATCTCGCTCTATACTAATTCCCAATCCCAACAATTATTTTAACCAATAACAGGCGTGCTCGCCGAACAGCTTCTTGGATTTGGCGATCGTGATCTAGAGCATCTGGTCCATGTTGCCCGACGGGACTAATAATGGTCCGGAATAGTGAATTTTGTGACCCTTTGAACCGTAACCGAGCTGGAAATAAATATTATAGAGAAGCATGTATCAGGCACTAGAAATGTCCAACAGGAGAATCTATCGTGGATGCCGGAAAAGAAAAGGTTCACCGTTGGTACTTACCAAAACTGGATCTTTGTTGTTATTTCTACCATCTTTTTGCTGCTCGTTGTGCTTCGGATCCTGTTCGGTACCGGATTCGGAGGACTCTTTAAAGGACCCTGGAAATCTTGCAATCAAATTTGAAGCTTTTGATGGTGGAAAACTGGATTTCTCTCTGGAATCATCAGATGTAAGACTACTCCTTGGTGCCACTAAACCCGACATCATCGACAAGTCGACCCTGGCAGAAATTCTCGTAGCATCATCAAGGTTTTCCCAGATTTTGCCCAGGCAGCACTGTGAGCCAGTGACCCTGGATGAGAGGCTCTCTTGTGATGATTCCCCTGTGCATCTGCATTTGATTCTATTACTTGTGACGGTCTAGGCGGATCAATAGGAAAGCCCGAGGTGACTTCTTCGGGATAAAGATTAAACTTCTCGCTCTGGCTCTTTGAATCGGATTGAATTTGCCTTTTCTGGAATGTCAAACCAATGATAGAACACGGAATTAATGCAAATTTAATATCACACTGAAATAACCAAATCATTTATTAAGTTACCTGCATCTATAGGACTAGTTCAGCATTCGCATCAGGTGCTAGAACAGCTCGAGACTCTCTTGTTGCTCTCCTTTCAATATCAGGTCTCGGGACTTCGGTTCCAGCTGCTCCTTGTCTACAATATAAAACAAAAGTAGATTTATCAGCATTGATACCTACCACTTGAGATTTCGAGCAATTACAACGGCATTTATAGCATAATTATCTTCAAAACAAATAAAGAGAAATATTTTATGGTAATCAGATATATAATATGCACCTTCTAGATCCCTCATCCCTTATCTTTGCATCTAACTCTTTGCTCGGAGGATGCTTTGGCAAGCTCGAAGGATCGCTGGGAAGAGGTTCCGTTGTAAAGAACTGGAAAACACACATAAGTCAAGGACACAAGACTGAGGGAAAAGTAAAACAACGTGATTTTGGACTAATCCGACCATTTAGAATAAAATTGTAACCTCACTCCTGAGAGCAGAAGCTGCAGATCCGCGATCATCAGGGTCGATGGAAAGTAAGGTCTCCATGAGTGCTAAAGCTGGTGCAGGAAATTCCTTAAATGTTTCAGCAACACAGCGTCTATAAGGCCGCTGGGGCTTAAAAATGGTTGCATGAGGCAACTTCGATTTTCTCCAAAACTCTTCGGAAGAAAAGCCACAAAGTTTGAAAATTTTATGCAACTGCTCTACCTATAAAGACGGTTCTCGATCATTTCAATTTTGCAACAAATATGTATTTTCTTACAGGCATGTTATATGCATGGACATGTCATTACTAAAATTTTATTTGCTCAAATATGTATGAAAGTTTTCTAAATGCTTTGTAGCGAATTTTTCATTCAAATAATAAAAGCACACCTCGGTTCTTCCAGGCATAACTGGCTTGCCGGCATATAACTCGGCAAGTATGCAACCTGTACTCCATAGATCCACAGCTTTCCCATAGTTAGTGGCTCCAAGTAAAAGCTCTGGTGGTCTATACCAAAGGGTTACGACACGGCTAGTCAAGGGCTGATTTTGATGGGGATCGAAAAAGCTAGCCAGACCGAAGTCTGCAATCTTCAGGATGCCATTATTATCGATTAGAAGATTGGAACCCTTTATGTCACGCTGCAGGACACCACTGCAGTGACAATGATCAAGACCACACAAGAGCTGCTGTACATAACCTGCCCAATAGGTTGATAAATCGAATGTCGGGATAGCCCTTCAATGCAAATAAACTTCGGAAGAAATCAAATTGCAGCTAGGAAAAACATAACAAATAAAACAATCTGAAGTACCTGTGATTCTGAAAATTTGAGTCCAGGGTGTGAAGCAAGACCAGCCAAGTCGTGTTCCATGTACTCAAAAACAAGATACAGGCTGCAAGATATCCTTGAGGTAACCAGACCTTCCAGCTTTATAATATTCTGATGATCAAGTCTACGTAAACTGTGAATTTCCCTAGCCATGAATCGAACACTCTCAGGCTCGAGGTTATCAAATCTTACTATCTTCAGTGCAACTATTTTTTTCTGATCTAAATCACAAGCCTTATAAACATTACTATAAGTTCCCTGGCCAATCTGCACAGAAAATACAGATTTGCTAGCGGTTTAGGAATTTATTAATTACACCATATTTTACAATCATTAATAGATGTCAAAATGGATTATCAGTAACTATGATCTCCGAATTTAATAGCACAAAAGTGAATCTCAACAGTTGATACAGAGACATGCATATTTAAAAATCAATTATCAAGTCGAATAAAGAAATTATGAATGATATGAGCAACATGAAGATACAACAAGGAACACTGTTAAGTTAAAGCATCATTACTTTATCCAGCTTCTCAAACGAGTCTGCACGATGCCGTAGCCATCCCCGGATCGCCTCCCTAGCCTTAGTTTAAAAAAGCGCCGCTTAAGCGCGATTAAAGCGCTAAGCGAGCGAGGCCCCTGGCGCTTCAGCATAGCAAAAGCACTACGAATTCATTAAGCGGTAGTAATCGGCGCTTTTGCAGCGCTTTTAGCAAAGCGCTAATCGACGTTTAATCGCGAGTTTAGAAGATACGATTCTGGGCTTTAGCAGATACGATTTTTGGGCTTATTTAGGGTTTAGCAAGCTATTAAATTATCAGTTTTGGTTTTTTTTTTCTTGTAGCTTCACACTAAGAAACGAAATAGATTGACACAATCTAGATTGAATGACATGGTGTTTGTGAAATTCAATCATGCCTTAGAGCGCCGAGCTAAAAGTAAGGAGATCGATCCCATTCTTTTGCAAGATATTGATGAGAGCAATGAGTGGTTGATGGGAAGAATGGAAGAAGATGAAGATGATAATGAGGCGGTGTTTGTTGGTGAGGATTTGACATAGAGTGATGTTGCTAACGCTTCCGGTGCATATGAGCCTAGTTATCTAACTAGAGCATCAAAAGTAGTGAATGATGGAGCCGGACCATCGAGAAATGATAAAGGGAAATCTCCTGCTCATAATCCTATCTCTAGTAGACCATCTCGTAGATACTTAGTTGATGAAGATGAGATGGAAGAAGATATTGGAGTGTCTAGTGATGAAGGAAATGGTGTTGTCCGAGTTGATGACGATTTAGAAGATTTTTAGTTATAAGGAATTGAGGGTTTAGAAAAATACTTTTGTTCATCTCACTTTAGACTACTTTTAGTATAGACCATCTTTTGAGATTAGTATGCTCGTATAGTCGTATGGTTAATCGTATATAAGTATTTAAGTGTTTATAACTTATAAGTTATAAGTAAATTGAGAATTATATTTTGGTGTTTAAGTATTTATAAGTTTTGAATATATGTATTGACACTTTGATATTTAAGTATTTATAAGATAATTTATAAATATTTTGTATTTTTTGTGAATTTCAGCTTTTTTGACGTTTCTTGTGCATAAAGCGAGCGCTTTCGCTTAACGTTTCGGCATCTAAGACCCTAGGCGCTTTAGGGCGCTTTACGCTTTTTAAAACCAAGTCCCCAGCCACCGCAGCCAACCAAGCAAGCATGCCACCCTGCTGCCACCTGCTCTCCTTGTGTGGCTTTGGGAACACTACCAATCCCTGGATGTTGAACAACAACATACTCCATCTTCTCTCTTTTCCTATCCAAATTCTCACCCTGTAATCGGACCAAATCGCTCACTTGTTTATCACTCAACATTGTGTTATCATGTCGATCCTTGGCTATATTCGATTCCTTGCTCCTTGAAGAAGTAGCTCTTGGTACCCTAACATCCCACGAGGCTTTACTTGAAGGTCTCTCTCTAGGACACTCCTTACTATCTTCAATGGCACAAGGCTTGCAACAAATGCAACCCATCATACACCAAAACCACCCCCCAACAAGAGCTTATTTCAGTGTTTCTTACAGTCACTAACTACCCTTCATTCCTTCAAGAATTATGCTTTTTCCAATAAAAGCTTAGCTAAAACTAAAATCTCACCATCCAAATTCCAATTTAATAAAAATAAATAAATCCGATTCCTTCACCAGCAATTAACCAAATGAACAAAACGAAGAACCCATTTTCTCTAATAAAAGCAACAAAGCTGCAAACTTTACTACAAGGCACAAACCCAATATTGAATGCAAATTTTCAATCTAATCAAGCTCCCATTTCTTCAACAACATTTCAGCAAAATTAACATGTGAACAGAGTACTTTTTCCCTAGAAAATTCAATGAAACTTCAACCTTCATAAAATTAAGCAAAAAAGTGACACTTCCAAAACAAGCTCCCTTGAAAATGACAGTTCTTCATACACTCAATATTTCCTCCACTCTTAACCAGTCAAACTACTAAAAAAACCCAGAAATTCTAAACTACACAAAAGTCTCAAACCCGCAAAAAAAAGAAAAATCTTCACTTTTTCAAGTACCTTCAAGGAAAAGCTTGTTACATTGTAGTCAAAGAGAAGAGATTGACAACTCAAAAAGTGAGAACCCTTGGGAGATTTTAGTGATCTTAAGTGGTTTGCAAGTAAAAAATGGATAGAGAAAGAAATGGATCTAAAAGAAAGCATTTTTGGAACTTTTTTACTTTTACAGAGAAAAAAAAGGTATTTTTGGTTGAGTTTGGAAAAGCTGCAATAAATTATATTTAATACTTCATTCTTTGTTTTATTGGATTTGAAGTGTTTTTGAAACCCACTGTGTGAAAAGTCAATCTTGATGTATTTGATGATCCCACGCCCCTTGTAAATGGAAGTTTTTTTTTTTAAGGATTGTAAATGGAAGTTTTTGTTTTTCTAGGGGCAGGACAAGTGATTCGTGGATTTCACTCGCTGGGATGAAGCGTGAGAAATTGTTCAAACTAGACAGATTGAGACAGTAAGAAGAAAGTGAGCAAAGAAGCTCGTTGGCTATGGCTTCTCCTAACTTTTTTTCTTACTTCATAGATACCGCTAGGTGCGAGAATTGCTATATAACTCACACCGCACTAAATCTTTTTTCTATTGGGCCCACCTTTTTCTTAAAAGATCAATTACGACCTAAAAAATGCTATTTAGATATGGAGGAGCCTATGTTGTTGCTTCCTGGGCTTCATTTTTTATATACTATTCGAACCATAAAAGGCTAGCCCAATTTTCGCGTAATAGGAAAAAGCTGTGTTCTTTTCAGTTGCCTCCGATTGACCTATAGAAAACCCAGCAGCGACCGCCGGTAGCCGGATCTGCACCTTCCCTGCTTAAAGTTCATCGTAAAATTTCCTAAAACTTGTATTGTAGCAATAAAGATTCAATTTTTATCATTCCCAAGTATTAACTTGATTGATTCTTGCTTTTATCTATTGGGTTTTCATTGTCATGTTGAATTGTGGTTTTTTTTTTGTTGCATTTTCCTGATGAAAATTGACTCTGCTTTTAGACTACATTCCAGGGAGAATTCTTGAGTTTTCTGTTTTGGGTATTTGTTGATGATTTGTTTATTATTTTAGAATAAATGGAGATGAACGTATGACACTTCATCTGAAGTTCTGTGGCCTTAGTTATGGGGTTTAGATCATGGAAAAAATATTTAGCTTTAAGTGAAGATGAAATCATCTACTATTGCTGTTGCTATTACTTGATGGAACTGTTTGAAATTCTTAGTTACAAAGAGGAAAACTTGCATTTAGTCTCGATTACTGAACTCGCAAGTTCTAATTATCAAATCGAATTCGATTTGCTTTGGAACAGTTACATTGCTGGACTTTTATGCTGTTACTTGTTAGTCTTAGTGCTTGGTCAGATTATATGATTGCCTCTTATACAACCTAGTGGTCACTAGATACACTGGTTCAGATTTCAGAGCATTGGTTTCGGGTTCTTATGTTTTGCTTTCTCCATATAACGAATGGAAACTTATGTTTTAAGCCTTTGTGATGTTGTTACTTGTTTCCTGGAGTTCATCTGACATGTAAGGGAGGTTCTTCTCAATTTCTTTTATTAGAATCAATCAAGAATGTTAGAGAGCCATAATTTGTTGAGTGGACCTGTATGTTAGAAAAATAACTACAATCGACTTTTGTTATGTTTTGGATAGGCAGCTATTATGATGTAGTCATAGCTACGAGTACATAAATTCCGAGTCCTAGTAACCCAGGCAGTTATACCAGATAGGATATTGTTTTGTTAGATGTATATTTTCTGTGACAATATTGATTAATTGGACGGCATACAGATATGATTCGCCATTCCTGTTTTTAAGTCCAATGTTGATTTCCTTTGGCTCTATGATGAAACTCGTTCGTTTCTTGTAGCGATTTGATTCTGTTTTTGCTGATATGTTCACTGGCTTAGCTTTGCCAGGAAAAATGGGGGGACTGCCCACACAAAATAGTTCTGCCTTAGCTTTGCCTGGCTTGCAGCAAAACCAGGAACCAGAAAAAGCAAAACTGGCTGCAGAATCGAAGCCGAAGAAGAAAATTTGCTGTGCTTGCCCCGAGACGAAGAAGCTGAGAGATGAATGCATCGTCGAGCACGGTGAAGAAGCTTGTGCAAAATGGATAGAGGCTCATCGTTTATGCCTCCGTGCAGAGGGCTTCAATATTTGAGATCGACACGAAGTTTATAGAATGAAAACATTTACAAAACCATTTAGAAATATATGAGCTGAAAAATCTAGGAAATAATGAAGAAAAAATGCATTTTCTTGGCTATTGGTGTTGGATCCATTTCTATCTTGTGAGGCTGTTTGGCCTTGTGGAATCTTTCGAAACTGACACAATACTATCGTTTGCCACTTATACTGGTTAATATTTTGATGAACAACAATGGAGAACAGATTCTTGTCTTGTTTAAGTCTTTATGTCTGGTCTGATTGTCTTAACCCTTGATTGATAAATAAAGCTACCATCTTTTAAAGCTTGAAAGGCTGCTTAATAATAGCATAATGTAAAGAAAATGTACCTAAACTGTAGTCTCCATTCTTTCTTTTTATCATTTTGATTCCTAATGTTTCATTTTAAGACTCTTAATATTTGACTTGAGTTTTATTTTGAAGTATTTGGGCAAAAAAAATACGTACTTCGAGGTGTTAATTGTTTATTAACTAATAATTTTCATCAATTGAGGGTCTTTTTGTTCAAAATAAAATGTTAGGGGTCAAAATATTCAGAAGAAAAGAAATAGAAGTCAAAATAATTATTTAGTTCAACGTTAAAGGGTATCTTTTACACTATGTTTTTAGTTATTTTATTTGGAGTTCCATCAAAGAAAGATTATATATATATATGGAGAGAGATTTATAATAATAATACTTCATTAAGCAAATAAGGCCATAGCCGATAGATCACAGTAAATAAGGAAATACAGACAGAAATGAAACATGCACGAACTACAACAGAAGACACAAATTACTCAACCCAAATTCATTATTTTTCTTTTAAGATCTTTCCATGATCTAAATGACCATTGCTCTATGTTTGCTTAATGGCCACATGTGCAGTTGGTGCAGCTGCAGTTAGCACCGCACTTGCAGTCGCCATCGTTCTCAGCTGGAGCATCCAGCAGAACAGTGTTGATGTAGCTGCAAATGAACAACACAACACATTATAATCACCATATTACATCGAAAATCTAAGTTCCTTAATTAATTCCCAGATTACAATTAAGATCGGATACCAAAAGTTTACCTCTTCTCGGTCTCGATGACGAAGGTGTTTCCCTTCTTCCTGCAGGCATACAAAAAGCACAAATGACCCTTAGTTTTGGTATCAAGCAATTTTCGACATAAAATAAACACCACGACATGTTGAATACTCATTAAGACATGGTCACAAGCAACACAACCCTAACAGCATGATGGATGAAATGGATTTACTTACGTGCACTGGGTGCTGTCGGAGCAGTCGCAGTTGCCGCACTTGTCGGACATGGTGAATGAGGGAAGTTTTTGAACGGGGAAAGCTTAAGAATGTGTGTTTTTAGTTGTTGAGGTTAGCTTGCAATGGATTTGCTATGTTCCCATGGAGATGTATTTATAGATGGGGAAGTGTACTGAAATAGTGCATACTGGTAATGTAAGGACCACACATGCATGATAGAAATGGAGAAAAATCCCAAAGGAATCTTTTTAATGGAGGGCATGACCTCCTATCCTCCTCTCATGTCCATGTCATTTCTCTTTTCTCAATATATATTCGAATAGACAAAATTAAAGTGACAGATTGTTCAATTTTTTTACATAAATATTGGTTTGTTTGGTTATTACATAGGGTGATTGGTCAATTTTTTTTTATAAATTTGAAGTAAATATAAGACGGTATTTGTTTAATGACTCTCAATTATTCAATAAAAACCTTTCATATCTTTGATATCTTGGATGCTCGAATAAATTAATTAAATTAATTAATTGTTTATTAACATCTGATCTCCTTTTTATCCCATTATCAAATAAATAAATAAAATTATTACCGGTATCCCTATTTCCGCACGTAAACGTTAGGCATAAAGAACATAAATATTGACCATCCAAATGTAAAGATATCTATATCCCTTTGAAAGGCTGACAGAGAATTTCTTTTTGGTCCATGTGCTTAAAAAGTTACACTAATCCTTTTATTCTTGATAAGATTTGTTCAGCTTCGAATTGGACTTCCATTCGGAGGCAAATACCTAATTGAATAAAGGAAGGGTTAGAATTTGAGTTATTATTCTAGAGTATTGTATTTATTTAGAATTTTTCTATTTCTAAAAGGACTAAAAAGAATTTTACCAATTTTGAGGACCAAGCCCTTGTCGGTCATACTTCAATTAGTGACCTCACCCGTCCGTAATTAAATGACTGTTGTTATCGGTTTCAAGTTTGAGTACGTTAATTGTATGACTGTATGGATATTTGTGTGGCTCCTTCGGTTCCAGTCTTTACTCAGGATCAGTACCATCAAATTTAAGAGCTTCTCAACAAGCTTTCTGTTGTCAATTTGGTTGGAGTTGATGGTAAGCATTCTGCACCTATTAGGTCTCTTACCTAGATTTTGGATTCTGGAGAAACTGATCATGTCATACCTGATTTTCAATTCTAGAATAATCATGTTGCTTGCACTTCGGGTGAACGCCTTCTTCATCTTCCCAATGGTAAAACAACATCTATCACTCATGAGGTTTCTGTTTCTTTAGATTCCTACTCATGAGTTACAACAAGTTTTATATGTCCTTCATTTCACTCACAATATGCTGTCTGTGTCCAAACTACAAAGATTTTCATTGCTCAGTTATTTTTTATTCTAATTTTTGCCTTTTCCAGGATCTTTCCGATGGAAGGATCAAGGGGATTGGTAGGGCTGTTTGTGAGCTTTATTTGTTTGAGTCCTTTGTTTCAACTTCTGCATTGAATTCTTGTTCATCTGTACCTGTTAATTCTGCTTGTATGTCTTCTTGTTCTGTTAAAAAAACAACTACTTGGCATGCTCGATTGAGGCATGCTACTATTACCAAAATGCATAAATTGCCTATGTTCTCTGATTCTCAACTTGATAAAACATGTGTGCATGATTGTACTGTTTGTCCCCAAGCTAAACAACATAGGTTGCCTTTTCCTTCTAGTTTGTCTAGATTTGATAAACCTTTTCATCTTATACACATTGACTTATGGGGCCCTTATAGAGTGTTTACTCATTCTGGTCATGGGTTTTTTCTCACAATAGTAGATGATCACACTAGAATGACTTGGATTTGCTTGCTGAAACTTAAATCTGATATTATTATTAATCTCAAGTCCTTTTTTACTTACATCAACACTCATTTTTCTGCCAAAGTGCATACTATTAGAAGTGATAATGGTTCAGAATTCTTCAATGTTGAATGTTCTGCTCTTTTTAGCTCTTTCGGTATTATTCATCAAACATCATGTGTCAAAACACCCCAGCAAAACGGTATTGGAGAAAGAAAACATAAGCATTTACTTGCTAGAGCCCTTAAGTTCCATTCTCATGTACCTGTCAAATTTTAGGGAGATTGTGTTAAGACTGCTTGTCATATTATCAACAGATTACCATCCTCTGTGTTAAACTGTAATTGAAGTTCTTTTTCACAAAATTCCTGATTTATCCTAATTTAGAACTTTTAGTTGTCTTGTTATGCTATAATTCCTAATGAGACTGATAAATTTTCACCAAGAGGAGCTTCCCCTTCTGTTTTTTTGGGATACTCCTCTACCCAAAAAGGTTATACCCTTTTAAGTTTGATTACACATAAAATCTTTGTTAATCGGGATTTCTTGTTTCATGAGAATATATTTCCATTTCAATTTCCTATCTCTAAGTCTTCTCCTTTCTTTCCTACCTCCACTTTTGTTCCTGATGTTGATTTTTTAGTAGTTCACAATCCTGCTACTATTTTCCCTTCTGATTATATGGCAACAGTTAATTCCCCTCTTTCAGCAAGTGATTTTGATCAAGACATGTGTGTGTCTTCTGTTCCTACTTCCTCATCTGCTGATTCTTTTGATACTGTTCCTTTGGTGGTTCCTAGAAAGTCTTCTAGAACTTCTCATCCTCCTTGTTGGTTAAAAGATTTTGTGTGTTCTTCTCAGTCCATTCCTTTTAATTCCTCCATACTTACTTATGATCATTTTCCTTATAAGACTCAGATTTTTCTTAATTCCACTTCTATCATTGAACCAAAAACTTATGCTGAAGCTAGTCAAAATCCTGCCTTGGTTAAAGCAATGTAAGAGGAAATTCAGGCTTTGGAGTCTAATAAGACATGGTTAGTTGTTCCTCTACCTACTGGGAAGATTTCTATTGGCTGCAAATGGGTGATTTGGGTGAAATATACTGCTTCTTGGTAGGTGGAAAGATATAAAACTAGGTTGGTTTCTAAGGGGTACAATCAACAATATGGTGTTGACTATTGGATACCTTTTCTCCTGTGGTCAAGATGGTCACAGTTCGAACTATTCTTGCTCTTGCCTCCCATCATGCTTGGCCCATTTTTCAAATGGATATGTTTAATGTTTTCCTCCAAGGTGATTTGATGAGGAAGTTTATATGGCATTACCTGAAGGTTTTTCTAGTCAGGGAGAGCGAATGGTATGTAGACTACAAAAGTCCTTATATGGCCTAAAGCATGCTTCAAGACATGGAATGCGAAGCTGTCAGAGGGCTCTGTTAGCTACTGGTTATGTTCAAAGCAAGCTAGAATACTCATTATTCACTAGAAAATAAGGAAGCAACATTGTAATCTTTTTAGTATATGTTGATGACCTGCTAATAGTAAGCAGATTAATTGCTGAATTAAAGGAGAATTTGAACAAGAATTTCAGATGAAGGATTTGGGAGATTTGAATTTTTTCCTTGGTTTGGAAGTAATGAGATCATAAGAAGGGATTCTTTTGAACCAGAGGAAATATGCTTTGGAGTTAATAGATAATACTGGTTTTGGGAAAGGCTAAATGTGCTTTGACACCATTAGAACAAAATGGAGTTCGGATAAATCGCTTCGCCTCGACACCTTGTGTCCGAATCCAACCTCCATTTTGTCGAAACTTGATCTAATGTACACGAATTTGAGATTAAAAGCGAGGAAACCAAAACGTTTCAGTTCAATTTTACGAGTTTTTGGACATTTTCATGTGAAACAACTACTAGATTCGGACTCAAGGGGTCGAGACGAACGACCCATTCCCATTTTGGGACCGAACAACAAGCATATGCGACGGTCGACGGTGACCGGAATGAAAATGACGTGATGACGGCGGAGAGAAAATAAAGAAGAGAAGGAAAAATGGTAAATTGCACCATAAGTCATGACTTTACTTTCCTCTATTTTACTCACCGAAACGACGTCGTTTTGGAGTATATTTGAGTTTTTCAAAACGATTTCGTTTTGATGCCTGTGCCACATCATAACGCCGTTAAATATTTAATGGCATAGTGAGCAAAAAGATTTAATTGTAAAGTTCAGTTAGCAAATTGATCAAATTGAAAGTTGGGTGAGAAAAATAGGAGAGAGAGTAAAGTTCAGTGAGAATAATATAATTTACCCTCTTTGTTTTTAAACGGTCCGTATTTAAAATAGTAAAAGGAATGGTTGAGTTGAGGAGAATACAAAATTTACAAGTGATTAATTCCAAGAAGAAGAAAACGAACTATACTTTAAAAACTTCAAAGCCTCGATGATTTTTGCGTCTCCCTTTACTCGAGAACACAAGAAGTATCATTTCTTACTTCTCCTTTCACTTATTTACACAACCAACAAGAAAAGAAGAACAATAATGGCCTAAGCTTTGCACCGATTTGGAAGATGGGCGTGCATGCTCTGCTGTTATAATGCAAATCAGGTCAGGGTATGCCCTATCAGAATCTGCCTTCAAAATTACCTAAAATTTCACTGTTTTCTTTGCATTGC
This sequence comes from Hibiscus syriacus, assembly GCF_006381635.1. NCBI lineage: Eukaryota > Viridiplantae > Streptophyta > Magnoliopsida > Malvales > Malvaceae > Hibiscus > Hibiscus syriacus. The sequence continues at coordinate 287,264 of NW_024063104.1, read as the reverse complement.
CAATCATTTTACCTAGAGACAATTGCTCCTGCTGATTCCAGTTCACTTTGATTTCTTTTGCTCCCATCAGAATTTGCCTCTTTGTTGCTAGTTATATATTGATTAACAACCAACGGGTTGTTTCAAGTGGTATGCAGTTTGATATCATTTAAGAAGGTCTCGAGTTCGAGTCCTTATGTATGTAGAAAATTCCCGTTGGGAGATTCACCCACCAAAATCAGATGTATAATCCGGATCGGTCTGAATTAGTTATAGCAAAACCTTAGGAACTACTACTAGGAGGTCAACCAAAAAAATATATCGATTAAGAATTAAAAATTTAGGTATAAATTCATGTTCGAATCAGTCTTAAATTTGAATTTTTTGGTTCAAGCCATATTGGAATCGAGCTTTTTCGTGTTCTAAGTTTTTCAAGTTTGATCCTTTCGATTTTGATTTTTGGTTCAAATTTAAACTTTTAAATTTATTATCAAATGGTTAATTTGTTTCCTCAAATATATATATATATTTATTTTACTAAAAGTTATGGCATTGAAGATGAAATTTATATCTATATCTCACAGCTGTCTATATTTATTTTCAATTAAAACTCGGTCCAAGATGCCAATTGACTTGCAATTGCTCAAGGAAAAGGCTTTGTCTAGTGCCCTAGCAAAAGTAGACGTGGGATACACTGTCCTTGCTGAATAAAACTACTTACTATTTTGTTGTTAAAAACCATGGTGATAATAATTATAGATTTATCTAATATATTTCAAATCTTAAGTAGTGACAATTCATACTTATCATATTTTGTAAAAATTTATTTATAATACTTATCTAATATATTTGGATGTATTATATGGTTAGTCACCCAAATTTTATATGTTTCTGTTTTGATCATCAAACTTACAAATTTTATTTTTATCATAATTTTTTTTTTTGAATTGTGCAAATTTAGGTCACTTGTAAGTTAAAATGTAAGCCCAAAACATTGTTTTTAGAGCTTTTTCGACCTAAAATTTTATCATTCTTTAAGAAAATTTAACATTGTTCTAATGAATGAAGAAGAGGAACGGTTGATGAAGACGAAGAAAAATTTTGGTGAAAATTGAGTAGTCTAACGGTTTTACTTTTCGCTAACCAGACAAAATAGGATGTGCTTGCTCAACATTGCTAGTCTAGGTTGTTAGCAGTTTTTTTCATTAAGCTAATATGATTACAAAATAGTATGTTCTAAATATTTTAAATCATTTGATAATAAACGTCCATTCACCTACCTTAAACTTGACTAGTTCACCCTAAAACAAGTCTAAAACCAAACAATTTTTTATCTTGTGTATGCATTTACAAATTTAATTTTTTAAAAGGTAAAAATGCATCAGAGGTCCTTATACTTTAAAAAACTAATGTGACCCTCATATTATTTTTTTCTTTCAATGTGACCCTCCAACTCAGAAAATAAACTTAATATGGCCCTTTGACCAACGTTTTTCGTTGTTAACTGTTACGGATATTACGTGTCAATTCACTGTACTGACGTGGCAGTCCACGGTGATTGATAATGTGGCATATGACATTATAGATGGGTTAAATTGATAACTCAAACATGACAGATGGATTGTCACGTCAACAATGTAAACTGTCATGTTAGCACTGTGAACTGTCAAGTCAATACTGTAACGGTCAATGGCGTAAAATTTTAAATAAAGAGTCACATTAAAATTGTTTTCTGAATTAGAGAATTACGTTAAAAAAATAATATGATGATGGCATTAATTTTTTATTTCAAAAATACAGTGAAATCTAATGCTTTTTGCCGATTGGCAGTGGAAAACCTGTCATACAATCTTGGTCTTGGAGAAACTCAAACTTTTAATGCTACATGTACGTACATATATATCAATTTGGTACCACAGGTATAGCAAGTGCTATTTATTATTAAAGTTTACTATTGAATATAGTTTCTCATAAAGAAACACTAGCTTGTTTCTTTTTTGACTCGCAGATCTTTGCCGACATGTACCAAATATATTAAGAACTCTGTACTGCCTATATTAATTATTGTCTTTTTTAAATAAAAGTGTCAATTCTTTAATATTAAGAAAATAAAAGGTTGTTGAGTTAAAGAATTGTCTAAAATTTGAAAATTTTAATGTTGCATGCTCAAATTAAAATATAAATAAAATGTTATTATAGGAGAGTATTATTGTAATTATATTTATTTAAGAATAAATTATTTGTTTGATTTAACAAATTTAACATATATCAAAATGATTTTAGATAGAATTTCATTAATTGAGCAAGTGCTCAAGGATATTAATTAGGCCATTAAACGAACCAAATGTTAAACGAACCGTTCGGCAGGAAGTTTGTTTATGTTTGTTTATTTATAAAACGAACAAACATGAACAAGATTTTATGTTTGTTTATTTAAATGAAAGAACAAGAACAAATTGATAGTTCATTCATTTACGCTCGTGAATGTTCGATAATTCGTTCGTTTATATTCATCCAATCTCTAGACTCGTTTAAAATATTAAGACCTAATAAATTTTAAACTTAAACTTATGAATATTTCAAAACTCAATTAATTTTAAACCAAAATAAAAATACTCAAATCAATTAAAGAAAACATAAATCCTAAAATTATTTGGAAAGAAAAAAATTCTTCTCAAATATAAATCCAATTAATTTTATTTTTGTACGTTTATGTCCATTCGTTTGTGTTCGTTTACGTTCGTTCATTTATGTTCGTTTATCATTTTAACGAAAGAACAAGAATAAATTAAATTTCTTAATGAACAAATATGAACAAGAAATTTCGTTCGTTAGTTGTTCGTATTTTTTAGGTTAAAATTAAAAGAACGAACATGAATATACCCTCGTTCGTGTTCGTTCGGTTCATTTTTAGGCCTAATATTTATAATGTCTCATTTCGTATGGGTTCAAAACCCTAATATTTATCTTGAAAACATAACACTTGATAAAAAAACAATAATTTTAGATAAATGTATTATAACATTAATTATGATAAATTATGTTAAATTATATATAAATATATAGATCAATAAATGAAAAATTATTTAAAAAACAAGTGAGAAATTACCATAATAAGAAAAATACCAATATAGACTCTAACATGAGACTCAGCTCTCGTGTGATGGAGAAACTCCCATTGGGGGTCTTTGAATTATTTTAAAATTTTTAATTATTTTAAAATTTTTAATTATTTTTATATTATAATTATTAAGTTAACAATTAATGGTTAAATTAAAGGATCAATTTTTTTTTTATTAATTTAGGTAAGTACAAGACAATAACCGTTTTAAGATAACACTCAATTATTTGATATTAAAAACTCACACCCTGACATTTATGGTGCTCAAACTCGGGACTTCAAGAAACAATAACAATTCATTTACTATTGAGATCACTTGATTTGTTCAAAGGATCAACATCCTTAAATAAAAACACAAAAAAATTATGTTTCAAAATTACAATATAAAAAATTAAAACCTTTAATTTATGAATGGATTTATATTTATACATATACAATTAATAAAATATAATATTATTATCAATAAAATTCATTTATTAATTCCAATGATAAAAAGGAGTTACGTTCTTTGAAATTTTGAGTTTGAATAGTTATGTAGGTTGAATTATCAATAATTAAGAAATTTTTTTGAATAGATATTATATTGTAATCAGTGATAACCTTAATCAAACATCCGAACATAGAACTCAAGGCTCTTAACCTTGTGGTCGTAGGATCGAGTCCCACGATGTACAATTCATAATTCTGACTGTCAGAGGTCTTCAACTGAAACTGCTCTCAACCTGGCGTTGGGGCCAGCCTACTACCTTACCTCTCTGTCACCCCTAATAACTTTTTTTAAAAAAACCCACCACTTTTCACTTAAAAAGACTAATTTCTAAATAAATAAAAAATTAGTCCCCACACTTCCATTTTTTATAATTTTATCCAAAAATTAGAAGAAAAAAACCTTTGTCAAAATTAACCTCAACTGCTAACAACTTTATCAAAGATATACTCAATTACCAACAATTTTACATATTATTATAATATTCACTTTATATTCATAAATAATTTTTTATAAGCTCACATCACAGCACACTTTTAGAACACATTTATCAGCACCGGATAAGTCACTTTCATCCAAGCAACAAAGCAAACACTAAAATTAAGTTAATAATAATAAAAGTAGTAACAGTCTTGCAAAACATGATAATGAAACATAAGCCCCTGATGAAGAGAAAATTCCATGCACCATAAATGGGAAATTCCTCTCATGTTCAGTAAGTCCACATGCAATCAAGCTCAGTTGGACCGATTGACATCTTGCTAATGCCACCATTAGAACCATCGTTAACATTATTGGAAACAGCCCCCCAGTCGACAGATGTGCCACCGTGAAGTGGCGGTGCCGCCATCGTTGGGTGAGAGAAATAGAAAGGGAGCTGCAAGTTCTCCTCAAGAGACCTCAAGGTTGGAAAAACGGCAGCACCCACATTTCTTGAATACCAAGGATCAAAAGTGGTGTTAATCATTTGTGGTGGTGGTAATCCTAGGTCGAAACCGGGCTGAAACCCCGAAGGGTCGGTTATGGTGGTGGCGGTGGTGGAGAAACAGGACACGTGCTCGGATTGAGCATAATTGTAGTAACAGAAACTATCGCAGTCGGCGGCGGCAATGGCAGTGGCGGCATGATCCAGGAGAGGAGGAAGGGACACTGATGAAGGAGAGCTCGGTTCTTGGTAAAGAGCGACGGAGCCGCTCATCCGAGTCTTCTTGGCTCCTCCGCCGGTGCTGCTGGTGGCACCATTGGCAGTGCCACTCTTGTGGAACACCCTGGATATCACCCATTCGTCCTGCAATAATAGAAAAACCTAGCATTTTAGCAAAATATGAACACTTTACTTTCAAATCCAAGTAATTGAAGGTCATTAAAACAAAGAAACAAAAGACAATATCAACTCGTTGATGTCCCGAGTTCGTCGTTCTAGGAGAATTCTTAACTCTTGCATAAATTGTGGGTATTTAAATCCCAAAACAAAGAGACAGAAGCCTTTGAAATGTCTGAAAGGCAGCGCAAATGGCATTAAGATTGCCCGACATACCATTTTCAGCTCCATAAATGAAACAACAGCGTACGGAAAACATTAATACTTTTGTTTTTTTAGGCTTAATTTCCAAGTAAATGCCCAAACTATCCCTTTTTGCCAAATAAGTAACTACGGGTTTATTTTTTTCCCATCCGGTGTTGATTACTATTTTAGGTGTTTAAGTCGTCAACGCCGTTAGTTTACTTCTTAAGTAACAAGTATCAACACCTGATAATTTTAAAAAATTTATATAAAATTTTAAAGATAAAATTATATATTTTTAAAAAATAAAAAAAAAATAAAAATAAACCATAAACTTTGAAAACATTCATTTCAACTACTAATCCAACGTAGATGGCCATCGCCACCCTTTACCGTCGAATAAACTCCACTTGGCCTATCCTCCCCAACAACCATAACCCCTATGAAATCATGATCGATGGACGATCAATCGACCACAAATCAACGTTTTACATCTCATAAACCCTAGAATAAAAATCGTGATCCCACACGAACTATTAATAGACGACAATTAAAACGACATATAACTAGAATGATGTCAAAGAACACATCGGCAATGGCAATGATGGCCGGAGAAGGCGCCGACGATAAATTAAGATTAGGGTTTAATATTTTGGGCTTACTACAAACCAGGCGCCATTGAAGGACACAAAAAGAAACCTAAAGTAATTAAAAAAACATACCTTTGAGCTCCTGGAGAGATGATGGTAAGCAAATTTGCCTTCAAGGCGATATTCATGCATGACCCAGTTGCTCTTTTCACCTTTAGGAGCTCTACCTCTATAAAAAACCAAGGTCTTCTTCATTCCAACAAGTGCACAAGTCTTTGAACTGTAAATCTCCCTATCTTTCCCAGTGGCTTTCCAGTAACCAGCTTCAGTTGCTCGGTTAGTTCTCAACCCAGTTGGGTACTTCCTATCTCTCAAACTGAAGAAATACCACTCTTTCTCTCCCATCTTTGCCTTGCCTGCCACGTTACATGACCAAAATGTAACAAACAAAAGAACAGTGGTAAAAAAATTAAAAATATGTTAAAAATATCACTCTCAACTCACTAGGAAGCTCCCATGGCTCGGACTTGTTGAGATCAACCTCAGCTATAGCTCTACAAGTAAAGCCACTGTCAATAACTTTCTTCAACAAATAGTAAGTGATAAGCTCCTCATCCGTTGGATGGAAACGAAATCCAGGAGGCAAATGAGCATCATTTCTGTCAAAACGATGGTCCATATCAAACAAAACCCTAAACTTCAAAAACCAAACTTTGGCGTCACCATAACACAACAGATAGAGTGAAAAAAAGATTGAAAACTTATATGTAAAATATAAGAAAAAAGATCGCAGGGAATGGGGTGTGTTTACAGAGGTGGCTTCTGCAGTTGAGGATGCGTGCGTGTGTGAGAAAGTGTGCAGGTATTCTCTGTTAGTGAAGAAAATGAAAAGGAGGGAGCAGAAAGTAGGTTTATTGAGAAAGGAAAAGGAAGTATTTTTGCCTATTTTTATAAGAGAGAAGGGAAAGGGGCAGAGATATTCACCATGTAAATTGTAAATAAATAATTTGTACAGATAAAGCTGTTTCATATCTCTTCATGTCAGCACAGTACAATAATAAATTATATCAATTTCCCCGCCCACACCATCGTAATCACACGCTACCTTTTGTTAGACGTAAAAATTGCATTATTTTTTTAAGTGTAAGCCATGCTTCTTAGTGTCTCAATTATCATTTTATTTTAATCATTTAATTATCATTTTCTAAAATTAAATTTAAAGTTATGTTTCGATTTCATTTCGATCGCTCGTCGTTAAAAATAGTAATAAAAGTGTTAACGTGATATTTTAAACAAATATTCAATGATGATGTGTCATACGTCATATTAACGATGAATATCAAAATAAAATCAAAACGCAACGTTAGATATGATTTTAGAACAAAAATAGTTGGATGAAGGAAAGAAAATAAAAATTATAGTTGAGGTACTAAATGTGTAGTTTTCCCTACTTTGTATACATTATATTAATTAAAGGGTAAATTATGTATTTAGTCACTCAACTATAAATTAATTTTTTTTAGTAACCTAATTATTTTTTTCAAAATTATCACTAAAGTTATGACGCGATATTACATTATAATAACACATCATATCACTGTCAATTTTTTTAACAAAATGTGACTAAAATGAAATTAAAATGTAATATTAGTGATGATTTTGAAAAAAGAAAAATTTATTGACCAAAACAAAACTGTGCTAATAGTTGGGTGACTTACATACGTAGTTTATCCTCAAATTTATTGAAGAAAATAGAGAGTTTTAACCTGTTTGTTTAAATTCAGTGATTGTTCTGTCTTTTATCTTTTTCATTTCTTCTATCCTGGTTTTGGTAAGCCCTAAACTGAGGGTTTCATTATTTTCACAGTGAGTAACTAAGCAAAAAGCAAGTTGCCTTAAGAGATTCTATCTTATTTTTTTACCTTTCGTTGCTTACTTTTTCTACTACCAAGTTGCCTAAAGTGATTATTGCATGCTATAAAAATTACTTTGGCATTTGTTATCTAAATAATATATATATTTTTATTTCATAAAATAATATTAAAAAAATATTTATAAGAATAACATTTCTTTCTAAAAGAATTAGCTGACCCTCATTCTCATATGTAATGGAATAAGGGGAAGGTAGGATAGTAAGCTGCCCCCAACGCCAGGTTAAGAGCAGTTTCCGTAGGAGACTTCCGAATTATAAAATGCCCTCCGTGGGACCCAATCCCACGACCCTAAGGTTAAGAGCTTTGTTGTCTACCAACGAGCTGGATGGTCATTTCAATAACATTTCTTTCTAATCTATTATAATCATGTGTTTACTTTATGTATTAAGATAGTGAGAGATGTATATGAATTGTACAATGAAATATCGTATTAAATATTTATATATATTTTAATAAAATGTACACACAAATAAACTTAATATATATTTTTATATTTATTTTTACACAAAAACATTTTTTAACTTGAAGCAGTTTGAAATTTTTGATATAAAATTACTCAGACATATAAAACTATCAAAGTGTGATGACTTTGATAGGAATTTTAAGAATCTTAAGAAAGAAAGGATTGTAGAGAAAAGAGAGAATATTAAGATAACAGAAAAAAAAAAAAGATTCATTTTCCTAATTCCCTATATTTCTTCCCCAAAATCCTTAATGTCTTTCCAATTCCCAATTCCTCTTCTACCAACCCTAAATCTGTTGGTTGGTTTGCATCGCAACATTCAACTAGACAGCATGAATCAATTCGTCGTCGGCTCTCCATATACCACTCAACGGAAGTTCAGTCCAAGTCATGTTGCAATTTGTAGAGTCCTGACCGACTAGGAGATGTGCTGCCTCGACGGAGTAAGGAAGGCGAGGGATTAGTCCCGCAGGTAACGAAAGAGTGATCAAGTGACTTGTAGTGGATGGGGGCAAGAGACGAAAGGTGGGAGATTCGCATGACAGGGTTCCTGGGAATTCTGTCTAAATCACCAATATTTTCAAAATTCAACAAGCGACTGAAACACAAGTACTATTAAAAACATGTCTACACTCTAATTTTTCCAAGAGATAATGTTGCATGTGTATAGTTCACGATGACACGTTTAATATCTAGTAACTCAGCGTAATGCTGCAGAAGAGGCATTACATTTAATCAAGGATTTATAATTAATTCAGTGTAAAAAGCAGACAAAATGCGACAATACTTGATTTTAACAAGATGATTACCTGAAGAGCTCGTACATACAAACCAGCTTACGATCATAATGACTGAACATTCCATTGGCTAAAATGGCTTCAAAACCAACCACCTCTCTGAAGGATCACATTTATTGTTTATTATCTGATTGTTCACTGAACTAGCTGTCCTCTCAAATATCTTAACAGGCTCAGAATCACCTGCTGGGGGAGTAAGACACATAACACCAAAGAAATTTTATTCCATAGATAAAAGAACAACTCAAAAAAGATAACAATTATAGAACTGCATAAAGCACAGCTGTCTGTGATACTAGATAGTTAACAGAAGAACATCTAACCTTCAATTGACCAATGATACACGGAGGTTTGTGTGACCAGGCCAAGCATTTTTGGGCTAATCCATTTCCAAAATACAACCTAGGCATGAACCAACAACAGTTTGCTATGCTAATGCAACCGAGTTCACTATCAACCATCGTTGTGGAACAACGAATGTTGAGAGAAATTAATAGAAAATGGAACCATTACAAGAAAAAATTAAAAAAAAAAATGAGACGGCAGATAAGTTTCACCTGTTCAGGCATCTGTTGTGTATTTCATTTTTGCTTTCATCTCTATGTTAAATATTTGCAGCTTTAAAACGTTCCCCGTAGTTGAGTTATAAAAGCAATGCCAAAGCAAATGAGTTTAAAGAAATCAATAAAGAACAAAAATTAAAGGATACAAAATTAATATTAGTGAACTTTTTCTCCTATTAAAAATACTATCTTTACAAGTATGCCAAGCACATCATGACTAGGAGATGTGCTGCCTTAAAATATGGTATTTGCTAATTGACTTGTTCCGGACTGCTGGAGCAGAGAAAGATGTGCACTGGATAAATAACACACGGTTATTCAAATCATTTTCATAATCATAACCCATCTTTGAAAAGTTAAGATTAAGCGTGAAATGGAGAGTACTGAAGTTAGTGATGAATCTGTTGTAATGTTAGACACAGCAAGGGCTGCAGAGCAAGCAGCATTGATGAACCTTGAGTATCTAAGGAAGGAAGCCGATATGAATAGCCGAAAAGCAACTAGGGAGATCGAAGATCTCATTTCAACAGAAGTAGCAAACAGAATTGAGGAGACTGAAACTGCAAGCAGATAAATGGTGACGGCAATTGACCTTTCTCAATTGGAAGAACAAAATAGAAAGAAACCAAGCCTTCATTCAATCCTCATATTCCTGAACTTCCCTGAACTATGGTTCTCTCGAGTTATTTAGAGCTCTCTTCGTTGTCGAAGAGCTTCCTCCCGCTGGTATTATCTGCAACAATAACTGTTGAAAAATAAACAAGTGGCCAAGCCACTTTCGGTGGCAGCCATCAATTTTGTCAAAAAGGTTGGTTATTTGTTGAAAATCAATAATGGTAAAATCTCAATTTTAGTTATTGTAATTTAGAGTATTTATAAATTAGTCCTTAAGCTTCAACTATAAATACCTTAGTTCATTTAGCTTCAAAACCATCCCAAAAACATTCTAGCTTTCTTCTAATAATAGAGAGAATTTAGAGAGTTTCTTGAGAGTTGTTCTCCTTTTTATCAAGAGAGAATTATCATTGTTTTCTCCTTGGTAGATCGAGAGAGATTGTAATTCCTATTTTTCTCATAGTAAAATTCTTCTATCGTTGCCCGTGGTTTTTTTACCCTATATTATTTAGGGGTTTTCCACGTAAATTTTGTGTCTCTTTTATCTTCAATTTTTATTTTCTCAAATTATCAGTTGCATTTTTGCTCTATCCGATAGCCGTCTTCGGCAACAATAACCATGAAAACTACAATAGAATTCCAGTTCATTCAATAGATAAAGTATTCTCAGATCAATTTCAGAATAAGTTTGTCTCTAATATCCAACATTCCCTGTCTTTTATGCCTATTTATACATCATATGATCCTTATAGACCATTGGTTTCCTTGTACGAGTGGGTCTGCGGTTAGCCTGTGGTAATTCAACACCCTCTGAATCTTGGTTGATCGGTGTCTCTTCTGCTGCTCTCGTATTACGGCCACCACAGCCATTAGGAGGAGCTTTTTCTAGTTGAACCGAGTGAAGATCATTGCCAATTTTCAGGAGAACAGAAAATTTGAACCAAGAAACATCTGCAAGCCGAAAGAAAACTGACGTACTTTTCGCGTCAAAATAATTATTATTCTCAATTAATAAATAAAAAAAATTTAACGTAGTAAAAGAGAAATAAGGATTGATCTCACATAGATTAAGGAAACTTCCTGATTTATTCGTACTTTGTTTAATATTTGAGCCAAAAAGTTGATGAAATATAATTTGAGTAAGGGTAAAAAGATTTAAAAAAAAGATTAAAAAGAAATTTAAAAAGAAAGTTTAAAAGAAAATCCAATATGGTAAAATCAACCTTAGACTTTTGTTTTGACATAATTTCCTTCGGATCATCGAATTAGATTTTTCCTTCAAGATTCATGTCAGTTATTTTGTCTACAAGGACACTTATCGTGGCTCTTCTTTGTATACAGAATACCCAATGCAATATTTGTTTCCGGCTTCGGAAATTGATATGATCAACATAAATTGTCTTAGATCAATAACCGTTTAAGTTCGTGAAGACCGACTCGGATTTTTGTTTCAATAACTACTAATTTCGATCTCAATTCCCTCTTAACAAGACAATCTTATCAAGTGTGTTCCCAAGAAGTCGAATGTGCTTTTAATAAGCCGATTCTTCCTCCCACACATTTAATCGCAACATCTTGAACAAAGTCAATCTTTGATTTTGAAAATTGTTTTGATTTTGAAAATAAGCGCAGCGATTGAGAGAGATATTCCAAAGTTATTCAAGTGCTTTTCAATTCTCATATTAGAATTGAGTCATCACATTAACCCTCGGCTTGAAGGAAAATTATAGAAAACGAAAATAGAAGAAAATAAATTTTATTAAACCAATGAAATAAAGAAAGGACGAATCAATTAGGCTTACCCCAAGGGGTATTTATAGCCTTCTAAAAACCCTAAGAATATGATGAAAAATAAAAGATAATTGTTTAAACTTAAATCCTAAAAGATAATTCATAAACTTGAATTTAAAATGTTTAAAATGCCCCATTGTCCATCCACCTTCTAGAATTGCTGATTGGACGCTACTGACTGTACTTTTTTGAAGTTGCTGACTCATTGCCACGTCAACATTTAATGCCTAAATTCATGCTCATTGTTCCATCCTTGATTCCAAAATAAAAAGTGTAATTTTCAGGCCTTTTAAGCATATTTTCCAGAAATTATTGCCCTGCACTAAACATAACTTTTGCATGTTTCGTTCTATGCTTTGAATTATGTTATGCGTTTGTTTTAGTCACAGCGTGCTTGTTATCTATTTTTGGAAAAACACTTATTGTGATTGCTAATCCTTGGTTTAATGCATTTTAGTCCCTAGTTGCTTTTGATCTATGCATTGGTTTAATTTATGATTTTAATTAACAATTTGTGTTTCAGTTCATTTTAATCCTTTATGCTCTCTGAATTAAAATATATGTTCATTCATGATCCTTTATATTTTTAGTTTTTACTTTAATCATTGTATTATTTTTAAATATGAGGTTACATGATTTATTATACAATTAGGTATTATTATTTTGTTCTTTTTGTGATTTAGTACTACTTTTATTTTATTTTAATTTTTATCATTCTTTTAAAAGATAAATAACTTGATCAATCACAATTTTATTTAATACCTTTCCATTTTTTTTTACAAATGTACGTGATTTTAAATGTTAGGTACCTTAGGTTGTGTCATATTATATTATATATATAATTTGTTTAATACTTCTCAACTGTGTATATTCATATGCTAATCTTCTTATGTTGTTTGATTTATGGATTATGTTTGTCAATCTTGTGTGTATTTCTTATTTGATATTAATATATTTTTAGTAGTTTTCTTGAATTTTTTTGAGAACATTGATCGTAGAATGGGTACGAAAAACACTGCTTAACGGTAGTGGTAAGATTCAAAGTGACATTCTAACGAAATATGAACTCAAAATAAATCGAATATATTTTATAAAATTAAGGATCATTAATTTGTTTCATTAAATGTCAACACATATATTTCTAAAATGGTAAAATTATTTTATGTAATTATTAGTATTAGTGTATATTAATGTTTTTGATAAATTGGAGAGGAAATATTCTTTTATAAGTAAGAAGTGGATAGGGTAGCATTCCTGACGGAGGATGTGTAAATCCTAAGACTTCTCTTCAAAATAAAAGAATTTTTTCCAAACAATTAATTAAACTTGGTAAATGGATCATATTCTCACTTTATATTCGATTTCATAATTTTACTTCATCGACAATGTATAAGCGATTTGATACTAATTTTGGGCGCAGTGGTGGTGATTTTTCTTCCCTACGTGTAACCGACTCTCAGACCCTTTAAATTGAGTTTTTGGTAAACGTGGACCTATTTATGTCCTTTAAATATTTTTTAAATATTTTAAAATGTGTTTTTAGGTATTCGTCCTACCTAACCTAAATATCGATGACGACTCTAAGGCAAATTAAGTAATTTTAAATAATAAGTCGTAAACGAACTTTCTTTAAAAGCATAAAAAAATTTAAAATAAAAAGGACGTTATGACATAATTAATACAACTCGCATCCATCAAAGTTTCACTTAAACATGAGCATGAAAACACTGTCAACAGAGCTGCCTTGGACTTTTCAGAATTATGAACGAAAAACTCAAAAATAGACCATTATAAAACAGAGCTGTCTGAAATCGTGACCGAATTGATCATGAACGACATCCTTCGAATAGGGAAGGTGAATGTGATAGGAGATGTTATTCTATTTCTTGGATAGTTGTGTGTCAGCCACTCAAGTGCCGTTTTCGGTTTCCTAATGTTGGACACCCACAAGTATCGAGCTGCTCGTGACAAAACATCCTCCCCATTGCTTCCGGTCCTGGTATGTTATCGATTCCGTCTTATCGCAAGTCTTTTAACAGGCGAGGGGTTGAATTTTGTAAATGCCATGCACCATGAGCGAGCAAACATAATGAAGCTCTGATTTCCGATGGTGAGAAATCACTTTTTGCTGCTTGTAGAATCCTAAAATTATGCTGATAACATATGGTACATCGATTCTTCATTTTTCTCGAAGTACTTCTATCCGAAACTCATGTTGAAGCTATTCTGTATACGGTGCTTGGAATTATTGTACGCAGTGTTCAAAGTTTCTCAAAGGAGGTATGATTGAGTTAAATAAAAGTAATTAAAATACAGTTTGAATTCATCAAAGTTTCGCTTATAGAGAAATAAAAAGCACTCCTAATGTTACAGACTCAACTGCTCCGTTTGATCCTCCTTTTACCTTCTATACAACACGAAGGGGTCCAAAAGAGACTTGGGTTGGGGACCATCCCATTCCACTGATTCACACCAATCCTTTGGTTCTTTTAAATTTCGGACAATTTAGTATAGAAATACATCCTAGAGAACCACAAACCACCACTCCCTCCATACGCCAAATGCTCTTCAATTCCAGTAGATCCCTCAACCTCGATAACCATAACTGTCGGAGATGAAATTCGGTGATAACCATTCCTGTTTCTGATGCTATTATTTCCTCCAATTGCGTACACGCTGCAACACTAAGCTCTTGTAAATTTAGCGGCACGCACTTTGGAGAGAACAACTTGTTCATATTTCTACAATCGGATATCTGAAGAGATTTAAGAGATGAAAAGGAGGCAAGCAAGAAGAGGATAAACCTGGAGAAAAACAGGTGTTCTTCACTACAATCAACATTGCAATCCTCAATATGCAGTCTCTCGATGTCACGTGGAAGCACAATCAGGCAGATGTTACAACGGCTTACGGCAATTATTTTTCTTACATCATCAAACAACCTACGACATCCTTCATCTTCCACGTAGATTATGTACCGAAGAGGCTGTTCTCGGCCATGACAAGCTTGGAGATACATATTTAAGTTGTGCCAATGACAAAACCTCCCTTCAAGAGTTTCCAGTTTCTTCAATTCCCCATCCTCCTTTCCACTTATCAGAGTTTCGCCGACGTTCAAGTCTTGAAGGCAAGAAAGTCTTGGCAGTATTCCATTTAGGATCTCACTCAGGGAATAGCAATATTCTAAATTTAGGCAAGTTCTTTAAAACTCCAAGATTTGACGACGATGAAACATTCCCTAAATCTTCACAATGAGCTAGCAATAATGAATTGAGATTCTTCAAATTTGATAAGGAATGTGGAAGACTCTTGATAGGATTTCTGAAAAGCTCAAGAATCTTGAGTGCATCCATATGCTTGAAGAACTCTTCTGGAATGGTCACTATATCACAATCAGACAACAACAAAGTTGTGAGCATCAAACAGTTTGATAAGGAGTTTGGGAGATTCTTCATGGGATTCCTAGAAAGATCAAGAACCTTAAGTGCATTCATATGCTTGAAAAAAGCCTCTGGAATACTCCCTATATAACAATCAGACAACAACAACGCTGTCAACTTGGAACACTTTGATAAAGAATTTGGAAGACTCTTGATAGAGTTTTTGGAAAGATCAAGAATTTTAAGTGCACCCATATGCTTGAAGAAACCTTCAGGAATACTCCCTATATCACAATCAGACAACAACAATGTTGTGAGCCTGGGACATTTTGGGACTGACATTTCCGAAGGTATATACAAGCTCCAATTGCTCATCAATGAAACTTTCTCTAAACCCTTGCTCCATTCTTCCACATCTGGTGCCTTTTCCAACATCATGCCAGCTTTTACCAAGAATCGAGATTTTGCAATATGTAATGCCATGTCCCTTAAAAGATCATGCATCTTTACACTTCTTTCATTTTCCGAATAAGTAAAAACTTCTAACAAACAGTTGCTGATGAGTCTGTTCATTATTGCTCGACCCCTGTCACACTCTGACTGCATGCTATCCATTTCTTCCACAAGCCCTTCTGCGATCCAAAGTTGAATAAGACCTTCCTCTTCAATTTCCCAATCTTCTGGATACAATGCACAACTGAGGAAACAGTCTTGAAGTTTTGGACCCTTTAAACGATCATAACTAAACTGTAATTGTTGGAAAACTTCCTCTTCAAATCCATTAACACTCTTTTTGTGAAGACTTAATTCTGTTAGTGCATTTCTCCATTCTGAAATGTCATCAATGCCCTTCATACAAGAAGCTATAGTAATTATTCCTAAAGGCAAACCAGCACAATGCTTAGCAATTGATCTTGCAATCGGTTCCACCCCTGGAATATAGAGAACATCACAACCCACCTTCTCCAAGAACAACTCCCATGCATCTTCTTCCGTCAGAGGCTCTACTTTAATTAATGTACAACCCACTTGTCGACATACATCAGATGATCTGGTTGTCAACACTAATTTACTCCCATTTGACTGCTCAGGGATTCCTATTCTCTCAAGGGAAACCTTCTCCCATAGGTCATCCAAGATTATCACAAACCTACTCTTCTGAGACAATGTTTCAAAGAGCATCCCTGCCCTTGTTGTTTCGTCTTCATCACCAGAAAATTGTACTCCAATTTTACTTGCAATGTCTTTCTGCAGTTTAGCAATACTCATCTCCTTGGATACAGTGATCCAATTCACAATATCGAATTTTGCCGTCTCTTTTAAGAGTTGGTTGTTTATAACCTTCATGATGCTTGTTTTCCCCACGCCACCCATGCCCCAAAGTCCAATCTTTGGAACCGCATCATCCATCAAGCACTGCCAAATCTCTCCAACACAGGCCTTTACAGCTTCACCTGATAAACTTCTTGTTGACAAAACTTGTCCGATCCATTGAGGATTGTCAGCCACCAAACCTCCATGAAATTTACCGTGTTGAGTGATAAGTTCTTCAATTTCCTTTATAATCTTTGACACATCTTCTCCGTGAAATCCACGTGTAAGAGCGTTGCTTTCGCCGATTCTTCCATCAAGGACTTGTACTTCGCCATTGATTCTTTCAACATTCCCCAACCATATCCGGACTTCCGACTTGAGTTTCTTTCTTGGCTGCAGCTCTGTTCTCATTATAGATTCTGTATCTTCCTTTAAGCCATTCAATTCCTCCAATTTCCTTTTAAGGTCCTTCCGGTGCTGATCAAGGCTTCCATGATTGTCCAAATGTTTATCTAACTTATTCAGAACAAAGTCCATGGCTGCAAGTT
This sequence comes from Hibiscus syriacus, assembly GCF_006381635.1. NCBI lineage: Eukaryota > Viridiplantae > Streptophyta > Magnoliopsida > Malvales > Malvaceae > Hibiscus > Hibiscus syriacus. The sequence continues at coordinate 270,178 of NW_024063104.1, read as the reverse complement.
ACAAGCAATATGTTAGAAACTAAATAATAAGCATCATTAGGTGAATGTATCTAAACATGACAAAATATAACTTCATTTTACTCTACAAAAATGTTTTAAGTAATTATAAAGATGTGAATCAAGAAGTTTCACCCTCACCAATAATCAAATTAAATTAATAAAAATTTAGGAGTGTGAAATTATAAAATTTCAGAAAACAAAATTAAATCATAAAAAAATATCTAAATTATTAGATACCTTTCCAGTACATCGCTGTCTATAAACAAACTTTAACGATAAATTTAAGGTCTATTGACATAATGACTAATCAGATGTCTTTTTTATTCTGTATAGTTTACAAAAAATTTAAGGAATCTACTTTGTGAGCTTTGAAAAATCAATAAGAATGTTGAAATTCGATAAATACCTCTTTTGAGAAGCTTGTTCGGAGACGATGACGGGTAGAATCACGTGAGGAAGAAAACGGCCAAATGAAGTTCCTTCCCTTCACTTGCAGACAGCTAGAAAAGAGCCGCTCCGAATGGGGTTTTTATGCCTGTGCGAAAGGTAATGGAAAATTCTTTCTATGAAAATATGGGCTATGAAATGCTAATTCAAGCTTTGTTTCAAATTATTGCCCTTTCCCCTACTGCTTTTAATGTTGGGTCCTACCAGTCTGAAATAATGGTGGTTCCGTATAGTCTGACATAATTGACTAATCAAATGTCTTTTCCTTTTTCCTTTTTCCTTTACGAGAAGGGAAAGCTCGAGAAAATGCCAAGTTGAAAGAAGGAAGCTGTCATGAAAGATTCCGAAATGAAAACAAATACTAAATATAAAATTTTGAAATTGTTGAGAGACAATCGCTTGCTTCGTGCATTAAATATTCATAGTTTGTGATTGGTTTTGTGTATGTTTGTGCAACTTTTAGGCACTTGCAGAGTCAAAGGTCAACTGTTTTGTTTATCTCTTGTCCTATACCTTGGCCAAGTCGAAGTTGAGCACAAATAATTGATTTTAAGATCATTTTGAAACATCATAAGAAACACAGAGCAAAACTTGGCTCGAAATACATTGAACTACTTTCAAGCTAAGGATGAACACTGACATGTAACTACAAAATTCGAGTTTGCTAGTTTACAAAATTGAATTGTTTTTTGGGAATTTGTTTCAACGTGAACATCCTCATCAAGTAGCAAACCGCGCGCATTGAGAGGATGAACCTCAAACCTTTCCTTCATGAGCATCCCTTGAACAAGAGGGATGTTGTGATAAATGCAATCTGAAAATTGATGGTTGGGCAATGGGCATACACTTGAAACCTGCAAGTTTTGGCTACATGAATCATGTGCCGTGCAACAATTACGGCTTAAAATTTCATATCCTCTCCATTCTAAACACCCTCTTACACTGGACTGGGAGAAAACCAGTGATTTTCACCATTTCTTTTGTAATGGGTGTGTGAGTTTAATCATTATCGATGTGTGCAATGTGGATTCGATTTTCATCTTCGATGTTTGATACCATTAAGTATTAAACATAAATATCAGAGACATGGACTTATGCTTACTACTGTCTTTTTTTCCTTAAGGATTATTCTGATCCAAAAGTGTTTGTTTGATCTTCCTACCATTACAATTCCCTCACGAAGGGCTACAAAAGAGAATTAGCATTGCGATCATCCCATTCCACAGATTCCCACCACTCCTTTGGCTTTACATAAATACCAAGAGAGACTGGACCAGATATCCGACATTATCAAGTTGAGGAAGATGAATAGCCATCCTGTTCAACTTGGGGCAATCTTGTATTGAAATTCCATCTACAGAATCACAAATCATCAATCCACCAACACTGCAAATGCTCTTCAATTCAGGTAGATGTTTCAACAACAGTATCCTTAATCTTGTACCGGTTCGAGAAACTCACGAAGGGCTCCAAAAGAGACTTCTCATGGGGATGTTCCCATTCCACTGATTCCCGCCACTTCTTTGGCTCTATACAAATAGAAAGTGATGGTCGGGCATTATCAAGTTGGGGAAGATTAAATGGCATCCTCTTCAACTTCGGACAGTTTAGTACCCTAATTTGTTGAAGAGAATCACAAACTATTACTCCATCCGCACTGCAAATGCTCTTCAATTCAAGTAGAACTTCCAATGTCAGTTGCCATAAGTGTGGAAGATGAAATTCCATGATAACCATTTGTATTTCCTCCGAATAACCTTCTGATGCTATGATTTCCTCCACTTCGTAACACCTCCAAACCCTAAGCTATTGTAAATTTAGAGACAGACAGTTTCCCTTAGGTGACGTGATAGCTTTTAAAAGACCCAGCCAGTAGCTTCTAGAAGATTCAGTCAACAGTGACGTGGAGAAATAGACTTAGCCGAATTTTAATTTTAAATTAAGATTTATCTTATTTTTTTTAGAAATTATCTTTTGTTTTTAATATTTTTTTAGAGTTTTTGAGTCTCGATGGGATAAGCCTCAAAGTATATTCAACTCTTCACAGCATTCAATCATTTTCAAAATCTCTTGTTTTTTATTTCTTTAGATTTATAAAAGTTTTTCTTTCTTTTTATTTTTCAAGTTACTTTATTTTTATTTCAAAATGCTAAGTATAGTTTCTAACATGTTTAGCTAAGGTTTATATAGTCAAGGGCTAAAGCAATTACTCGATTCTAAGTCGTGAGAATCGAAAAAAGCGCTTCATATTCTCAAGGGTTGCATTTTCAGTTTTCGGAAATCAATGATCGGTAATCGACCATCCTTTTATAATCAAGGCGATTTTATTTCAAAAAATACACGTTGAAATTGAATTTCGGTTTCGATTAATAATTGGGAGGAAGGATCGACCTGTGGCACATTCAACTTCCTGTGAACACACTTAGTGGCGGTCCACTAAGGGAAACTGAAATCGGGTTAGATTTTCAATTGAGATATTAGTATTCGAGTTGGGTTTTTTTAGATTTTAAAAGCGTTGAATTAATAAGTGATTGTCGCTATTAAATCACAAAGAGTTGAGATCTGAAAATTGATTTTAGATTCTCGATTCATTTGAGAGAAAAGCAAGTTTTAGGGGTTAAACCCTATAGACTGTAACCGGCATGAGCCCGAAGGTAAAATCCTATTCGATGATCGATTTTAAATCGAGGCAAAATCTTTAGCCCAAGGCTGATTTCTACCAATTGAATTTTACCATTTTATTTCAATCAATTTTATTACTTCGCTTTAATTCTCTAAAATCCCCCTCTAATTTCTTTTACAAATCACGCCTGAAGTCAGATCAAAAGTGAGAAAATTGTCAAACTCCTAGTCCCTGTGGATCAACTCTTACTCTCACTATTCTACTTATTCTTATTTATTTTATAATAAAATTTATAGTAAAATTTTAGAAGGTGAAAACATATTATAAAAAAGAGTTAATTGTATCACACGCTCTCAAAGTATGATCTTCATTTTAGATTGATCCTTAAACTTATAAATGTTATAATTTCATCCCTAAACTATAACTATCATTCTAAATTAGTCATCAAACTTTTGAAGACTTCAATTCATCCCCAAATTATGACCTAATTTCTAAATTGTTCCCCAAACTTTCTGAACATTTCAATTTCATATCAAACTATATGTATACACTAATCATTTCCCTTGTAAAATCATTAGGCTAAGTTATATGATTATATGTTTGAAAAAAACAAAATTTAGATTAAACTATGGTTGAAACTAATTACATATTTGGATGAGTTTGGGGATGAAATTAGAATATTCAAAGAGTAATTTAAATGAAAGTCATAGTTTGGGGATGTAATTAAAATGTTCAAAATCTTAAGAGCTAATTTAGAATAAAAATAAAATACTAAAAAATTTAAAGATTAATTTAAAATAAGAGTTATAGCTTAGGATACATATGAAACCAACCCACCAGCTTCTTTTAATATTTTCAATGATCTGATGGGCAAACAAGGGGTAGTGGAGTATTTATCTCCCCAACATGTGAACGGATGGAATTCAATCACTCCTTCATAAACTCATTTAAGTCTGTCTCTCAGCTAAGTAAACGCCAGGTGAAAGTACCATAGTAGTCCCTATACTAGGTGGTAGATTGCATTTTGGTCCTACTAAAAAAATGAGCTAACTAGTTCCTATACATTTGTCTTGAATAAATTAGTCCCTCCGTTTAAATTTTTGTCATTCCCACAGTCAAATGCTAACTTGACAAAAAAAAGGGCTTAATTAATAAATTTGTCATTATATTTTATATTTTCTCGTGAATTAATACTTTTACTTTTATTTGATACCGAAATTTAACCAATTATTTTGATATTTTTTAGATCACTGTCGAACAATATGACATGGTAACACCAAATTTCAAAAAGTGACATCATTCACATATTTTTAAATGATAATAAAAATTAATATATGTATATCGAGGGGTATAAATGAAGATAACATTTAGTGAGTTGTTCATAAATCGTTCGTATAATGTTGTTTATATTCATTTGTTAAACTAAATAAAAAAAAGTATAGACAACTTTTTAATAAACGAACGAATAAGAGCAGAAGTGTGTTCAACTAATTTATGTTAAAGAACAAGCTCGTTTATTGACACATTCTTTTATGTTCACGAGCAAGCTCCTTTAGAATCTCGTTTACTTTTTAATTTTTTACATTTTAAATATTGGTGAATGTAGGGACTAAATTAAACATATGGTGAAATTCAAAATTTAAACTATAAAGTTTAAGGAGTTTAAGCACTAGTGATGTGATTTTTTTCATTTTTTTAGCAAATAAACATATTCGTGAACGTTAAATAATATATAAACGAACGTTAAATCAACATGTTCACGTATGCTAAATGAATGAATATAAACACTTCCGAAAATAAATAAACGAACACGAATATGATATTAAAAGTTTAAACAAATATGAACATTTTTAAAAATAAACAATCGAACATGAATATAACATTATTCCTTCAAACTCGTATCATTTACTCCCTAAATATTACGTCATAATTGCACTTAAAATTATTTGTTTCAAATAATTATTAATATGATAATCGTCCCTATCTTATAAGATTTTAGTTGGTAGCGGAAATCCCAAAGATCCATCAAATTCAAATCAAAGTTGTAATGACATTAACTTGGTGCCACGTGGGCTACCGGTCAACGGAAAGGTCACGTGGTATCACATTATTTACTTAGGTTTTAGTAACTCTTCCTCCATACTATAACATTAAATGCCCTTTCAACATTAAAATAGTTTTATTACTATATAATCATGTTTATCATAATTGGAATCAAGTGTTAATAATTATTTTTGTAAAATATACAAACGGTCTCGATTATAAGATACTATTTTGTTGAATCTTTTGATTGTCAAATATTATAAAATAGTTCATCAATTATACTGATTTGTTTTGTTGAGTTTCTCAACTATTAAAAGTTACAAAATGATTATACGACAATTCATTATGTTCCAAATTCATCATTTTCATTATAAAAATTAATGGTCGTCTGAGATGGACGTTATCATGTTAATTAAGATATGATAGTCATTTGAAATTATGAGATCAAATTTTATCATAACTAAGATAGTAGGTTAACGTACTTAGAATGTTGTCAAAATTTTAACAGGAAATGACGAGTTTGAAACATAATAAATAGTTAATTTGTAACTTTTAACGATCGATGAACTCAACAAAGCAACTCCTTATAATTGAAGAGTCATTTTATAATATTTAATAGTCAATGACTCAACAAATATAGAGAACTTTTTGTGTAATTTACCCTAATTAATTTAAGACATATTTTAACAAGGAAATTAGTTTTAGTTGATTCTCAATTACACTGATGTTACATGCAACATCAAAATCACGTGATTTTTGATAATGTTAGAGATTTGAATAGTGAGTCGTTGATGGTGTGGTACATTATATATCTATTAATTCGAAATGACATACACCAATTTTCAATTTTTAAAATTATAGAATTAATAAATGGATTTTAAGGATTAAACTGTAATTTTCTGAAACTTTTTTGATCAAGTTTGAATATATAAGAAGTTTAGGGACTAGTCCTATAATTTTCTCATAATCTTCTTACACCAAAAATAAAAAATAGGAATTAAGTGGTTGGGATGGTTTAAACCCATGCCCCTAGGGTCAAGGGTACCCATGCCCTATTAATCAGGCTAGGCTTCTATTTAAGATTAAAAATAATAAATATATATTTTATAATTTGGTTTGGGTTATAACTCAAAAACTAAATCAGAACCCCCTATTTGTGAATCAAGCCTCAAAATTAACTTGTTCTTCAACCCCAAACCAACCCATTATCGATAATTGTCCTCCAACCATTCGTAGTGGTAACCATCACCATTCACCTCACCAGCAACCCGCGACCAATCCACGACTAGAGAATCGCCACCATATAGCCTAAATCGAGAGCGAAGCCATTTGGATCCTCCTCGTTACCCCGTCGTTTCAGTGTCGTTCGGTCACCGTTGGGAGTGCCATCACAACCATTTGACTCGCCGTCGACCGAAAACCAAAACCCCTTTGACCGATCATAGAAAGGTGTCACCGATCGTCGTGGAAAAACCGATAAAGTTTCGTCGAAACCCCCGTCACCACTCTGTTTTTCTTCGATTCAAGCCACCTCGTTCATCGGTTCGCCTCACTGCCGCCACCATTGGACTCCTCGTCTCCGTGCGCTCAAAACCCAACCTGTGGGTCACGTCGTCGTCGTCGTTCTCGCCATCCACCTTGGGTAAGCTCCCGATCTCGTTTATGCGGTTAATTGATGTGGTTTTGGCTGATTTTTGAGTTGGTTTGGATTGATAATGGTGTTTGGATGCTCCCATAGTGCTTGACAGTCGTCGCTTGCCTGTGGGGCTTTCCCTTCCAACCGTGGTCCCTTCTAGATCGGTCCAGGTGGACTAAATCGGCCCAACCTAGTCTAAACCTGGCTTGTTTGACCCGATCGAGTCAACTCGAACTAACCCGAGTCAACCCAAATCGGTCTGACCGTTGACTTTGACCTGACCGTTGACTTGCTCATTGACTTTGACAAAAAAAGTCGTATTTTATGTTTTTCGACATCATGAGTCTGAATCCGAAGTATCTTTTTCCAAATTCGAATCCGAAAGCCTCAAAATTGACCGTTAAACCCGAACGTGCATATGTAATTTAAGTATTTATTTAAGTGCATCTAATTTAATTAAAGGATCAATGACTAATTTATGTTATTGTATATTTAAGGTACTTGTGGATCTCCTGACCGTTCGTATGCTAGTCCCGGTTCCTCCAGATCCGTCCGTCCGGTTAACCCTTTGAATACTCGTATAGTTCTGTAACCTTGTTAAATACTCAGTTCAGAATATTACTCCGATTATAATATTGTTATGATATGACTTAGCTTCTTGTACAGTCGAAGAGCGTACTGAAGTAGGTGTTCGATAGATATCCCAAACTGATTCTTTCTGTGATATATGTTCCTTGTGTGCCATATAACTATTTTAAATATATGATTGAAATACCATGTGCACATGATTATTTTCTTTGATTTGAAATGAATTATTTGTTATGATTTAACTACCGTATGATTAATCTTATTTAAGTATGATTCATGATTTACTATATTTTAAATCATTCTTGCTTGACACCTGCTCTCTGGTTACTATTTTTACTGATAAATAAGTATGTCTAAACTCTGATTTCCTGCTACCACTGGTTACTGTCTGAAAAATGTTTTCTTCAGGGTACTTTAGGATATAGTATGAAGTCTCTGCAGGTCCAGCTTCGACAAAACTGGTAATTCCTTATATAAGTTCAGACCGATCGAGCTGGTAATTCCTTATGGACCTAAGGCGACCCTTGGGTGGGCTCCTGGGCCCAATGGACCTAGTGGTAAGACCTTATGGACCCTAAGGTACTCCCTTAGGGTGTCACCTCTGCTATGTGCATTGGGTAAGTCCTTATGGGCTTGAGGGCACCTACGCTTCGACTATGGTAAGATCTTATGGACCCAAACTTTATATTGTTTCTTTAAGGGGTGGTAAACAAGGACTTGAACCCACTAGTTATAAGAACTAGGAAATCGAAGTATCTATGGAAGAGGTTGACGCCACAAACTTATAAAGCTTGCTTAATCGATATAGTTCTAAAAAGTACTTGAAGAGAGAATAATCTCACAAGAGTTTGTGTTATCAAAAGGGTTGAGTTTACAAATGAATGCCAAAGCCTATTTATAGGCTTGCAAAGGTTTGGCCGAATAGATACATGCATTTTCAGCAAAGTACATGATTTAAATTGAAAATGCATGATGCTTGGATGAAAGGAAATGTCCTTGGCCGAATGGTCTCCTCATGGTTCATATTGGCGCTAACTTTGAAGCAACACCTTGCTTTAGCCGAATAGGGAGAAGCCTCTTCACTTTGGCGCCCATTTCATCCACACGCATGGCATATGTGTGGGCTGGTCATGAGGCACTCACATGGGTGGCATAGGATACTTATGGTGTGGCTACTCCATGGCGTGAAGATAAACAACAAGTTAGGCGTGACTTGGCATCCAACATGTGTCTAAATGACATGTCATCAATGGGGCAACAACTTGTTATGAAAGGTCACATTTGTGGAAGGTAACCTTTCATCATTTGAGCTACTTTCCATGTGTTTGAGCTGAAGATGAGCTAGCCATAGATGAGGACATGTAGGTGAATTTTTGGTCAGCTCCTTGTGAAAAGACACCTCTTGGATTGACAACTATTTGTGAAAATGTACGAATCCACAAAAATTGACCTGGACCATAATTGAAGTGCTCTGTGTGGTGGTGGTGATGGTGCAACTCTCCATCTGAAATGAGACCTCTAGCTAGTTCAAAAGTCCAGCTCAAGTCAGCTATGAGCTCGGGGGTTAGCTGGCAACTTTGTTCCAAAATGTTCTTGAGCCGTCCCAGAGTTGTCCTAGTCAAGTTTCCATAGCTCTTGAACTCCAATGCTAGCTTTAAGTTAGCTCCCATCATGTGGCCGATTATGTACCTACAAAAAAACATAATATAAGCTTAATATAAGATATAATCATATAAATATGTGGATCATAATAATAACTTCATACATTACATAATATCATCATCATAGCTATAAATGTAATGTATGTAACATATGATCATAACTATGGTATAAAAAAAGAATAAGTTAGAGAAAATCCCCCTTTGATTATTGTGAAAGGTTGGAGATGCAATGACATTTTTGTTTCTGATTTGGATCACATCATCCACGTAGGGAAAGAATATAAAAATATTCAAATAAACCAGAAAAAAATAAAAGAGACAACAAAACACTTTCATCGTCAATGAAGGATAAGCATCATCCACATTGATATTTGACTTTATCACAACTCAGACACGACATAATCGAAATGACAACAAACACCTTTTAAGTTGAGAAAATTAATATGAGGATTCAAAATAGAGATAGATCAATAAAATGATTAAATAATCTTTGAAAACATAGACAAACGAGGAACAACAATAACAAATAAGAGATATAATAAGAAAATGATACAAATTATGTTTTTCAAGATAGTCAATCAGATATTGGTTTAACGGTGACGACTCAACTCTCCAAACGTGCTCAGTCATCTTTTTGTGACATATAATAATGTTTAACGATACAGTGATCGTTTTATTATTTTTCGATAATGTTAGTGATTGTTGCGTTACTTTTAAAATTTTATTGGAGGGAAAAAATGACAACAACAACAACAACAACAACAACAAAACCCTATTTCCATATGCAATGGGATAAGGAGAAGGTAGGATAGTAGGCTGCCCCCAACGCTAGGTTGAGAACAACTTCCGTAGAAGACCTCCAGCAGTCAAAAAATTAAAAATAAAGATAAAAATCCAATGTATGTATAAATAAATAAATACATAGTTAAACAATCAGCATATGCAGTCTTCATACGTGCGTCTATATTAGAGGGAAAAAAAGCTTACTCATAATACAATATGTAGTTTACGCTAAAAATAAAAACAAAATAAATTATTTCCATCCCAGCATCATAACAATTTAACTTTCACGATATTGAAAAGGAAAAAATATTTGATATTAATGTTTAGATAATTATTCCATGTAAAATAAAATATTCTATAAGTGGATTGTAATACTATATATATATATATAAAATTTTATTTTTATTTTTATTTTTAATATAATTAAAAACACATAAAAACAATACATTTTTATCTGATTTTTTTATTATTACATGCAAGAATAATCTTTAATATTTTAACAATTCAACCTTTATCTTTTATATTCTTTACCATCACATTGAGATCCAATCTAATACTTTTTATTTATTATTTTCTAATACAATAATTAAAAGATATATTACTGGTATTAAATAATAATAAATTGAAAAGTAATAGGAGTTGATTTTTTATTTGAATGAATAAAAAAGACTTAATTATTATTTGACAAAAATAGTCTTTAAGTGTATTAAAAAATAATATAAATTCGATCAATCATTTACATATTAATCGAAAAGTGTGAAAATTAACTAGATTGCCACTATATTTGGTATATATAGAAGGCTTAATACAAAAATAAATATTTAAATTATATAAAAAAATATTTTTTTTGTTATAAATAAGTTTTAATGTTTTCTCGCATTATATTTTTAAGTGTTTGTACATATTATTTTTTTTGTTAAAAATAAGTGTTTAATGTTTTTCCTATTATATTTTTAGGTGTTTACCATTTAAAAAATTTGTTTACTGACATGTGTCATATTTATATTTTTAAAAATAAAATATTTTATTTAAAATCTAAACGTGACATGTATCACTTAATGAATTTTATAATTATAAGTAACAAAGAAAATATTAAGTGCTCAACAAAAAAAATTGTTTGAATCAAAAATAAATTTCAAATATAATTTAAATATTTATTTTTATATTAGTCCTATATAAAACTTTCCATTTTCCTCTAAAAGTTTTCGTAAACCATTTCCATGCCATCATAGAATTTCATGGCTGCACAACGTTTACTGCTCCTTTTCATCTTCCTCTTCTACTTCTCTTCCTTCCCATCCAACGCCCGCTTCATCACCGGCCGTTCATCGCCAACCGATCTCGTTTCCGATGGGATCTCCACTGTCAAAACCCCACCGTATCTCCTCCTCAAACCTCTAGTTGCGGCGGAGGAAACGTGTGAACAAACCTATGGGTTCTTACCCTGTACCACCACGGTGGTTGGGAACTTGTTTTTGATCATCGTTTATGGATACCTCATGTTTTTAGCTGCTACTTACTTGTCTAGTGGAAGTGAGCTTCTGCTTGAGATCCTCGGTCCCGGGATCGTCGGAGGATTGTTCTTGCCGATCCTCGGAGCTCTTCCTGATGCAATGCTTATTCTCGGTAACTTCGATTTTTTTTTGTCTTTTCATTTGAGTATTTTGTTATGTTGTTTGATTGGCGAGAAAATATATTAGTGATGTTATAGCTTTAGTTTCCTTTGGTTGATTGATCAGAAAATGGAATCATAGACTCTGGATCTTGTCTTTTTCCTTTGAAAGGAATCTGGAAATGCCCAGATCTTTAGTTTAGTTAAAAGTAAAGATTCAAAGTTTAACGTTCACAGAAATTCAGAAAATATGGAAGATCATTGTTATTTTTGGGGTGTTATTTATAAAATCATTGATACCTACTAATTCCCTGCCATTGCCAAATGTCTCTTGTAAGAGACTTTTAGCAACCCTTTTTTTTTTGACTCTGTCAAGAATTGGATTTTATCCAAAAATAATAATAAATATAAAAAAATGGGGTTTGATGTAAACTCCAACAAGATTTTAACCTCGCCAATCAAAGATACAATGATGACCAGCTAATGGTTGGTCTAGTGAAACTTTTAAGTAAGGTTATAAGTTTGAGTTTTGATTTTGTGAATGGAGTAAATTAGGTTAAGAATGTCGTTTTCGTGATTGATCTTTATAATATCTAATTTGGATCAATTGGTTAATAAGTTGAATACCGATGATTATATAAAAAAGTGATATATTATTAATTTTGTCAGTTACATTTTTCTAGAAAGAAAGTAGATAATATATGAGGAGAAAAAAAGATTTGTTTTACTTTCCATTCCCCTTAACAAGCATTCTATTTTGGATAAAAAAAACAAGCATTCTATTACTGCTAACTAAAATGAGCTAACAACATAGTAACAATCACACTACTAATTTCTATACAACAGTTACATTAATTGAGGGGGGGAATTAAGAAACAAAAATCAAAGGAGATCCTTAACATGTTTTCTTCTTTCATGATATAGGGACAATCAGTTCCTTTAAATGATCTTCTGGCCTCATTTACTTACTACTTTTACTTAAATCCAGAATGGTTTTTAATTTGGTTTGTTGTTTCCAGTATCTGGACTTTCTGGAACCTCAGAAACTGCTCAGGATCAGGTCTCTGTTGGGATGGGACTGCTAGCAGGGTCCACTGTCATGCTTCTCACTGTGATATGGGGATCCTGTGTTGTTGTTGGCCGGTGCGATATTCGTGACTCATTTGCAGTTGATGGAACTAATACCAAAGGATTTCATCTAACAGGTGCACAACTCTGCTTTGCATGATTCACAGTTAGTTAACTGTGGCAAGTTGAGGTATTGTTATTATCTATGTAATGGACTCGGGATCGGGGATAAGTGTTGATACGGGCATGTGTGCGACTCCGGCATGCTCAATTTTTGCTAAGTGTCTGATACATGCATTATGCAGTCAACAAGTCCATATAACCTTGTTTTGTATTACTGATTTGAGTGTAACTGTCGGATACAACAGTGTGTTGTATCCGTAATTCAGTATAAACGCGTCCTTATGTGTCCAAAATGGGCACCTAGAGAAAAATGAAAAATTGGAGTAACATTAGAGAAAATAACTTCATGAGTTGGGTTGGAAAACTAGGGGTGACTGACCTTCAATAGCAGAATATTTGTTAATCTAAAGTGTGTTCAATATTGCAGAGAGTGGTGTTAGTACAGATATTTGGACTTGCTATGCTGCAAGGATAATGGCTATATCTGTTATCCCATTTGTTATTGTTCAACTGCCACAAGCTCTCAATTCAACTTCAGGAAGACATTTAGCTGTTCTGATTGCACTTATTGTATCCGTGTCTATGTTGGTTTCTTATTGTGCTTATCAGGTAGTAATATTTTCCAGGAAGGATTCCATCATTATATGCTTCAATAGTTTATTGATTTACAACTTCATGTTAAAATTTTTCAAGATTTCGATGTATTTCAAGAGTCCTTGTAGAATCATATCCTCGTACTTATGTTCGGATATACGTTAAACACGGGTGTCAAACACGAGTAACTTCACGAAACTTTTACTCATCTAATAGTTGTATCTTATGATATATGTAATTTGCAGGTCTTTCAGCCATGGATTCAGAGACGACGACTAGCTTTTGTGAAGCACAAACATGTCATATCAGGAATATTAAGACACTTGAAAAAACAAGCGTTTGGAAAGCTTCTTACAGAGGACGGTGAACCGAATACAGAGATTATAAGAAAGTTAGTTTTGAATTCCTTCTGTTTTCATGTACGCTTAACATTTACCGGTTCTCTAAACGACATCAAACAGGTTGTTCGATGCAATCGATGAGGATCGCGACCGTGGTCTTTCACATTCTGAACTGAAAGCATTGGTTTTAGGAATCCGGTTTGAAGAGATAGACTTGGATAAGGATGATGCTGTGAGGAAAGTAATGGCGGATTTCGATACTTCCCTTGATTCCATTGTTCAAGAGGATGAGTTTGTAAGAGGAATCACGAAGTGGATTAATGAGGCAAAGCAAACTGGGGGTGCTTATCTTGAACCTACTGCCGGAACGTTTAAGTTTATTGACCGATTTCACCAGGTAAGTAAAGCATTAACGACTTCTCGAGAGATTATATTTATAACCAACTCAAACTGAATTCTTTGAATCATCCTGCTAATCTTCAGGAAACCAAGAGAGAACATGCTTTGTTGGGGTCCGAGGAACAAAGTGATGAGGTTGTTGAACATGTCGAAAACCCAAAGTGTATCTCCTTCAAAGCAGTACTAATGTTACTGCTAGGTACCTTGATTGCAGCTGCATTTGCAGATCCACTCGTAGATGCGGTCGATAACTTCTCCGACGCTACAAGTATTCCGTCATTCTTCATCTCATTCATCGCATTGCCATTGGCTACCAACTCTAGTGAAGCCGTATCAGCCATTATCTTCGCCACCCGCAAGAAGCAGAGGACTGCATCATTAACATTTTCCGAGGTAAGTATTCCTGTTACCCCACTTATTTGATCATCAAGCTAGCCTATGAATCCTCACCTCCGAGTTTCTCGATGCAGCTTTATGGAGCGGTAACCATGAATAACGTCCTCTGCCTGTCGGTTTTCTTGGCACTTGTTTACGTCCGGGGACTGACATGGAACTTCTCATCCGAAGTGCTGGTCATTCTCATCGTTTGCATAGTCATGGGAACCTTCGCTAGTTTCCGAACCACTTTCCCGCTCTGGACATGTTCGATCGCATACATTCTTTATCCATTTTCGTTAGCGCTCGTTTACGTTCTCGATTACTACTTCGGCTGGTCGTAGGTGAGCCATTTGTCTGTGAGATTTCGTGGTTTATCCCATCTATGAACTTGAGAAACTCTTTCCCTTAGACACTGCCTTTCAAAGTGGCTATTTCGGATTTATTGTTTGGTGATGTGTTAAATCAGTTTATCTATAATATCCAGAGGTTAAATAGCTCCATTATGTAAGTTTTATGTAGAAGTAATAAATATTTTATTCTCGTGTTACCCAAATTCTTAATTTTCCTTGGATTTTAAAAAGAAAAAATATAAGAAAATTAAAACCCGAACCTTTTGACGTTGAACTTGGATTTTAAAAATAAAAAAATAAAAGATTTTTTTGTATAGTGTAAATGGATTCAATCCTTTTGATTAATTAGGGTAAGTACAAGGTAATTTCTGTTAAAAAATAAACTATCAATCTTTTGACGTTGAATCTGGTTTGTGCTGATATATATATATATATATGGGTTATATATTTAATTAAATATAAATCATTTATTTATTTAAATTTAATAATTATTAATTGATATTAAACTTATTAATTTTACATATCATAAGTAGATTATAGTTCATATATATATATATAAAACACTACCCGGAAACACCAACATTGAGATGTCTCAAGTGTACAACTTAGTTCTTGAAGTTGGGAGTTTTTAAATATTAGTAAAAGTAGATGTTAAATTGAACACAAAGTGAATTTTGGAGTTCACATGTGAAGCTTAAGAAGTTTAAGGGCCAATAGTTTAATTTTACAAATTTATTCACCAACATTAAATGAGTAGATTCTTTAACTTTTTTTTATTAATCTAGGGTAAGTATAAGACAATATTTGTACATAGATAATCATCAACTTTTCGACAATAAATGCTCACACCCGTGACATTTATGATGTTTGAACCCAGGTCTCAAGAAATAACAACAATTCTTTTACCACATAGATCACTCAAAACGAATAGATTCTTTAACATTAAATAAATAGAATAGGAATATTTTTAAAAAATAAACAAATGAACACAATATTGAAATTTAAACAAACATTAATCAAGCATACCAAACACGAATCTAATCTTATTTGTTGACTTAGGATTCATTTACACTTCTACTTGAAGAGAATAATAACACGAGGGAGGAATCAACATCTCTTGCATCATGTGAATGATAATATGAAAATGAGATTGAGATCTAGATGGAATATGTAATAAGATATAGCCATTTTAAGGTTTTTATGAAATGCGGCATGGAACGGAGCTATTACGAAGAATTTTCGGGTGCTGGGAAGGAAATTTCGAGTTCACATTGGTCATGGATTAAAAACGGGAATTGAACTCTATGAAATCTAATCTCTCGTAATTCTTCAATAACTCAACAGTAGAACGCTCGACTGTTAACTGACTCGTCGTAGGTTCGAACTCAGTCCACCAATATATGGCATCTATATTTGATTCATGGATGAGCATTGTATAGTTCGGTAGGCGATTTCCGAAGCCAGCGAACAAAATTCAGAGCACTAGCCAATAGCTATAGAATTCCAAAAAGTTAATCACACCAACCTAACCGCTTCGGTCGTATATCGAGTTGAATGTCATCGTAGCATATGACATGGTAAGATTTTCCGATGACGATGATGCATTTCCTTCTTTGCCTGTGCTTTCCGTAATCACGTCGGACTTCTCTTTGTGAGCTCTTGGATTCATGAACTCCGAAAGCAGGCCAGGTCTTGATATATTCCGGTCATCCACCGGTTCCTCACCGGTTAGCATCTTCACCACTTCAGACATTAATGGTCTTTGCTTCGGCACGTCTTGCGTGCAAAGTAAGCCGATCTTTAGGAACTTCCGAGCTTCTTCAGCGTCATAGTCTCCGCTCAACGACGTATCGACTAATTCCACAAGTCGTCCTTGTTCATACAGGCCCCAGGCCTGCAGAGGTAATCTCAGAAGACCATAACAATAAAGGCTACAACTAGAACATATGCAAAATCCATACCCTTTCAAGTAGATATTGATCCGTCAGAGGCAATCTCCTGTTCGTGTTGCATCTACCGCTCACAATCTCCATTAGCAAAACACCGAAACTGTAAATATCGGCTTTCCTCGTCAGCTGACCTCGTACGGCATACTCGGGTGCTAGGTAACCTCTATATAAACCACAAATATGGTACACAATCAGATTTTGACGGCTCTAATCTATGTTACTCGAATTCAAGTAAGAGTGTCGGATATGGACATGTTCCCACGGTTTAAGAACTTACGTAGTTCCGGCAACACGTGTGCTAACATGAGTCGCGTTGTCGGGGAAGAGCTTCGCTAGGCCGAAATCCGAAATTTTTGGCATGAGGTTCCTGTCTAGGAGGATATTGCTGGCTTTGATGTCTCTATGAACAATATAAGGCCGAACTTCCTCGTGAAGAAAAGCAAGCCCCTTCGCAATACCGATGCAGATTTTACGTCTCGTACACCAGCTGAACACCATACTGCTATGGCCTCCGCCTAGACGGAAAAGAGGCCTTAGCTCATCATCGTTTGAGCAGTTAACAAACACGAATCTGGAACCGTCTTACCGAGAAGAGTTTGTGCGAGGCTGTTATTCTCAAGATAGCCATAGACCAAGATTCTGTGATTTCCTTCAACGCAGCAACCCTGCAGCTTAACCAGATTTTCGTGCTCTATATCGGCAATAACATCTATTTCGGTCAAGAACTCTCGCACCCCTTGCCTCGAGTCAGCGGACAGAACCTTTATAGCAGCCATGGTACCGTCTTCGAAAGTTCCCTGTTCGAACAGGACTCGATCGGTAAGAAGTTAGCATCGGATGCTAAGATTGGAACTAGAAACAAAATTTGAAATCACCTTGTAGACGATACCGAAACCTCCCTCTCCGATTTTATTGGAATGATGAAAATTTCCAGTCACCATTTTCAGCTCCTTGTAAGGAAACAGCTTAGTGTTCTGAATGCCTGAAACCTCTGTAAAACAAGTATGAAATAGGAACTTTCAGCACCAGAATTATGTCGAAGTCTTATAAACATCACTCGATACAGTATCCTTAGCCAAGACAGAACATTAAACAAGGTTAGCAGCATGCCTTCATCGATTTCGATTCTATCTTCGGGTGGGGAAGCTGTGTTCCTTCGCGAAAATAAATACCAACAACAAGTCATCACCGGCTCAAATGCCTAAACACAAGTCGGAACTCCACCGAGCCACTGTAAAGCACCAAACTTGTCCATCAGAAAAAATATAACCATCGACATCTGCAAGTAATGTATGATGATGATGATCTACATCGACCCCCTAAGTCGTTTCAGCTTTATGCTTCCGCTTATCGGAGCCTGCAGAGAATCCGGTTCCTTAAGGCAGAAGCTATTAAATCAGTCACGACGCATAGGTAAGACCTCTAACGGATCCACGAGACCTGTCAAAATGAATCTAAGGTGTGACCAGCAGATCCGGATATTCTATCGACCTACGAATAATCATAATAACCATACCACTCACACAGCCGAGAAAGGGGCTGGCACCTCCTACAATGGCCCCCCTCCTTCCTATCAGCCCTATGCAACACTAAAACACTAACAAGATGGTCATTCACTCACAGACCGCGACTCTCCGTCCAAATCAGAAGCGGCAAACCGCTCACGGCCGACGAAACCCTTTTGTTCCCATCAACAGAAACCATTATCTTCAGTCACATAAACTTGAAAAACTTCTTAAAGTTCACAACTTTTGACCAAATTCAAAGCTGAATCACTATAAAATTAGAACAAAATAACCACACAAAAAAAGAAGAAGAAGAAGAAGGAAAACCAACATTCATTTCTTTTCTTTTCTAAGAACAGCAATAAAGAGACTAAACACTTCTAAAGCACAATTTTCTTTTCTTCTTCTTTTTTACTCCTTTGTTTTATGGATAAATGATATGAAGCATAAGCATAAGCATAACCAGGTTTTTTTTGGCAACCAAACAAAACCCAGACCGGAATCTAACCTCAGATACTTCTGCAATGGCTGCACCAATGATTCAGACAATGCAATCTTAGAATCAGTGTGAGGAACTAAAAAAATACAATTGCAATTAATGCTTGTACTTTTCTCTTGGGAAAATTGGAAGAAAATTTTTCTATGAAAAAAAGCATAAAAACAAAAATAAAAACACAAAAAATTACAAAAAAATAGGAAAATAAATTAAATTCTACCTCCAAGTGGACCAAGTGGACATGTGATATCTTTCGTAGAAATTACAGATTTTATAAATGACAAATCGGGGACCGGGCTTATTTCTCTATTTTCATAAGAGTTGATTGTAAATATATCAAAAATACATTTTTATAATAATAGGTACATTATACTTTACTTCCAATCATTGAGTTGATATTACTAAAAGTTGTTATAAATTTTAAATAAGTAGTTAAACAATATTATTTTTTTGCTTTAGGTACTTGAATGATATTTTAGTCAAATTAGTCACTTAAATTATCATATTTGATTATTTTAAATCATAATATTTTTCAGTTAAAAAATATTTTTCAATCAATAAGATATTGACACGTCATACAAAATTAGATACTTGTTTTGATAAAAAATATTTTAAGGATTTAAAATAAAAAATATAGTTTAGGGACTTATTATGACCAAAAAATAGTTGAGGTACTTAAAAGAGATTACATATAATAGGTAAAGTATATAAATAGTCCTCAAACTTTTAGGGCGTTTGCATTTTAGTAACTTCTAGACCCGGCCTAGGCGTTTTGACCAAGTCTAAACGATCACCTATTAGATACATATCTCTTTTCATAATTAAAACACATTAAAAATACATTTCGGATAATAAAATACAGATAACGAAGTGGTGCGAAAAACCACCAGAAAATCCATAGGTTAATATATAAGTTCATGTAAAAGTTTGAGTAGGAATAGTCACCCAAATATTCAAATAATGATCGGATAAGGTTTTCATCATTGGAAATACAAAATACCGATAAAACAGTATACAATGACAGTAGTAAAATGCATATCACCAATATAAATATCAAAAGTGGTGTACAATAATATACGTGAAACAAAATAGAGAAAAGTGGATCCTTTTGATGCCAAATTTACTAGCCTATTGTCGGAGTGTATCTGAAAAGTTAAAATTTAAAAGAGTGAGTTAAAATGCTCAGTGTACTCCTTGCGGTGTTTACAGAAGTTCAGATAAATATTTCAGTATGATTTAATTAAAAAACAAACTTTTAAAGTTATGGGCACTATCCCATTCGAACACCAAAAGTGTATAGATTCTTCAGAATCATACACCCACCAACACGCCCAGAAAGACCCTATACTAAAAGTATAAGGACTTGCGATAAGGTCTTAGTCTGTGCACAAAGAAGAGGTGTCTGAGGTAAGGTCTTAGTAGTAAAAAGTCTATGCTTGAACACTTCCTCCAAACATATTTCCCCCAACGAAAGTAAAAACAAAAAATCATTTGTAAAACATTAACACATGCCAATTTTCAGAATCAGACCAAGAAATATTGTAACCAGAGACCATATCAGAATATTCAGAGATATCAAAAGTCAAAACATGCATTTTAAACAGATGTCATGCAATTCAAAATATTTAATATCATTAGAAAATTAAAATTCGTTTAGTCAAACAGTTTAAAAAGGAATTATAACACTATATGAACACAGCTGAACCAATCTAAGTAGTATGGTATGGAAATCCACTAGCAGATCTGCCTAGGATGGTCAACGGCATCGCTAGATCCTATGAATCGGAAACTAGGTCAAAATCCTGGCAAAATAATAATAAATCATAATTTAACAAGTTACGGAACCTACGAGTAGCTTTCAGAGAACGTGCATCGGACTGATCGGTCGTACGAGTCGTACCGAATTGAATCGAACCTCAGTCGGGGGAAACATGAGTACCTTCATGAAAATATAACATCGAATCAATTCTATATTCGAATCGCAAATAAACAAGCTAAAAAACTAGAATATCTAAGCAAGAAATGTTGTAACCAGAGATCATATCAGAATATTCAGAAATCAGATATCAGAAGTCAAAACATGCATTTTAAACAGATGTCATGCAATTCAAAATATTTAATATCATTAGAAAATTCAAATCCGATTAGTCAAACAATTTCAAAAGGAATTGTAACATTATATGAACACACTTGAACCAGTCTGAGTAGTATGGTATGAAAATCCACTAACGGATCTACCTAGGACGGTCGACAGCAGCACTAGATCCTACGAATCGAAAACTAGGTTAAAATAATAGAAAAATAATAATAAATCATAATTTAACAAGTTACGGAACCTACGGGTAGCTCTCAGAGAACGTGCATCGGACTGATCGGTCCAACGAGTCGCATCGAATTGAATCGAACCTCAGTCGGGGGAAACACGAGTACCTTCATGAAAATATAACATCGAAACAACTCTATATTCGAATCGCAAATAAACAAGCTAAAAAGCTAGAATATCTAAGCAATTTCGAATTAAACAACTCGATTAGAGGCTTTCGGGTCAGAATTTGGTGAAACGGACCATAAATCAGACTCAGGGCATCAAAAACCTTAGGATATGTTGTCTCTAGAAAATGTCAATGACAAGCGTCGTTTTACTCGTCAAAAATAATAAACCTCTTTAGAATAAAATAAGATAAATGATTTGAAAGCAGTATAGTAAAAAGGGTCGATCTACATGGAAATTTTGAAATCTCTGATGCGATTTTTGTTGATTTTAGTCCAAAAAGATGTAACAAAATAAAATATAAATAGGGGGTAGGCGTGATTGAGAAGAAGTGAATAAGGAAGTAATCTAAGAAAAATTGATTAAAGAAAAGAGGTAAATTGAAGAATGGATGAAAATAAAAATTGGAAATCACTTGTTGAACAAATTGCCTTGAGCTAGCTTGATTCAATTCCCACGATCATCAAAATAGATTTTTGCTCCGAGATTCATGTTGGTTACAATCTACAAGGTCCAACCTATTGTAACTTGTCTTTCTCTCATGTAACCGATCTTCCTAAATCTATCTTCGAAAGATGATTCTTAAGTGAATTAACCACAACTATTGCCATTAAAACAATTAGATTAAAAACTGGAAAAGCTCGATTCGGAAATTGTCTCGTCGAGAATCGTATCTGATATCGTCTTTTCTTAGCGGATCGCTGCAAAGAGTGTTCTCAAGAAGTCAAATTGTCACATGTCAATCATTCATCCCAACTGTATATTAAACGATATCCAGACCAACGAGCTCTTTTTAATTTGAAAAACATTTAAAATTGTAATAAGACTGATTGCCAAACTATCTAATCGGAAAGACGAAAATGTGTCTTGAAGGGATTTAAGCGATGTTTAATTCTCACTCATGGAAATGATTTGCACTAGCTCTCGGCTTTAAGGAAATTAACCAAACATGATATGATTGATTATACTTAGCATGTTTTCAAAAATAATTAAAAATCACAAAGTAAAAGAAAGCGAAAATGGAACAAAAAGAAAACTTTTATTAAAATGAAAGCAAAATAGCAAAAACAAAGTTAAAGAAGAAGATGATCTAAGCCATACCCTAAGAAGGGTATTTATAGTCTTTCAAACCCTAAAGATAACAAGGAAATTAAAAGATAATTCCTTAAGTTTTGAAAATTAAAATCCAAATTCCCTAAAAAGCCTCCACAAATCGTGCTAAGCTATTTCCAGAATATTCTTGCATTGACTCGAGCCTTCTAAAAAATGCCATGTCAGACCTGCGTCGTGCCCATTGTCGTACCAGTGTCCCCAATCACGACAAGAAAATAAAAAAAATACAGAATATGTCATTTTAGAACCAATTCCAGTAAACAAGTTATTGGACAGAAAATAAACAAAATGTATCCAAATCAGCAGTGAAAATTTCATAAAGCAAAAGAATTAGTAAGCAAAAAGTGTCTATTTCAAGCACTTATCAATCAACGTTGGTCAATGAAAGGTCAACAAGATTAACGGTGGTCAACGTGATCAACGGCTTAGGCTTGTGGCTTGACTCAGCTCGGGTCGGTTCAGATTGGTTTGGTTCGGGTCGGTTCTGATCGGGTCAGTTTCGATCGAGTTGGGTCAACTTGCTCTGGTCAAAGGGAAAAGTCAAACTTGTCGACTGACCAAAAATAAGACCACACATGGCGACAGCCCGTGCGGGCGTGTATGACCTTTTATGGCGGTCAGCCGGCCACCAAAATAAGTAGAATTAAATTTTAAATTACGGGGTGCCACTTACGGTGCTGTTTGATGATGGAGTACGAGTACAAGCTTTATCGACACTTTCTTCTACTCACCCTCCATACTCTGACGACAGTGAGGGTGAAACCGATATTGACGGACATGAGATAACAATAGAAAAATGATGGCGTGGCCAGAGTCATCATTGGACCGATGAATGGTAGCGAAAAAAGGTGAAAGTTACTTGGAGGAGAGAGAGAAAGAAAGAGGAAATAATGGAAGAGAAAGAAGAAATTGTGGGGTTTTAAAGCTCAACTTGGATTGGTTCTAGCTTTATGGGACCAATCTAAAAGTAAAAGAAAAGGGGAAATTGCACTCTAGGTCACTAGGTTTCTAAAGCTTTAGTTTTTTAGTTTGCAGGTTAACGAAAGTTTGATTTAACCCTGAATTTAATCGAAATTTAAAATTAGAGTCGATCAAAATTAAAGAAAAATTTTAAGCTTGGTCTAAACAGATGCAAAAACTGAGCTTCCATCGACTCTAACGTCTCTCAAGTAGCCTCTAAGGGTCAACGGTTTCTCCACTGCACTTTAAACATATGAATTTGCATATTTTGAAGAACTCTTTCATCCTGGTCTAAAATCTAAACAAACTCCTCCTCGTAAGACAAATCAGGCCTCAAAGCCACATCCTTAACCTGAACGACGTGACTAGGATCCAAACGGTACAACCTCCGTATAGAAACATGAAAAACACCATGAATACGACTGAGCTGTGGAGTTAACTCAAACAGGTATGCCACAGTTCCGACTCTCTTTAGAATACAGTATGGTCCAATAAACCTTAGAATCAACTTACCCTTGTGCCCAAACCTCAGAACTTTCTTCCACGGAGATACTTTCAGAAACACTTGATCCCTAACCTCAAACTCGATATCCTTCATTCTCTGATCAGCGTAAGATTTCTGCCTATCAAACGTCTATTTCATACGATCTTGGATCAATCTGATAGTATCCTCAATCTCCCGGACTAACTCTAGACCTAACTTCTTCGTATCATGTAACTTAGTTCAACAGATAGGAGTATGTCACTTACGATCATACAGAGCTTTAAACGATGTCATACAAATGCTAGCCTGGTAGCTGTTATTGTAGGCGAACTCAGCTAATGACAAGAAATCTTCCCAACTACCACTGAAATCGATCACACAACCATGCAACATATCCTCCAAAATTTATATTACTCTCTCAGACTGACCATCTGATTGCATATAAAAAGTTGTACTGAAATTCAGACGGGTCCCTAGAGTTTCGTGTAAAACTTTCTAGAATCTAGAAGTGAACCTGAGATCTCGGTCAGAAATGATAGACAACATGACACCATGAAGTCTAACAATCTCATAGATATATAACATGGCTAGCTTGTTCAGAGAATAGTAAAATACAGATAATAAAATACAAATCTCTTTTAAGGTCTTAACCTGTGCACAAAGCAGAGGTGTATGTGGTAAAGTCTTAATAGTTAAAAGACTATGCTTGAACACTTCCTCCAAACATATTTCCCCTAATGACAGTGAAAACATAAAATCATTTCAGACCAAGAAATACTATAACCAAAGATCATATCATAATATTCAAAAATCAAATATCAGAAGTCAAAAATGCATTTTAAACAGATGTATTGCAATTTAGAATGTTTAATATCATCAGAAAATTCAAATCAATTCAGCCAAATAGTTTAAAACAGATTTGTAACACCACAAGAACACACCTGAACCGGTCTGAGTAGTATGTTACAGAAATCCACTAACAGATTTGCCTAAGATGGTCGACAACAACGCTATATCCTACGAATCGGAAAGTAGGTTAAAATCCTAGCAAAATAATAATAATTCCTAATTTAACAAGTTACAGAACCTACTGGTAGCTCTCGAAGAACGTGTCGTACTAGATTGAATCGAACCTCGGCCAGGGGAAACGCGTGTACCTTCACAAAAATATAACATCGGATCAATTATATACTTAAATCACTGATAAACAAGCTAAAAAGCTAGAATTTCTAAGCAATTTGGAATTAAATATCTCGATTCGGGGCATTCAGGTTGAAATTTGGTGAAATGAACCACAAAATCAAACTCAGAACATCAAAAAACCTTAGGATATGTGGTATCGAAAAAAAGTCAATAAATTTTAAAGAATAAGGCTAAAATTAGAGTCGACTGGAATTAAAGAAAAATTTTAAGCCCTACTTTGGGTGTGACAATTTTGGTCAATCAACTTTTGAAACTTACAATATAATCATCGAACTTTTAGTTCGTTTTCATTTATGTCTCTGCTGTTACATCCGTTAATTATTTGTTAACGTGACAATTAACTTGCCATCAACTCTCTTCTTCTTCTCCTCCTCCTCCTTCTAAAAACCCTAACCTCTAAAAATCAAAAACCCAAAAATCATGACCCCATTAAAAATCATAACCTCCACAAAATCAAAAATCCAAAAATCCAAAAATCATAACCCTATTGAAAATCAAACCTCTTCATCCTCATATTCTTTGAAAGAGTAAGCCACATCCTTATTAGCCTTGGAACATTTGTCTGTCACTAACTCCATGGAAACAAACAACAACAACACAACAGAACCAAAATCTTCCACCAGACAAAAATCCTTACCCACAATCGATCAATCGAAAAAAACACTGCAATGGGTCAAACATTCTCTGTATCCACTACAAGCAACCAACCAAATAACATTAACGCAATCTAAAGCTTAATAGTATACACACTAGCAGCACATTTGCAATTAGCAAGTGACTATGGGCAATAACCTAGGATATTGAACAAAATCAATAGTAAATGGAAAAGAAGAAGGCCACTTACTTTTTCTCCAAAGGCTTATCCTAAGAATGACCAGCAGGGACAGAGGCACATTGTCCTTTGCGGGTCACTGCCCCCTTAATTTTTTTTGGGAAAATTATCTATTTAGGACTTTAAATTTTAATTTATTTTTATTTTGCCCCCTATTTTCTATTGTTAATTATACTTTTCTCCTTAAATTAAAATCCTGACACTTTGTCCCCTTGAACTAAAATCATGGCTCCGTCCCCAATGACCAGTTCAAATAATTGGTGGCTTGAATAATTTTCTTCTCCTCCTCAATTACACTTTCAAGCTTTGGAATCACAATATTATTCATCACGTTGTAACTTAAATAAGCAGCTTTTTTTTACATTCATAACCTTCTGTTTGTCTTTCACAGCAAATAGGTCAGATAAACCATTAGTTACATTAGTAAGCTGAAAGCCATAATTTTTTAGTTATTCAACCTAAGGGTGCGTTTGGTTCACGGAATATAAGATTACCAGGTAATAGGATTACTGAGAATGTTGTATTTTTGTGTTTGTTTGGTTTAACATGAATGTAAGATTACCGTGTTTGGTTAAAGAAATAAAAGATTATTGGAATGCATATTTGACCAAATTGTCCTTATTATATATTTGTTTTTTTTAACAAGTTGGAAAATATTTATATATTTTCTTTAAAAAATTTAAATTCATAAAATTTATATATATATATATTTTTACAAAATTGACAATATAAAAAGGTTTAATGAAATGGTAAAATTTTATTTTAACCCTTGAACTTCATATAAAATTTTAATTATAGACTTTTTTTTATAAATCTAAAATAGTTTAAGGATAAATTTGTAATTTAACCTTCGTAGAATTTTTATTATTCAATGACAGAAGAAAAATATTTTTGAGAAATTTTTTTAAGGGCATTTTAGTCCAAAACGTCGGTAATCTAATAATACATAAGGAAATGGAGGTAATGACATTCCCGGTAATATACCCAAAAAAATCTACTATTGATAATAAAACATTACCGGGAATGAGATTTTCGGCCAACCAAACATTACCGGAAATGAGATTCTCGGCCAACCAAACATGGGAATGTGGATTCCATTCTTATGGGAATCACACATTCCTTGATCCAAACATCCCCTAAGTCTTTAAAAGCTTTCCTTCAGTAGCTTCTCGAGCTATGTAACCAAAAATTGGAGAATCATTTGTGGGGTTATGAGAAATGACCATCCAGCTCAGTTGGTAGAGCACAAGGTTCTTAACCTTGAGGTCGTGGGATCGAGTCCCATAGAGGGCATTTCATAATTTGGAGGTCTCCTACGGAAGCTGCTCCCAACCTAATGTTAGGAGCAACCTACTATCTTACCTCCCCTTACCCCATTACATATGGGAACAAGGGACAACCATTTGTGTGGTTATGATTTTTAGGTTTTTGATTTTGTGGAGGTTATGGTTTTCAATGGGATTATGAATTTTGGGTTTTTATTTTTTTGGAGGTTAGGATTTATGTAACTCAAAATAAGGTAAATGATTACATCTTAATTAAAATGAAACGAAAATGACCACATGTTAATTAAAACGAAATGAAGTGACGACGCATTAGCTATTTTGAATTGAGTGATCATACATTAAAAAAATAAACAAAAGTGACAAATTATGTAATTTACCCTTTCCTTTATTAACCTCTTGCTTTTTAATTTCCCCCCTAAAGTTTTATACATATATCTTTAATTTTTTGGGTACAATAGAAGGACGATACTCTCAACTCAATTTTCTTTATTCACAAATGTTAGTAATCAAATTCTCGATTTTGTTTAACAACAACAACAACAACAAAACCCTATTCCCATATGCAATGGGATTTTGTTTAAAAGATTTAATATTTCATTTCACTATAAATTGATTGTTGGTGACATATATCATTAATTAATATACTATTTATAGTAATAAAATATACATTTACTTACATATAGTTTTCTAATGTTGTTTAACATTGATTTACGTTTGCTGATAGTCTTTTAGTAATTTGATCATTTGTATGGTTCGTTTGTCGATGTAATTAGATCTATTTATATCTACCCTTTGTTTAAGTCTTTTTATCATATTTTTTAGCTTTTTTTTTCCTTGTGTGACTTTAAGTTGTTAATTTTTTATGTTAATGATTATAAAAAAATATTTTAATTATATGTTTATTTACTATTATAATAGTAAACATTTATTATAATTTTAATTATTTTCTCTTTTTAATAAAAT
Organism: Hibiscus syriacus; assembly: GCF_006381635.1. Classification (NCBI taxonomy): domain Eukaryota; kingdom Viridiplantae; phylum Streptophyta; class Magnoliopsida; order Malvales; family Malvaceae; genus Hibiscus; species Hibiscus syriacus. The sequence goes on along the minus strand of NW_024063104.1, from coordinate 242,250 downwards.
TAATTACTTCAAATGAATTTTTTTAATATTTCTAGTACACTAAAATATATTCCAACTAAAACAATTATTGTTTTAATGTATTAATTAACTTTCATCTCATTAAGATAAGTAAATGGACTAAACAAGTTTCATATTAGTTATAAAGTAATTGCTTCTAGGGTGAGTGTTCGACACAGTTGGGTTTAAAGATTTTGAGTTAACGAGTCATATTTTATAACTTAAATTTGATTTATTTTTTTTTAGAGTGGAATCGCATTTATAAAATTTGAGTCGAGTCAAGTCGAACCGAGTTTTTAAGTTCCTGTTTAAATTTAATTCTAAATATTTTAAATATTTGTGATATTATTTTACTCATATTTAATTAGTTTTTAATAACCATATACAATATATATATATATATATATATATATATATATATATTGTATCATATAAAGTCGAGAGAACTGCCCCAAATTTAAAAATTAATCCACTAATTACTAAAAATTTTGACTTATTCAAGTTACTATTCAAGCTATTCGAGTTGTATTTTAAAACTCGAGTTGAACTTGAATTTTTTTTTTCCGAGTTGAGTCGAGTTTATAAAATTATAACTCAAAATCAATTCGAGTCGAGCTTTTTTTTAGTCAAATTGAATAGAAAAGATTAAGTTTTTCAAGTCTGGTCGAGTTTTGCTCACCCCTACTTGTTTTGTGCCAAAGTAAAAAAAAAGAATATTTGCAAAGAAATCATACTTTTATCATGATTTTATTTAGGGTAAACAATTTATTTAGACATCAATTTTTTTTAGTGTTTCTGTTTTAATCCACTAGATTTCACATGAAATAAAAACGTAACGGTAATTATTAAAATATATAAAATTTAATAGATACATTGATGAGATACTTGCAATCACGAAACTCTTTTAAATCCACATGAAAATGTTGACGTGAAGAGAGAAAAATGGCATGAAAATTCAAAAATGGTAAAAGGTCCACAATAATATTTTCGTCAAGTTTGTAACAGTCAATGATTAAAATGAAATAAAGATGTAACGTAAATAATTAAAATATATAAAATTTTAAAATTAAATGATCAAAATAGTAATTAAATAATAATCAGCTTATCATTGTACAACAATCCGATTAAAAGTTGTCCTTACAAACAAATACAAAAATTGCTTCACCTTTTTGCATGCATGCAAGTAAAGTGTGAACTGACCAGATTCTATTGCCATTTTCATTTGCACTTTTAATTTATCATTGAAAAATAAAAAATAATCAAACTAAGCTTATGATACAATTAAAGACATGATTATTTCATCAAATTTGGTTGATTATTGAACATTAATCATCATATATGTATATATATAGGTATGTTTGATGCTCTGTTCACACATTTTCTTCTGTTACTTCCAATGGCAAATTCTGCAATTCAAGAAATCAATGTCAGCTCAAAGATTAGGAGATCATCGGATGAAGAAGTTCGCATAGACGGAATCAGTCGATTGCCGGATGTTCTGATTCAACACATACTCTCATTTCTTTCGACGAAAGAAGCGATGGCGACTTCGATTCTATCGAAACGGTGGCTTCCGGTGTGGACATCGGTTCCCGTCATTGATCTTCAAGACTCACCTTCCTGCAGGACGGATTCAAGCCTCCGACTTCGTTTCGAACATTTCGTTACGCGGGTTTTAATCCTTAACAAAATGGCTTGTTTAGACAAGTTCTGTCTGAAATTCAACATGGTCGATCGTCCTTCCTGTGTCGAAACCTGGTTTTGGGACGCGGTTTCGAGAGATGTGAAAGAATTAGATATCACCATCCATGGAACTCAAAGCTTCCCCTTTCTGAAGCTTCCGTTTATCGTCTTCACCGCGAAAACAATGCAGGTTTTGAAACTGAGCAACGGGGTTGAGCTTCATGTTACAGGGACAGTATCTTTGCCATGTCTCAAGGTTTTGCATCTCGTCTGGATTAAGTACTCGAGCAATGAATCCGTTTCGAGGCTTTTCGCAGGTTGTCATGTTCTTCAGGAACTTGTTCTTCGCAAATATGTCAGTGATAACACATCGATTTCCGACGTTTCGATTCAGACATTGAAGATACTGTCCATACGGTTTGCCACCGGCCGACGCAAACACCAACTTAAGATAAATGCTCCGATTCTCGAGTACCTGAACCTCGAAGACAATCTCGGCCTGGAATTCGATCTCGAGGATGTATCGAGCTTAGTCGAAGCGAATGTTTCGGTCACATGGCTCGAAAATCGCCATATTCCACTCCTCAAAGCTCTCTGCAATGCTAAGTTTGTTTCCTTACACTGGGATTGGCATTCGAAAATGGTGAGTACTGAGTATGATCCATTACACTCGGATTTAAACCGAAATCAACATCTTTATCATGATTAGTAACATTTACTGATATGTATTTGATGTTTCCTCGTCTCTCAGACATGGCATAACTTCCGACCGCATCGTTTGTTCCGTAATCTGGTCCGGTTAGAGCTAAGTGTTGGCTATGGTGGCTGGAACATGCTATCACTTTTCTTGGAAATTTCTGATAATTTACAAGTCCTTGTTCTTACCAAGGTGAGTATATGTCTAACACGAATATTTCAAGAAAAATGAATAATCCAAACGATATCCAATATCGATAACGAACGGTTCTTGACACCAGAACGATAATTGCCGTGGACTTGGGCTCGAATGCCGCTGGAAACCGCAGAAGAATGTGCCGGAATGCTTGCTGTCGAGCCTGGAAAGAGTCGAATTCAAAGGGTACGAAGAGGTAGCGTATCAGCTGAGGATGGTGAAATATATTTTGAAGAATGCTCGAGTTTTGAAGATGATGGATATCTGCACTAATGGAGATCTGCCATTAGAATCAAAGGTTGATGTGTTGAAGAAATTATTAATGTTCACAAGGTGTTCCAATGCATGTCAACTTCGGTTTAACTAATGTATTGCAAATATGTTTATTGTTGTTTCAAAAACAGTGTTTGATAGGATTATTAGTTTGTTGAATTTAGGCTGATATATACATCATGAACACAACGATAGAATTATTATAAGACATATTTAAATTTATGATATGCGTAAATGAGTTCTTACTATTTATTACGTGTAAATTCTAGTTTTGTATTAAATATTAGACATTAGAGGTTAGGTCATTGATTTTTGTATTGTTTTTTCTCTCAATATGACCCTCAAATTCAAAAAATAAATCTAATGTGATCATTTGACCAACGAATTTCTTTCGTTGATTGTTACGATGTTGGCTTAGCGTGGCAGTTGACAGTGTTGACATGAAAGTCCACGGTACTGATCTGACAATGCTTGAGATATCGATTTAGCTCATCTATCATGTCATACGCTACATTATCAACCATTGTGAACTGCTACATCAGTACAGTGAATTGTCACGTCAGTACTGTAACGGTCAATGATGAAAAACATTGGTCAAATGACCATGTTGAGTATAATTTTGAGTTGGAGGGTTACATTGAGAGAAAAATAATATAAGGGTTACATTGGATTTTTTAAAAAGTACAGGAACCTATGATGTGTTTTTTCCTTAAATATTTGAATAATGCATATAATGAGATATGTCGTGGTCGATGGATAGCATGATAAGTAACTTAAAATAAGTGGATCAATAACTATATTTGACAAATTCATAAAATAAATCTTAGTATTAGTTTTGAATATTATTTGACATATATGATGATTAAATAAATGAATAATCTTTTGGATGATTAAAAATTAAATAAAAAATATTGGTATAACGATATTAGTTTTTTTGGATAATTCAATTTTATAACCCAACGAATCAAGAACTGCTATAAAAATAACCGATCACAAAAATTATATGTACACCATACTTAGAAGACAAAAAATCGATTAATCTCAAATGAAGCACTGAGTTAGAATGTTCTAGAAAAAGAATAAGAAATAATGATTATTCTATCAAATGAAGCACTGAGTTGGGCTAAAATATTTCAAAAAAATAGAATACAAAACAAAATATCATTTTGATAAACATTGAGGGCTAATTTTGACATTATACCATTTAATAATGTGTAACCAAATTGTAAAATAATCAAATCTATAGCCGTATTTCCTAAACTTTTCCACCCTGCTGGAAACTTGATGCAACAGCTGTTGGACAATAACTTGTCAAAACATGTTTTTTAATTAAATATTGGGTAAATTACACTATTGATACAAAGTGCTTTTATGATTAAATATTAGATAAATTACATATTTGATAATTGAACTTTACTCTCTCATATTTCACTCATTATACTTTCATTTTTTTCAATTTATTCACTGAACTTCATAGATTGAATTTTTTGATTACTCCGCCGTTAAAATAATTAACAATGTTATGACATGACAACTTACATCATAATGAAGTAGTTTTGAATTCCTTGAAAAATTAAATTTAGAATAATACAACATCGTTTTGATTAAAATACGGCCATGTCATGATGACGGAGTGATAAAAAAATTCAATCTATAAAATTTAGTGACTATATTAAAAAATTAAAAATATGATAAGTGAAATAGGAGAGAAATAAAATTTATTTATCAAACGTGTAATTTATCCTTAAATATTGATATTATTGTAATTATTTTATTGAGTATTTGTTTACGTTGTCTTTTTATTAATTTAAGATAAATACTAAATAACTTTTCAATCATAAATATTCATATGACATTTATAATATTTGAATCCGAATTTTAAAAAATAATAATATTTTTTTTACCATACAGTATAGACCTTTACACAATGAGCTTATTTACGCACTTTACAAAAATATACCGCTAATATACACTCCCATGGATCTGTTACACACTGTGGAGCACTATTTAGCTTTCTTTTTGCAAGCCTTTCATTTCAAAGTTGCGGCTTTAGTCCTTTGTATGTTTTGCCGATGAAAACAAAGCAAAAAGAAAGAAGAAAAATCCCATTTTTATGCTATTTTTGAAGCTTTATCTTAAGATTCTATCATCTCTTCTTCAAAGATGAACCCATTTCAGCTCTTGAGCTCTTGAACCCTAAACCAAAGTTTGTTTCTTGATCTGCTTTTGCATGTTGATCAGAACATGCATTGTAAAGGTCAGCTCTTTTTGCTCAAAGTTTTTGGATAAAGTTTTGGGTGTTTGGTTTCTGGGTTTGAGCTGCATCTGGTTTGGTTTTTACTTTTAGGTCCTGGGATTTTTGGATTTTGGTTTCCTTTACCATTTCAAGTGATTTTTCAGCTGAACTAATCTTTCTTTCTTTTTTTCATTTTAAGGACAGTTTAGGATTTTTGTTCAGGCTATTGAAACATGATAGATGAACTGGTGATGAAAATAGTGGAATTATAGCTCCTTTCAAACTTTAATTTTTTTGTTCCAAATTTACTACTACTGTTTCTTTAACTGGTGCATTATTGAATTTACAATTTTTATTGTTATTATCATCTTGGGGGGGGGGGGTGAAGATGCAGTTCTTTATTGATATGTGCTCTGAATTTGGATTTTTGTTTTGCTTTAAGTATGGATTTTTCGATTTTCTTTTGTTGTATCTGATCTAATTATACTTATGATGAGCTCTTTTCCGATTGAGTAATGACGTAAAAGGTTAGGAGTTTCTTTCGAAATGTTGGTGAATATCTGATTTCCCAATTCCACCCATGGTAATGGCAACAAAGATTCAGTTTATCTGTTATACCTAGCTTAAAAAAGTGCACAAAAAATTGAGGAAAAAGACATCTAGGTTAAAAGTTTTAAAGTTGATCTTTTTTGTCAATTGAATTATTGGGAATTCGGGGCAGCATCATTTCAGTTGAAAGAAGTTTCGTCGCTATCACTCTATTTTTCATTCGACTTTGTGAGAAGGAAGGAAAGAAAGGGGTGAAGAATGCTTGAAGCATCATGGGAGAGTATATGGTTGGTGTATGTTTATATTAAGATAGCATGAAGTTCACATTTTTGGAAACCTTTGTGTTTGACACGAACTTATTAACCGCACATGTATGATATAGGAAAGAGTTAAATAATAATTAGTTATGTGTTAGTTGTCTTCTTTGTAGATCTTTATTTTACTCTTTTGTTACCAATTGATAGATGGCTTGGATCCGAAGCATTTATTATGGAGGGATATGTCTCACGCCTTTTATTATTGCTCACTTGTAGATTGTTCAACGTTGGATTGCATTTAGCGGAGATGTCATTCAGTGCAGATACAGAATATCTACATAATGATGGTTTTGAGGGGTCACATGATGATCACAGCATTTTTACGAAGGTTTTATTTGGAAATGATGGTGGCAGCACAAGTAAAAAGCGTCTTATGAATGGTGTAATTAATTTCGAATGTGAGCATAGCCAGAAATTAGATAAATCACTATGTTCTAATAGTGCAAACTCAGCTGTAACAAGCTGGTCTTCTCGCTCAAAAAGTTTATACCAGGAGGATGTAAATGCACTAATTGAGAGTTATGATGGAATTTCTACATTAGGTAGCTTTCCCGAAAGATTTGCTTTGGCAGATAGAGATGTCCTGAGTGGGAATGTCAAGCGAACAAAGTTCTCCATGGATGAAGTTTCTACGGGTAAAGCAGAAAGTGGAATGGTTTTGAATGCACTATTGCAGCAGAACGAAGTTGTTAGTGGTTCGCCCTCGACACCTATGGATTCTATTTACCAAACTGTTACACGCCATTTATTTGAATCATCTTCTAAGGGGGCTACATCTAGCTGTCGTCTGTTGAAGCGGCATGTGGGAAAGGGAAGAGGTAAAGCTATGGCTTCGCCTGTTTCGCAGGAGAGTTTTGCATCAAGGCTTGTGGTTTCTAGTCCTGCCGCTGGCATGGAGAAGTTCGAGTCTCCTTTATGTGTGGAGGAAAGACTTAACGGATTTCAATCATCTGGAGTTGGGGATTGTAATATTTCTGGGGCAATAGACACTAAGAAGGATCCTCGTCCTCTGCTTCGGATCCATGTTTTTCACTTTCTAAGAAGAGCAGGCTGGTCTATTGAGAGACGTAAAAGACCCTGTAGGACTTACGTGGAAACAGTTTATAGATCGCCCGAGGGGAGGCTGTTCCGTGAATTCCCTAATGTTTGGAGGTTTTTTGGGCAGGTTCTGTTGGCTGATTGGTACAACTTCACGCTGGATAACAATGGTAAGAAATGGACTGATATGAGCCATTTCTGGTCCGATCTATTAGATATGTTGGCGAATATTGAGAAAGATTTTAACCAACCGAACCTTCCTCATGCATTGGCTCATTATTGGACTATATTAGACCCCTTTGTAAATGTTGTATTCGTTAATAGGAAGATTGGTTCATTAAGGAAGGGAGATGAGGTTAAAGCAGTGAGCAGTTTAGCTATTCAAAAGAACAAGAAAAATGATGCCGTTTTAGCATGGAGGAAAAAGATTACCATGCAAAAGTTCAGTTCTCAGGGAGATGTGCCAACTCAGCTTTGTGATTATTCTCCGGCTGCTGAAAGCTCATTGACAGCTTCTGAGAGGAGTTACAGTGCCTATAATGGGCTATCTGGAAATGGAAGTTTTTCAAACTTCTATGGTAAAACAAGTAGTGGGGCAATGAAAGGTCTTGAAGGTGTATCTGTATATACGGCTGACCGAGAAGGTGTGTGTTTGGAAGATACTGCCACCAAATCAGAAACCTTTGATTGCAAGTTCAACGATCGGCTTATGACTTCATCATATGCTTTTGGGTCAGATGGAACCTATGGTCAGCTAGGCAGTTTTAAGCATATTGATCGTGTTGCTTCTGGAGATGTTTCCGACGTACTTCAGGGTTCGGAATATGCTACTGCTTACCGATATAGCAACACAAGCTCTCCAAGTTCTGAAAAACAAATTTCTGAATGTAACGTTAGAATTCCTAATGAAGCTCCAGGAGATGTATCATTCGAGTCTTTGGAGGAAAACAATAAAACGTCTGGGCATGATGAATACCGATTTGAGAAGTTCACCGAAGCTCTGAAGTTTGAAACAAAGGATAAAAGTTCTTTGCAAGGTGTTATTTTGAAAAAGAAAGCATGCAGGAGATCCAGAAAGATATCTGAACTTAGATTAGCTGCGTTAAACCAAGGTGGTATTTTACATTCGTATACTCCTGATACGAATGACCATCATGATGCAGACACATGCCAGGCTGGGTTAAATTCAAAAAGGGTCCAAGAATCCTTTGTTACCAAAGGAAATCTACACAGGTCCTCGTCTCTTGGCTCTTCCCTGCATCAAGTGGAGAAAAAAGGCTCGAAGTTTAAGAGAAGTTTTGGAAATTGTTATGGTTCTAAAAACCGACAAAAGAAATCAACTAAATGCCAAATTAAAGATGATGATCTGTTGGTTTCTGCTATAATAAGAAACAAAGACTTGAGTTTGAGTGCTACCAGATCTAAATTGAAGGGCCCCCAAAAAAGGGCTCGGACCAAGTTCAAGAGCAAGAAAAGTCGCTGCAAGCTGCTTCCTCGAGGCATGGGTAAAGGAGGGAATCATATTACTGAAGTTAAGTTGTATAATATTGGATCCAGGACAGTGCTCTCATGGTTGATCTTAGCGAGGATTATTTCTCTGAATGATGTCATTCAATATCGGAACCCCAAGGATGATGCTATCGTTAAAGATGGTCTTGTTTCCTGGGATGGAATAGCATGCAGTTGTTGCAATAGGGTGCTATCAGTTTGTGAGTTTAAAAATCATGCTGGATTCAAGCTTAACCGTCCATGCATGAATCTTTTCATGGAATCTGGTCAGCCTTTCACTTTATGTCAGCTGCAGGCATGGTCTGCGGAGTACAAGACAAGAAAAAATGGGATCCAAAAGATGGAAGTTGACGAAAATGATCAAAACGATGATTCCTGTGGCATATGCGGGGATGTTGGTGAACTGATTTGTTGCGACAACTGCCCTTCTACTTTTCATCCGGCTTGCCTTTCTATGGAGGTTTGTTCTTTGCTGACTTATGCTCTTTTGCATCAACCTACACTTTCGTCCCATAACTGACCTCTATTCGTGATTACTCTCCTTATTTTCTTTCCTTTTCTTGCAGCTTCACTAATTTTACTTGTGTCAAAATATATTTGGCCTAGTCTCACTTAGTCACTTATCTTTTTTTAGTCTTGCAAGTATCTTTTCCAGTTACAAAGGGCTGTACTTGATAAAATTTCAGTTTTGGCTGCAAATGTTCCATATATTAGTTTTAGCTTCTGAGCGTGTAATAAGACAAATAGTATAAGAATCATTATTTTGAAATTGATTTAATTTTCCTCAACAACCAATAAACCTGTGAGAGTTTAAGCTATGCCATCTTTTGCATTTTCATGGTCATATATTTTCGAATGAATGATGACCTTTGAGAGCATTAAGAGTAACAATTAAATGTACTCTCTGAGACACCAACATAATTATCTTTAAGAGTAAAAAGATAAACAAGTTAGAATCACATAGCTGGTGCCGGTGCCCATTCTATGTGGTAGATCTCATTGATGATTGTTTAATAGAGCTTAAGCAGTCCATAGCAGGCGCCTTGTATTTGTTGCTAACTGTTTCGTGCTCTTCAATTTGTTGCTTCCAGGAACTACCAGAAGGCAGTTGGTATTGTTCAAATTGCACTTGTTGGATATGTGGCAATTTTGTTGATGATAAAGATGCTTCAAGTTCACTTGATTCATTCAAATGTTCACAGTGCGAACACAAATGTAGTTCTTTCCCCTCAGCATGACATTTCCTCTGAAAACTTTAGATTATTTATTAAGTCAGCATAGAGTTTATTAACATATGATTTGCACTTGTGATAGGCTACTAGTGACGGTTTTTAAAGAACATTTTTCTTCCATTTGTTTTTTGATTTAGTTTTCTCGGTGATGAAACTAGAAAATGAATAATCTTTTGACCAAATTGGTATATCTAGTAAGAATAGAGAATAAGATACGGTAAACTACCAGTTGTGCTCTTTGAATGTTCTTGGTTTTCTTAACTTCAGGCTTTTGCTGAAAGTGCCCATATACCATTTTAATTTGAGTGGTTTTATGATACTGGGTGATTTGTTTTCCTAATTTCTGAGCTTATAACACTGTTTTTCTAAACAGATCATAAGGCATGCTTGAACGATAAAAATCAGTTTGAAGAAAAGGTTTCTGATACCTGGCTTTGTGGAGGAAGCTGCAAGGAGGTATTTTTGAGATTCAATCTTCTCGACTCTGATTATGATGCAAAGAATCTGTTGGATTTAGCATGTTAAATAGTTCCAATATTCTGTTTATAAGTTCAAGTCTTTGCCCTTGCAACTTTTATTTTGAATGTGAAATGAGGTAGATGTGGGTTTAAGTCTTTGCATGTATATTCATAGGTTTTATTGTGTTGGTTGTCTGTTTCAATTACTACCCTTTAATTTGTTCTGCTTAAATTTATTTGAGTTTGATTGTTAGTCTCATGTAGACCTAGGGAAATTTTTGCTGCTTGCCTTTACAAGCTCATTGAAGCTTAGCTGTTTAGGCTTGGAGATCTGTTACTGTGGCCTGGTGTTTTCCATGTTATGCGCATCATAAGTTCTGATGCCAAGTTTCACTGGTATATGCAGCTTCAATCCGGTCTTAGTTCTCGTCTCGGGATGATTAATCACCTCCCTGATGGCTTTTCTTGGACACTTCTTAGATGTATTCATGAAGATCAGAAAATTCAGTCCGCTCAAAGGCTGGCCCTGAAGGCTGAATGCAACTCAAAACTGGCTGTTGCACTGTCTATCATGGAAGAATGCTTTCTGTCTATGGTTGATCCAAGAACAGGTGTCGACATGATTCCCCATCTCATGTACAACTGGGGGTGAGACACCTGGTCGATTTATTTCCTTTTTATCATCATTTTCGATTTTCTGGGCCTATCTTTTATGTTTCAAGACATTTTGTTCCGATACTCCTTGCATTTCTTAGGTTTGATGATTAGATTATCTTTTGTTCATTTCATGCAGGGTTATCATGATCATATAGTTCGTAGAAAAACTGGCTATTTTGGTTTATTTCTTTTTCTGTGTCATGTAGTTCTCGACTTGTCTCTTACATGGTTCATAATTTTTCTATTTTCTGATTTTTATATCGCTTATGATTCACATGTTTTTGTTTTTCAAATGACCAGGTCAGAATTCGCACGCTTGAATTTTTCTGGATTTTACTCTCTTGTATTGGAGAAGGATGATGTGATTATATCCGTGGCATCAATCAGGTAATATAGTAGGTAATTAGGTATTTGATATTTAGATCATTTTATACTTCATTATCCTACCCCTTCTAGTTTATTAAGCAAACATCTTTTAGGTTTTCCGGCATAATGTTTTAATCTGTTTTGAAGTTCGAACCTACTTCATCCACATTTCGGTTTACTTTCGGATTTTCTCCATCGTTTGTACTAGGATACATGGGGTAGCAGTTGCAGAGATGCCTCTTATTGCAACTTGCAGCAAGTACCGTCGTCAAGGAATGTGTCGAAGCCTGATGAATATCATCGAAGAGGTATGTTCTCTTGTCCGTTATCCATGTGCTTTGATGGCTCTTTATAGCACCGGTTCAATCTGCACCTCTCGTGTTTTCGACTTAATTTTCTTTGTTTTAATCACATTGCGAATTAATGTGTGCTCTAGCTGCTCATCTCATTCAAGGTGGAAAAGCTTGTGATAACTGCCATTCCGAATGTAGTGGAAACATGGACCAAGGGTTTTGGTTTCAAGCCGGTGGAGGAAGAGGAAAGAAAAACACTTAATAAAATCAACTTGATGGTGTTTCCCGGATCAATATTGCTTTCGAAGCCCTTATATCAATCCAACAAAGCCGATGAACAATCAGGTAACTTCACCAACCTCATAAAGTTCATCATTCTTGAGTTTGAAGAAACAAAATCTGATCCCTGTGATTATACAGAAGCCGGCAATACGTCGTCTTTGCAACAAGATAATTCAACCGAACATTTGAGACACGAAGAATCAACATGCATTGACATCCATTCTGTAGGAGATCAATTAGCCAATTCTTTGCAGCTTTTGGATGATAACATTTATTCAAATGAAGCTTGTGCGAAAATAGTAACCGAGTTCGTTGGAGATATGAATCTACAAGAATTGGAAATCGATGGTACAAGGGAAATTACTTATTCTAACATAGAGAAGCTGTGTGTTAACCCAGCCTTACAAGTTATAGAAAGTAGTAGACTAGGCATCTGTACCAAGGGAAAGCCAGTAGACGAATGTATACAAATCTCTGACAGTTGCCGTGGCGACAATGAAGCTGACACTGTAACAAAAGTGGAGTCTATACGGCAAACCGATCTTTGTCGCGATAGCCACAGTGCTGAAATGGATGAAGAAGCGGTAAAAGAGAATAATGCAATAGTTGAGATGCCAGAAATCGGATTGCATGAACAATTTTCGGAGGTGTCCTGCAAAGAACAAGAATTGGAATTAGCTGGTGTTAAGAACTCTTGTATTTTAAGTGAGACAGGTTTTTGCAGTGGAGCAGCTACAGAAAGACTGAATCGGATGTATAAGTAGAATGCAATTGTAAATTTTGGAAAACCCTCGAGTGCTATTTTTTCTGTGATTGGAAAACATGATATGAAAGTTTCGGAAATCCATCATGCTTGATAAACATGGTTAATGCAGCACGTTTAGCATATTTCATTCGTGTTTAGCATGCAATACAATACATAGAATGTAAGAGTCACAAAACGCGGTCAACTAAACGGGCTGAAAGTTCGTTTACTTGATTGTGTTTTGTTCGCTTGTCGCTTTAGACTTTGTGCCCCCTTAAGCCACGAGGACTTTCCATTAAAAAGTTGGACTTGGAGGTAACCTTAGAGTCCAACTTGATCACTTGTTGGTAGGAGGAGCATTGGGTCCGGACTAAACGCAGCGGAAAATGCGTTATGTGTCCTTTTGTTAGCCCTTTGATGCATTAGCACATGTTGCCTGTTTGGTCTTGTTGTCCAGTTCACTTGAGAAAGCAAGGTCTTCGAAACGAGGAATCAATGCGTCGGGTTATATGGTTAGTACTCCAACGGTCGTTGCCCTTATAGCTTGGTCTTGTCTTAGGCGTGCATACCTATGTAGTTTCAGGTTGGTTTGATAGGGTGGGTGAATGTTGAACCGGCTTTGTATCTCCATTTACACAAAATTGATTGCTTATAAAACAGTTGCATATAAAAACTTCACAAAGAAAAGCATCAAGTCAGGATGGCAGAGTGGTCTAAGGCGCGAGACTCGAGTTCTGGTCCTCTAACGAGGGCTTGGATTAAAATCCCACTTCTGACAATTTTTTTCTTTTTCAGACATAAAATATTCTATTTTACACAAACAAGCCTTGGCCTGAGCATTATCAGAATGAGCTCAATAGTAATGAAATTGTTGTTATTCCTTAAAGTCCAAAGTTCGAGCATCCAGAATGACATGGTATGAGCTTTCAATGTTAAATGGTTGAGAATTATCTTTGAATAAATATTGTCTTATAATTATCTCAGATTAATAAAAGAAAAACAGCCTTGCCTGAGAATTTGAGGGTTATCTAGTTGTTCAACAACCGTGGCAGAATCACTTTCGGTGATAATATTAGGACAATCGAACTCCACCGCCATACGAAGACCATAGGTGACAGCTTGAGCCTCAGTTACCACCAACACCACGAAGTCCCGGAATACATAACGCATGACAGGTAAATACCAGTCCATTGCTGTCACTCGCAAGGATACCAAGGGCATGTTGAATATTCTTTGTATGCTCCATTTTTAAGTCATTGATTTGCTCGAGTATAACAGATCGATTTGATATTAAAAAAATCAGTAAATTATTAAGCATTCAGTCAGGATGGCCGAGTGGTCTAAGGCGCCAGACTCAAGTTCTGGTCCACTAACGAGGGCGTGGGTTCAAATCCCACTTCTGACAATTTTTACTTTTTAAGTAAAATTTTTCTTTCTATCTATTTTAAATAATATTCGATGTATATATAGACTATAACTACAAGGATACATATTTCCAAATATATGGGAAGATAACTCTTTAAAAAGATAAGTTGCGATATTAAACACATACTCGTATCGAGCATTCATTTCATCTAAACATTAGATTCTATGAGAGTGCATGTAAAAGCTCACATGATAGGATCTAATGGAGGAAGCAAATAGAATTACCTTCCCAAAAAAAAAAACGAAAGCCGATCATTGATGATCTGATCGGTTTAACCAACCAAAGTTAGTTTCAGTCAAACAAAAGCCTTAGTAACAATTGGACGACAATAAAAAGTCGTAGCAAATTCTGTAGCAACTTGTACCAAAAAGACAAGTAATCGTAATTCCTTCTAGACAATGAAATATGTTAACATGAGGAGGAACATATTTACTAGTTATATCATCTGCAATCACCTGAATCTTGAGGTATTCTACGAACCAATCATAGAATTTATTGAGATAGGTAAATCAAGAGGACACCCCCTTGAGAACCGTATATGAGAATTTCATCTCGTACAGCTCAAACAAAGACGAGATGTCGTTTTGCAACGATCCATCAAAGAGAAGTTCTCTAGCTGTTTCCTTTTCACATAAGAAACCTCAGCCTGAGAATAGAAGAAGCAGTTGTAGATGTTGGAATTCGAATCCTAGACCTAATAGATGCCTACTTTTAAAAGGGATTGCATGAAGCTCAAGATGCTTCTCTCTATTCTATTCAAATCACAGAAGAACATAATCTTCACTATAGGCAAATATTTATGCCCTGTAACAAGAAATCAGGTGCTAACAATAGCATTCATAAGCATAGTCTTAGCCAACGGGCTCTAGGTTTCCTTGTTCTTCTACAACAAATCATATGATTGGCAAGCAATGTTCGTGTACAATTACGAAACTTTTGCTCTTTGATTGTCAAGTAAAGCAAGAAATATGAAATGAAACAGCAAAAGCACCAAACAAACCGAGCCTTAATCTTTGAAACAATAAAACTACATTTCCTATTTCATCGGTGTGGTGGGCAAAACTCTCATGTTTCGTTGTGCCACGACGTTAACAAGGCCCTCGGTTCAGCAATTCTGGCTAATTTTCACAAGGCATGGAAGAACAAAGTAAACAAAGAAAAGGATGCAACTGTACAAGAATTGATATTGTCAGGTTGTTGGAGAAGGATCATTATGAAACTCAGCACATAAACTCGATACAACCAACGACTAATCACGAATCAGCAACACCAAGGATCCTTCTAAAATCAATAATCATGGATTCAAGTCATTACTAGAATTGATTGACATCTACCAATATTAGATTTCAGCATACAAAATCAATCCAAATGCATATATAACAGCATAAAAAGAGCTAACATAGTAAATACTTAGCCATACATTCACAACTATGAAAGGAAAAGATTTTTTATCAAATACTTAAATTTCGAACTTGGATCTCGAATTTAAAGGTTTCAATTTCAAATCTTTGAATAGATAATAACTATCCAAATTGTGTAATCCAACAATCAATTAGTTCCAATAAGTATGAAAATTTATTCTAGTTTCTGATGATACTATTCCATCACCCATAAAGCAATAACATTTAGTGTTAAAAAATCACCAAGTTAAACCCTCAATTATGCCCAAAATACACTAACCATCTGATTTCTTCTGCAAATCCTTGGAACCTTCCTGAGACCCCAAATCCATCTCCTCCTTCTCTTTCTCCAATTCAATAATAGCCTGTTCCTCAGCCTTCCTCTCGGCTCGTAAAATCGGCTCGTAGTAATCGGCGTGAGCATCCATACACTTCTTCAAGGCTGCAGTTGCTTCAAAACATTTTTCCACAATGTCTTCCTTGTTCTCTTCAGCTTCTCGGATGCAATTCTCCCACCCGACAAAGCTCTCTTTGCATCCTCCTGCTTTCATGAACAAGCAAAACCCGCACTCCCCTTCTTCATCTTCTTCTCCTCCTTCAGCTCCTACTTCCGATTCTTCGTTTTGTGGTTGCTTGGGTTCTGGGTCGTTAGGGGTTTTCGGGTCAGGGGATTGTTTCGGATCTGGATCTTGAGAGGACATTGTGCTTTGGGGGGATTTGAGTGAGTTGGAATCGGTGAGTCAGAGGGCGGGTCAAGGTTTATTTTGGTGTTGGCTTTCCCTATTTAAAACCTCCTAAACCCCCCCCCCCCGCGTTAAAATTTATTTTTTTCCTTCAATTTTTAATTGCTTGGTTTAATATATTATATGGTATCTGAATTTGTAACCTTTTACAAATGTGGTACCTATATTTTTGGTAAAACAATTCTATACTTGAATTTGTCATTTTTATAAAAGTAGTATCACTTTTTTTAAATAATTAAATAACGTTATTTATCAAATATTATACATTTGATAAAACATTATATATATATATATATATATATATTCAAGTATAACCATCAATATCTGATCTATTGATCGACTAATCCAGATCAGGTATTATAGAGGCAAGGGCGATCATCTCAACCCAATTTGCTCCAATAGACCATCTGGTTGTTGGTATAAACCATTATATATTTTATACCTATATTTATCAAACATTTTGTTAAATTATAAAAAAGAATTGATATGAATTATGGAATGTATATTATATTCTTAAATATTTGCCATTCATTTAATTAATACTTGTATAAAATTTAAAATATTTGATATAAAATGGTTAAAAAGAAATAAAAATACTACCTTTATACAAGTAACGAATTTAATTTCTAAATACATAATATTTGATAAGCTTTAATATCAAAAGTATATTAAATTCCTTTCCCTATCGACTTATTTTGGCAAAATAATTTCATATATAATTTTTTTTTTCATAAACGCATCTTTAATTTTGTTGTGTCAAAATAGATTTAAAGTTCTAAAATTTGAAGTGTATATCTCTTAATTATAGGATATTACTTTTTAAGTCCCCTAATTATTAAAATTTGTAAAATGGTTACTCGACTATTTATTATGTTCCAAACTTGTCATTTTTTTATTGAAAAATTGATAGTAGTTTGAGATAAACATTATCCTACTGATTGAGATATGATAATTCTTTGTGATTCTAGAATCATATTATAACATATTTCAGTTGGCAAATTAACAAGCAACTCAAATTATCATCATTTTTCTTAACGAAAAAAGACACAGTTTGAAGCATAATAAATAGTCATATGATCATTTTCTAATTTTTTATAATCTAAAAATCATTTTATAATTTTTAATAATCAAAATACTCAATAAAACGATGGTTTATAATCAGAAACTGAAGACCATTTATGTATTACCCTATATAAAATTTAACATCTCTTATAAACAAGACATGTAATATCAGTAAAAATGCGCTTTTGATTGAAAAATTCCATTATCGCTGCATTAATATCTGAAATCCCCTATATACCGAGTTAAATAATTGGACCCTTTCAATATTTGATCTCAATTTCGTCCTATTCAAAATGAATATCAAATACGAATATATGAAATGAATTCAACATAAATATATTCATATTTTCTTTAAAAAAAGTTTATATATTTGAAAAATTATACTCAAATCCATAACCGAATATGTCAAACCAGTAATCAGAAATAACCATACTAGAGAAAATCCCATAGGTCTTCATTTGGGAGTTTTAGATGACAATGTGTATTATAATACAAGTTCAGAGACTTCTTCCAACAGGATTATGATTTTTAACAGCTATCAAACTCTTTCAAACATCATTCGTCCAACTTTCCATATGAATTCGGCATTCAGTAGCTAACATTGCATAAATTGCTATTTTATGAGCGCAAATGATTCCGCCGGTCGTCATGCACCGCTTGCATATAAACGGGTCCATTCCTTTGCTGCAAAGGGTCACAGAAATCAGGAACAGTTGATCAGTGAATCAATATCATCGTCGATTTTAGTAGAATTAGGCGACCCCGACGACCTAAGATTGCAACTATAGATTTTACCTGTCTCAACGGCTTCAACCTCATTTGTTTTCCAGTGCTTTGCAATATTTTCAGAGAGCGGATCGTCGGGGTTTGGAGCACTCAAAAGTGCTTGGATGCTGAAGTAATGATACTATGTCAGTTTAGTATCCTAACACTTAAGTTAATGACATAAACAGAACCATTTCTAATGTAGTAATATATTTGCGTTGCTGATAAGTCTTCCTGGGGGTAGAGGGGAAACTACAAGAATACGCCTTACGCAGTGTAGGAAAGAAATATTCGATTTCGATTTTACTTATAATACCTAATTTTCCAAAAGAAAAAATTGGCAATATGAAAATATGTAATAAAAAATTTTCAGCAGGGTTGATGCATTCAAGATCATGTAACCTACATTGGTTTACAACGATAGAAATACATACTAGGGAGACTTAAAATACCTCAAAAGTACAGTTCGGATCTGGAGAGCAGGACTCCATTTGTCTTTGAGAATATCAAGGCATATTCTCCCAAGCTGCAAGAATGTTTTAATCCTTAGAGCCAAAAAGTTAAATCTTTATCACCATAAAATAAGGACAAAAGAAGGAACAGGTGCCAACCTTATCAATGTTAGGATGATATATCTTTGTAAGAAATCGAACCTGTTACACCAAAATCGGTTAAGGTGGGCAAAAATACAAAATATATCGAAAAGGATGTCATCAATGGACTTCAGAAAGCTTCCGAGAATAGAAAACAATAAATTGATTATGATTTCCAACCACTGTTAGTTGGCAAATCTATTAATATACTACACTTGTGATTCACTAGTACAAGAGAACCAAATGGTAAGTTGCAAACTTAAGGATATAAATGAAGTGCCTACCATAGTACCATATATAAATAAATATAGATAAAAAGATATTGTGAGAGGAAGAGAGAGCATTCAAAAGCATTTTTACCATGTATCAACAAAGAATAAAGCAGGTTTACTACAACACCGATCAACAAACAATTCAACATATGAAGATAAGAGCAAGACTTAACAACCCAAGGGAATCACCAAGTAAAAAAAACAGATTTCTCTATAATGCAAGCTACAACATTCTGAATCATATTGCGATCCGTATACGCAACAATTTTTTCGGATGAAACCAAGCAAAACCGTACATCCAAGGATTAGCAATCAACCTTACAAGCAACAGATGCAGTGCAGATATGGAAAATCATGCTAGTTTTTTAAGAATGACTCAAACTCGAGTACCTTGGGAGCAGCCATGGGATATTCTTCGGGCAAAAATAATTCCAACTTGAAAACCCCTCCTAAAATCTCAAACAAGAAAAGTTGTCAAATCCTAACACAAGTGCAAAATTAATTACATAATGCAAAAAAAAAGGGGGGGGTGGGGGATATTAAAAACATTTAACCAGACCAAGCATCAATATGAGACTGGAAAAATGCTAATTTGACCTAAGTCTCAAGACGGAAAACTCACCATTTTCCCCTTTAGAAGATTGGAAAACCAACCAAAAAAACAAAAGTAAAACGAACACTTGACAACCATTTTATCAAATGCTTTCCAAATTCAACCATATAGAAACCATTTTAATGACAGATAGTCAGGCATTGGTGCCCCTCTTTATGGTTTAAATCAACTGTAAAATATTACAATTCAAAAGCAAAAATATTTCCAACCAATTAGAAGGAAAAATCAATTACCTTCATATGGAGACTGTGTAGGACCAAGGATCATCACATTGAAATATCGCATATTATCCTCAGAAGGAGAAGCACTAATTCCCGGAGCTATCATAATGAAAAAGAAATTAAGAAAAACCTATCTTATTAAAAAAAAAAAGAAATTTAACATACTAATCAAAAGTCAAGAATTTCGGTAAAAGATTAAAAAAAAAGACGACAAAGAAAAAGCAAAGTAATTACCAGGTTCACTGAGGAGACGCTGTGTTTCCTGTTTAGATCAAAGATGAAGAAACCCAAATCAAAAGTACGAAAAATAAACAAAATTCTCACACACACGAAAGGAAAATCCTTTCTTCAATCTCAGAAAACGATCTTGAAATCATTAGCAAAGGACTTTAATACATCAACACCCATTAAAAACTCCAGTTACAAAACCTAACGCTAGAAGCGCAAAATAACAATAATAATAAAGTAAAAGAACAAAGATTTTCTTGAGGGTTCTCGGGAAACAAACAAATCGGAGAAAACAAGGAGGACCAAAGAAAGATCGAAAGAGTAACCTTGATGATTCTTCGAGGGAGATTACTATTGGCCATTGGCAAGCTTCAATGGATGAATCAAAAGGGAAAGGGAAAAAGTAAATAGGGTTTTGAGGATCGGGAAATAGAGAGAGAGAAATAGATAGTAAAAGCAGAGGAACGGAGAAAGATTTTCTTAACTTGCTCTATGTAATGCATTATTACGAGGGTTAGATTTAAGGGTAAACTACCTAAATGATCACTAAAATATGAGTAAAAGTTTATTTTTCTATTAAACTTTTAAAAGTAATAAACTGGTCACTATATTATCGAAAAATAACAAAACAATATGTCGTTAAACGTCTTTGTCTTTGACACGAAAATGTTACTTAGCACGTTTGAGATGCTGAGTTATTATTATTAAGTTTGTTTTTTTTTTATAATTCGAGAGTATATTTATTTCACAGTACTTTATCCATCGGTATATATTATTTCACAGAAATAATATGAGACAAATTAAAACAGTAACGTCTTGATAAAGAAACGTTGAAGACATTGTGAACACGCTCAAACTCTAATAATACCTCAAACTAATAAACAATTGGTTTTACATATCACAGAATCTGATAAGGTCCAATAAATAATCCCTAAATTTAAGTTTAATTATGATACTAATTAATGAAGAAACTAATTTGAAAAATAAAATCTATACGTATAAACGACATGGAAACAATATTGATGTCAGATGATATAGTGAAAAGAGTTCACAAAATATTTTTTTTTAGATTTTGGGATATATGAGATATTATGTATTTATACTCTTAATAATATCTGTATTTGTAATAGATTATTGTTTCTCTCATTCGAAGATGTAAGTAAAATCAAATTACATCGATTTTCATCTAATGTGCAGATTTTATTTCATATTAATTTTGTTTTGTTTATTTTTTTATATTTTTAAATTTTTAACAAATGATATATAAATTATGGTTCGACTTGTAAATCTTCGAAAGAATTTATTTTTACTTGGTGAAAATGCTTCAAAGGATATTTGACGTGATATTATTTTTATACAATATATGTTATTTTAATTTTAAATAAAAAGTATTAACTAAAAATATTTTATTTTTATTTATCTAAAGTGATTATAAAATAATTTATGCTTTAAATATTTTCAACCATTTGACAATGAACGCTCAATTATCTATATTGTAATCCTTGGTGCTCGAACTCAAGACCTCTGAAAATAAAAAATATTCCTTCAACCACTTAAATTAATTCGTGTAAAAATCTTCTATTTAATATAATTAAAATTGCTATTTTATATGTTTCTGTTTTATCATTTAAAATTCAAGAGTAATAATTTTTTCTTGACAAAGAAGATATAATATAATTATTTTAATTTTATACAAAAATATTAAAATAAATAATTTTTATTTAATATAACTAAAATTATTATTTCTGTATATTTATTTTTTAAATCTTAAAAATTTATTAATAATATATGTTTTGAGGAGAAAGATACATTATAAGTTATTTTAGTTTTATAAAAATATTAAAATAAACATTTTCTCTTGAGGAGAAAGATGCATTATAAGTAAATAATTAACCTCATTCCATATTTTAATAAGGTTAAAATGTCACGTCAACAAATTTGAATTTCATTTACATCTCCTTATATATACATACATACATGGTGTAGACTACTCTTAAGAGATAAAAACCAAAACCTGAAAACCAAGAAAATAATGCAGTGTCTTCCTTCGAACATGGTATTCAACTCTACTGACGTCGAGATACTTTCGATCTATCTCCCCATGTTCATCACCAACAATGATGATGTCATCGCCGGATTAGGTCAATTCGGCTATCTGTTCAAGGTCGGTAATGTTTACTCATGCAAGCCGGGGGTTTTCTTCTTAAATGACGGATCAAAATTACTCGGAAGAAACGACCAACGGTTCGTGTTTACGCGTCGAGAGATGATTGCATAGAGGAATTTTAACGGGAAAAGACCTCGGAAAGATGTGCATGGATCGGAAGGAGATGGTTTCTGGAGATCTTCTACCGATGAAAAACCTGTTCGGGATGATCACAGTCGAGTGCTAGGGTTTTTTAACGTGCTGAATTTTTATGAGTATCTGGGTAGGAACATGACTATAAGAATAAGAGTAGAACCGATGGGTTTAGAAAAACGGATTGGATCATGTACGAGTATCGATTGAATCGAGATGTGTTTGAAGAATGGGTTATTTGTAAGATT
This sequence comes from Hibiscus syriacus, assembly GCF_006381635.1. Taxonomy (NCBI): domain Eukaryota; kingdom Viridiplantae; phylum Streptophyta; class Magnoliopsida; order Malvales; family Malvaceae; genus Hibiscus; species Hibiscus syriacus. The sequence goes on along the minus strand of NW_024063104.1, from coordinate 219,853 downwards.
AGAAGAACTGGCCGAAAATGTGGCTCTCCTGCGATAATGACGGAGCTGACTTGGTGCGAGAAATAGAGAACATGATATCGTTTTCAGACGAGGACTAAATATTGAATAGAGTTGGGAATCACAGTCTTTCTCGCTTCGTGAAGTTAAGATAGACACTTAGAAATTAAGGATAGTAAAGAGAGCACAAAAGTATAATTCTCCAATTTGGAGATTCTTCCACTATACAAAAGAATACTGGGATTACAAGAATGTGTTCAAAAAATTTTACTCACACTTGGTGGGTCATTCAAGCTTGAGGATAAAAACTTCTAAAGTCATCTCTATTATCTCTCAAAGAGGCTCTCTAACTCTCTTAGTATTTTTGGATTTCTTGGATAGTTAGGAATTAATGAAGTCTCTCACCCCTATTTATACTACTCTACCACTACAATGAATGGGGGAGATTACTTACATCCAAGGGTGAGGGTGGAGATTAATTATCTAGAATGATTAATTATCTAGAATGCTCCACACACTCTAAGAAACTCTACACTCTTCCACTCCCTTCCATATTCTTCCATACTCTTCCATAAGGTTCCATACATCTCCAGAATATTCCAGAGGATTCCACACTCTTCCACAACTTTCTAGAGAGTTCTACACTTCTCTAGAGTTCTCTGGAATGTTCTAAAAAATTTTACACTTCTCTAGAAAGCTCTAGAATTTTCTAGAACGTCTCCAATTAAGGAGAGATCCAACAAATAGTGATTGTAACAGATTATTTTCTTCTATTTTGATATATGCAATGAAATTGATTCATGGAAAATGTAACTTGTAACAGGAACTATTTGTTCTTCGCCGATTGTGGTTTTTCTCTCATGTTGTCGTTGCCGTTGCCGTTGTAGTTTATGGAACCGTTTCTTCTTCAGACCATGCTGCTATCGATTTATTGCTTTACCTGTTGTATGCTTCATCTACAACACCACTAATGACGATTATGAAGAGTTTTGAGTTAGAGAAGAAGAATTGTTTTTTTTTTCTAGATAAATTGATTTTATTAAATATATAATAAGCGACTAAATCCGAACTATGTGTTTCGTTAAAAAACTTTCTAATCCTAATCGAAGATAAAGAGTACGCACAAAGATCCAACTCATCCAAAAGAAAAAATACTCGATTTTCAATCAAACAACAATCAAAACCTCTAACTTAATTAACACAGATTGAACAAATTGAATTTCTAGCTTAAAATTTCCAACACCACCACGTCTAAGAAAAAAACTGACCATAGAAAAATGCTAAAGCAAGACTCGATTTTGATCGAAGAACTCCCATACAACCAGCAGATCCCTCTTTGGTATCCCCTCCTCAATAAAACTCGAGTGCTCGACTAATAAGGAAGACAATCACGAAACCGTATTGTACTCAAGCAGACCGCCACCAAAAAGACAATGTGATGAGTGAATACACAACAAGCTTTTTCACAAGAATGGAGCCAAGATCGATCACATGCACAATAAGTTGATCCAAAAAAAAAAAAAATAGATTGCAAAGAATCCAAGCTCGAACACCAGCAGACTTATACAAAATATACCCCAATAGATTGCAAAATGAAGCCATGTACGATCACCAGCAGACATGATCATCCCAAACAGGTTTTTCAATTAAGTATTTAATGTTTAATTATAAATATAATATTTTTATTAAATTTGAACAAGAATGATAAACATGATATTAAAATTTATTTTTCATTTCAGTAAAAATTTTAAAGATTTAAACAGAGACATTAGTGATTCGAATCTTGGCTTTTGTGAATATTAGTGATTCGAATCTTATTTTAATTTCATAACTTTAGAAATGTATATAATTTAGAAGTTTAAAGAAATGTATATAATTTATAACAAGAATGCTATAAAACCACCTATGAGAAAATAACTATATAATTTAGAAATAAATCTTAAGAGTGAAAATTACTTAAATTAAATAACAACTAAAACAACCAACAACAAGTTAATCTAGTGGAATGAGATACTAGATTTCTTAAGCAATATTAGTGATTGGAATCTTGGCGTTTGTGAATAGAATAAACACCAAGAAAACATGATACAACACAACACAACATGAAACAAGACAAATGTAAAATAGCAATAGGAAAAGGCTCCCCTATCTCCAAGCAATGAACTTTTCTGCTCTGTTCACGCATTCTTTTGCAAAACATCAGCGAAAGAGTTCGAATTTTTGTAAATCTTTGTTGAACTCTCTCAATAACCCTAACGAACCACCATTGTTTCTCAGTTGTGAATACAATGTATACCATGCTCAGTCCCACCACTAACTCACATCCATATCCAATCAATATAGAAAATTTCCAATTCAATTCATCATCTTCATCATCTCTATTGAAATTGTTTGGAGTTCCCTCATCATTATCACACCTTGTTGATAATGGCAATCCACATAAACCCAAGTTTCCTAGGTAGGATTCATCAGTGAAAGTATCAAATTGTTTGCCTTGAGGAATGAGTCCCATAAGATTATTATGAGAAACGTTTAACACTGCCAAGAATCCAAGTATCAAATTGTTTGAACCGCAGATTCACTTTTTTTTCTTTTAAAAAAAAATTAAACCAAATGACGTCGTTTGTTCAATGAGCCAAGTCAAATTCAAGTATTGCTGAGCTCGACTCGAACTCAAAAACTTTAAAAGTAAGCTCAACTCAACTAAAAAACTCACGAGTTAAAAATTATCAAGTTCAACTCGAACTCGAAATATAATATTAAAACTTGAACTCGAAAAGGCTCGAACTCAAAAAATTTAAAAGTTCAATTGAAGCCTAAAATTTGAGCTCAATTGAAGCGAAAGAATAGTTCGCTCTGTACTCACCAAAAGGCTCCATTATTTTGAATGTCAAATTACCTCTATTATTTATAGAAGTAATTTGGGATGTTCTTCTATGTTTCTTAGCCATGTGAGATTGTTTTGTTCTCATATTTTTACTCTTTAAACTTTTGGGATGCTCTTCTATGTTTCTTAGTCACGTGAGATTGTTTATTTTAAAAAAAAATTAAACCAAATGACATCATTTGTTATGATTTTTTTAAGCCCCAATTTTATTTTTTTGATTATAGTTATATAATTATATTTATTATTTAATATGTTTTACCTTAAATATTATGTTGTAGTTGATTTGAATCATTTTGTTTCACTTGATTTTATGGTTTTTAATTTATATATGTTATGACTTGTGATATTTTTATACCTTTTAATATTGTAAACTTACAAAAAGTATTACATATATATTAATATTCCTTTGAATATTATGTAAAATTAAAAAAAAATTATTTTATATAAAATCCGGTTCAACCGCGGTTGAATCTAGTTGAACCTGTGAACCAGTACCTTCACCGGTTCAATGTCCGGTCTGATTTTAAAAACATTGAATCACCTAATGATGACGGGATAGAACCTGTTAAACAGTTATGGGAGAAGTTTAGGACAATAAATGAACGAAACTCACCAATTATTTTGGAAATTTCTCCGAAGAATCGATTGTCCGAAAAATCAATTACCATCCAAATGGTTAATAGTGAGTGAACCTCCATTTCCAACCCTTTTGTTGCAAAAGATAAACCATCCACATAATACATCGTTCCATCGGTCGTTCTATCTATCATGTACTCCATTTCCAACCCTTCTCTAATGGCATGCAAATTTTCAAAGAATTTGGTGGGTAAGTAGCCACTGAAATTATTGTGAGAAAGATCAATGACACGCAAACGAGTGAAGGAAACTGCAACATCAGAGTCATCCACTTGACCATAGAATCTGTTCGATCTCAAGATAAGAATTTGTAAATGATTCAAATTTCGTAACCATTTCGGGAAAGCGTTGGTTAAATCGTTGTTTCCGACGTCGAAAAGTCTTAAATCTTTGCAATGACTCAAAGATCGTGGCAGTGACCCTTCTATTTGGTTGTTACTGATGCGAAAACCTCTCATCGTGCAGCCTTTAGCAAAACTTTGTGGTTGTTTACCATGAAAGTTATTGTTCCTTTTTTTGAAAGAGGGTACTTTGTATTAAGAGATGCAAAGTACACCACCTCAAGGTCCACATTAAAAAACCTCCCTAATCCTAAATGGAGGAAAAAGAGTGAACCAAGAGGTGGAAGAGATCCAATACAAGGATAGCACTTGCAACAAAAATGCAAACCCCAAACCACAACAAACTCACACAAACACCCATACAATCCATTCCATTGAGCATAAAGAGACTAAGAACAGAATGGACAACAACAACTGAATTTAAGCGAACACAACAGCAATAGGGAGTGACCGAACAACAGCAAGAACCAGGTTCACCAAACCTGCTAAACACTACAGAACACCATGACTCCATCGATCCTCAACCCAGCACGCAAAATACAGCCTAAACTTCCTTTACTAGCTCCTATGAGACTAGTCCTTCCAACCTTGACGCTCATACGCTATTGAATCTTCTTTCGGCAAAAGTCAGAACAATTGAAGTAAACTAGGAGCAATCCACCCGAAACTAACTTCTCAACCGACAAGACTTTAGCCTCCTAGAACAGAACCTTAGACCTCACGCAACCCCTAATGGCAGAATCTCTTCTGTTCCTACAGAAACAACAGCCCACCTTTTCTTCAAATCTGAATCTGAAAGAGGTCTACCAGATAATTCAGAGGAGAGAAGATCAGATTTCGCCAACTTGAATCGCTTCAACGCTCGATCTGTTCTTTTCTTCTCAGCTTTCGTTAGGACTTTATCCTGAATATTCAATAAGGAGCCAAATTTAATCTTCTTCATTTTTTTCTTCGTGAACAACTCTTGTTCTCTTGGGTGAGCAGAATTAACCCTTACAGGAGACTTAGACAAAGGCCCCACAACCGTTTTCCTGAATGAACATAACTCTGCACTGGGAAACTCCAAAAGCCTTTGAATGTTAGATAAAGATTGTGTCTTCCGAAGATCAACTTCTTTGATTAAAGCACAGCGTCCAATACTTTCAACAATAACCTTGTTCTTAATCCTATCAGTAGGCGTAAATGGAGCATCTGACGCATAATCATCGAGAGAAGCACCCAAATCCGTTACAAGACCCACGTGCGCCATACTAATATCCTCCAAAGCAATAGAATTGCCGCTCCTCTGACACATTTCAACATGTGCAACCTTGTTCTTAGCCCCATCCGTAGGACCCACGTATGTCATACTATAATCCTCCAAAGCATTAAAATCCTCTAGCGGTTTACCATCGAAAACAACACACAATTCCACTAAAGGACTCACTTGCGCCAAACTAACTTCCTCCACAGCATTGGTAGTGCCATTCTTCGGACAAATTGCAACATGCGCCGCTGCCCCATTATGTGCTGCCTGGGAATCTGTTTCATCTGCCCATGCTGTTGGGGAAAACGGGTTATTTCTCACACGAACTTAGTTTTAAAATTGACCTAAAATGTCAAGATTAAAACCACCAAAGGTTGCACAGCGGATAAACCTGTCAAACTATTGAATATTGAAACACAATGAAAAAGAACCGAATAAAAAAACAATAAAGGAGAGAACACACCAAATTTACGAGGTTCGACGAGAATATCGTCTACTCCTCGGGCAACACACCGGATGATAACTTCACTATATCACCAATATTACAAAAAATGGAATTCTTTGGAATTCCCAAAGTAGGAGAATGAAGAATACAAGAGGAAGAGAGAACTTGTTTTTGGGATTATTTCTAATGGAAATACTTAGGCCTATTTATAGTTGAGTTTCAAGAACAATATGTTCAAAGTTTGGCCACCTACCAAAGAATTTTCCAATGTGTACAAGTTAGCCACCAAATATGAAATTCACATGTTCAAAGTTTGGCCACCAACCAATATGAAATTTCCAATAAGTTGGCCACCAACCAAGATGAAATTTCCAACTTGTCAACTTAATTTCTAGACAAATCTAACAAATCTCCACCTGGCTTGAAATTACCAAGCCTACTCAACTTCTTCAACTCCCCAAATTTGTAGTGCCTCTAATTGCGCTCACAAGCGCTACACACCCGAAGGTGTTCATACTTTCAGGATGTTAATCAAGTTCAAACAATGATTGAACTTGATTACTGTTACCACCTTGGTCATCATATCTGCAGGATTTTCTGATATCGCAATTTTCTGAAGTAGAATCTTTCCTTCTTCAAAGATCTCCCGCACAAAGTGATACCTCACGTCGATATGCTTAGTCCTTGAATGGTAGACTTGATTTTTCGCTAAGTGAATAGCGCTCTGACTGTCACAATAGAGACTAATGTGACTTTGAACAACTCCCAAGTCTTCCATCAACCCGTTAAGCCAAATTGCTTCCTTTACAGCCTCTGAAACTGTCATGTATTCTGCCTCTATAGTAGACAAGGCCACCGTAGATTGCAATGTAGACTTCCAACTTACTGGGCTTTAGCAAGAGTAAACAAATACCCAGTAGTTGATCGATGCTTATCCAAATCACCAGCATAATCGGAATCAACATATCCAACCACATATTGACCAAGTGCTTCATCCTGTTCAAAAACTAAACCAACATCCACGGTTTGTTAGAGATACCGTAGAATCCATTTCACAGCTTGCCAATGTCCTTCTCCAGGATCATGCATGTACCTGCTCACAACTCCAACTGCTTGTGAAATGTCAGGACGAGTACACACCATTGCATACATCAAGCTCCCAACTGCATTAGCATATGGAACTTTTGCCATATACACTCGTTCTTCGTTAGTTTTAGGAGATAATTGAGAACTAAGTTTCAAATGAGAAGCCAATGGGATACTTACATGTTTGGTATTTTCATTCATGCCAAAACATTGTAATACCTTTCTCAGATACTGCTTCTATGTTAAACAAAGCTTTCCTCTCTGTCTATCTCTGTTTATCTCCATACCAAGAATCTTCTTGGCCTCACCTAGATCTTTCATCTCAAACTCTTGATTCAAATGAGCCTTTAATTTGTCTATCTCCTTTTGACTCTTCGAAGCGATCAACATATCGTCAACGTACAAGAGAAGATAAATGAAAGATCCATCTTTGAGCTTTTTCAAATACACACAATGATCATATTTTCTTCTAGTATACTTTTGCCTCCTCATAAAGCTATCAAATCGCTTGTACCACTGCCTCGGAGATTGCTTCAATCCATATAGCGATTTGTTCATCTTACAAACCCATTTCTCACAACCACCATCTTTGTATCCTTCTGGCTGAGTCATATAGATCTCCTCTTCTAAATCACCGTGCAAGAAAGCCGTCTTTACATCAAGTTGAGCTAGCTCCAAATTCAACTGTGCTACCAAGGCCAACAATATTCTAATGGAGGAATGCTTCACAACAGGGGAAAATACTTCATTGTAGTCAATTCCCTCCTTTTGCGCGTAGCCTTTAGCTACCAACCGTGCCTTGTAGCGAACATCTTTCTTGCTATGAGATCCATCTTTCTTTACAAATACCCACTTGCATCCAATGGCTCTTTTACCTTTCGGTAATTGTGCCAGTTTCCAAGTGTTGTTCTTTTGGAGAGATTGCATTTCTTCATCCATGCACTTTTCCACTTATCACTTTCCAAGCTTTGTATTGCTTCTTGGTAAGTGATAGGGATATCATCATCAAAAATTGGAAGAGCATAGGCCACCATATCAACAAATCGAGCAGGTCTACGAATTTCTCTCCTTGGCCTTGTAACTGCAAGTGTTTCTTGTGTCTCCAATGGTTCTTGGGTTTGAACCTATTCATCTTCTGATTCTTCTATTGGAGTTGAAGAATCAGCTGCATCAACTTCTGGGATTATCATCTCCTGAAACTCCACCTATTTTGGAGTATGCTCCACCTGCTGCGGAGTACTACTTGTGGACATCTTCACTTGTTACCTTCTTTACTAGGGCAGATTCATCAAAGGTAACATCTCCGCTACAAATTATCTTCTTGGTGTCTAAATACCAAAGGAGAAATCCCTTCACTCCATGGGTGATTCCCATAAAAAGAGCCTTCTTTGCTCTCGGATCAAGCTTGGATTCCTTCACATGATAATAAGCAGTGGATCCAAATACATGTAAGGAATCATAATCAGTAGCAGGTTTTCCAGACCATACCTCTAATGGTATTTTTCCTCCTATCGCTGATGACGGCAGACGATTAATGAGATGGACAGCATATGTCACAGCCTCAGCCCAAAATACCTTGCCTAACCCAGCATTAGACAACATACATCGAACTTTCTCCAATAGTGTTCGATTCATACGCTCTGTCACCCCATTTTTTTGTGGTGTATGTCTAACAGTGAAGTGTCGAACAATACCATACTCAAGGCAAACGTCAAAGAATGGGTCACTTTTATATTCCCCTCCATTTTCCATCCTAAGACGTTTGATCTTTCTACCAGTCTGGTTCTCGATCATATTTTTCCATTTCAGGAAAATTTGAAGCACTTCATCGGATACACCCAAACTCTTCTGGAAAAGTCATCTATAAAAGTTACAAAATAATGGTTTCCTCCCAAAGACGATGTCTTTGAAGGACCCCATACATCTGAGTGAATATAATCTGCAATACCTTTTGTATTATGTATAGTGGTGCCAAACTTCACTCTCTTCTGCTTTCCAGAACACAATGCTCGCAAAAGTTCAATTTGCAAGCCTTTGCACCTTTCAACAATCCTTTCTTTGCCAGAATTTGCAAGGATTTCTCTCCAGCATATCCCAACCGTATATGCCACAACTGGGTTGCGTCCAAATCATCACCTCCGGAAGCTGCTGCAACTGCTCCAATAATTGTACTACCTTGGTAGTAATACAAATTATTTTTCCTGATGCCCTTCATCATCACAAGTGCGCCATATGTGACTTTAAAAACTCCATCTCTCATATTGACTACTGAGCCTTTGGATTCTAAAGCTCCCAACGAGATGAGATTTTTCTTCAAACTGGGCACGTATCGGACATCCGTCAGAACTCTGGTTGATCAATCTTGATTCTTCAATCGAATTGAACATATCCCAACAGTTTTACAGGCATTGTCATTGCCCATATAAACAACTCCTGCATTTAGTTCCACTAAATCGGAGAACCACTCCCGATTAGGGGACATATGATAGGTGCAACCCGAATCTAATATCCACTCATCGGAATGGAATGTTGTTGATGAAGCAACCAATGATATGTCAGAGTCATGTGCATCATGCTCTGCAACACATGCATCTGGAGCAGCTTTTCCTTTCTTCTTCAGCTTCGGACAATCTTTCTTCCAATGGCCTTTCTCATGACAAAAGGCATATTCATCTTTTCCCAGTCTGGACTTCGACTTTGATCTCCCTCTCCACATTGGCTTTTGACTTTTCGAGCGACCTCTTGCCACCATAGCCTCTGCTGCTTCATACTTGCTCTCCTTCTTGGTTTTCTTCCTGAGTTCATAACTATACAAAGCAGCAGTTAAATCTTTAAGGGTAACATTATCCTTACCATGAAGTAACGTTGTCTCAAGGTGCTCAAATTCATCTGGAAGATATGACAACAACATCAAAGCCAAATCTTCATCTTTGAAGGTTTCATCCATGCCCAATAAGTCTTCCACTAGCTCATTGAACGCAGTGATGTGTTCATTCATACTGGTGCCTGGTTGATAATCAAATATGAACAATATTTTCTTCATGTGGAGACGATTCTGAGAGCTTTTCTTCAAGAATTTTTCCTCCAAAGCTTTCCACATCTTACTTGCAGAAGTCTCGTTCTTGTAGCCATACTTCTGCTCCCTGGAAATACAAGATCGAATCATGCTGCACGCCAAACGATTGATTGTTCCCCATGATTTCTCCTCTATATATTCGAGTTTTTCTTCCTCAATGACGATGTCTAGACCTTGTTGGAATAAAGCGTCTAACACCTCGCCTTGCCACATGCCAAAATGATCGGATCCATCGAACAACTCCACCGAGAAATTTGCATTTGACATCACCCTCCTCACCGGTCCAGATGAAGAGCTTGATGTCTCAACTGATCCGTATTTTGGCATTTTAATTCTAACGAACAATATTCAATATCATGAACTGTATCTTTTCAGCAACGGAACCACCAGGATAACCTCAACCGAAGCTCTGATACCAATTGTTGGGGAAAACGAGTTATTTCCCACACGAACGTAGTTTTAAAATTGACCTAAAATGTCAAGATTAAAACCACCAAAGGTTGCACAGCGGATAAACCTGTCAAACTATTGAATATTGAAACACAATGGAAAATAACCGAATAAAAAACAATAAAGGAGAGAACACACCAAATTTACGAGGTTCGACGAGAATATCGTCTACTCCTCGGGCACCATACCGGATGATAACTTCACTATATCGCCAATATTACAACAAATGGAATTCTTTGGAATTCCCAAAGTGGGAGAATGAAGAATACAAGAGGAAGAGAGAACTTGTTTTTGAGATTATTTCTAATGGAAATACTTAGGCCTATTTATAGTTGAGTTTCAAGAACAATATGTTCAAAGTTTGGCCACCTACCAAAGAATTTTCCAATGTGTACAAGTTAGCCACCAAATATGAAATTCACATGTTCAAAGTTTGGCCACCAACCAAGATGAAATTTCCAATAAGTTGGCCACCAACCAAGATGAAATTTCCAACTTGTCAACTTAATTTCTAGACAAATCGAACACATGCCTCTTCAAACCGAGGACCTACACTTGCTTTCACAGCAACTGAAACCCACGGTTCATCACAAGCACACAAGCCATCTACGAGCGCTTGATTCTCTGCCTAGACTTCCCCACTTTGATCCAATTCGGTAGGCTTTGCATCTCTTAATACAAAGTATCCTCTTTAAAAAAAAGTTATTGTTCCTTAGATCAATTTCTAGAAGAGAAGAACTCAAGTTTCCAATGCACTTTGGGATTGTTCCACCCAAACTATCCTTGTTTAAATTGAGAACTGTAAGGGAACTCAAATTGCATATTGAGGAAGGGATTTCTCCTTCTAAGTTATTCTCTGAAACATCATACAACTGCAATGATGGTGGTGGACTTGGAACTCGCCCTTGAGAAAATTTGGAACTGAGTTAGAATTGGGTGTATGAAACATAATACATGCATGGGTGTATAGCAAATAAAAACAAGGGTAAACTACACCCATGGCCACTTAAATATGGGGGATTTCAATTACGCATAATGTCAAAAAAAAAATACCTCCAATGTTTGATTAAATAGATACTGTAGTTCGTATTCCTTTTTGGAGCATTTTGCCCCCCCCACGTTTTATTTTAGGCAAAAAGACTCTTCTATGAATGGAAAACGTTAGTTAACAAACGGTTAATGTTGCAAAATAGGAGCATTTTTGTCCTAAAATGAAACATTGATGGTCAAAATGATTCAAAAAAGAATAGGGGCTAAAATGATCATTTTAGTAAATGTTGAGGCTAATTTTGACATTATTTCATTTCTATTTGACCATTGATCTTTTAGTTTTGTGTAGATCACTTAACTATTTAAATGAGGTAAATCAAGCCACTAGTAGTTTACATTTAACAGAGTAGGTGACATTACAGTTAACAAATTTCGTGTACAGTTAACAATTGATCAATTTACTTCTCAACCTCTTGCTATTTTTAGATGTATGAGAATAGGTCTAAGATTCTAATCTCTCAACATGTAACCATGATCTCTCAAGTGTCTATTTGAAGCAACTTTTATCTTGTATACTTAAAACTGATTGCATAGAACAAAAAGGTCAATAAAAGAAAGATGAAATCATACCTGTCAATTTGTTTTGGAAAAGGAAAAAGTATATGAGAGAAGTCACAATGTTTGAAAAACCGAAGGAATTGAACCTGAAACATGTAATTAAATCAAAGAGAAGAAGATCTTGAAAAACAAGTATAACAAAGGAAAGAAAAGGATGATGATATTATACCTGTTAAATTGTTATGAGAAAGGTTGATGTGCTCGAGAGAGGTTAAGTTTCCAATAATCGATGAAATTTCACCTGAAACATATAATTAAATTCATCAATTTTGATTAATATTTTTCTAAAAAAAACCCTTGATTTCTTAATGAAAATACTTCAAAGAACATGCAACTTATGTTTAGTTTTATGGTACTTATGACAAGTCTAAAAGGGATTGCATAAATGTACTAAAAACAGGAGAAAGAAACATGATATCATACCTGTTAGATTGTTATAAGCAAGATCTATTACCATTAAAGAAGTTAAACTTCCTATAAATAATGGGATTTCACCTGAAAAATATAATTAAATCCATGAAAATTTAGTAGTAATATATTTTTCTGAACCATAATCTCAAATAACAAATGAAGAAATGTTAAGGATTATGGATCAGAAGCTGGAAGCATTCTTTTAATGAAAATGTATTCAAGATCAAGAAAGGAGTAAAACCTGAAAGAGAATTATTATGTAAATATAACCGTTCCAAGTTTGAAAGACTTCCCATGGTCATAGGAATCCGCCCTTTGAAATCATTATCAAACAAGCTCAACTTTTCTAGTTTTGACAAATTTCCCAGCGCAGATGGGATCACACCGGTGAAGTTGTTGCCGTACAAAAACAAGCTTTGAAGATTAGCGAAGCATCCAACTCTTGGAAAATAACCACGAACCTCATAATTACTGCTAGTATTTCATTGGCAAGTAAACAAATTCTTAAAGAAAGAAATCGCCAAATCTCTAAGTTCCTCTTGCTCTGACGTCCAAGATCCATCCCCAATTTTAACGAGTGGATTGTGACGATGAGCAAGAGCCGACACATGGAAAAAGGACATGTTCCGATCACCTTCAATGATCTATTGAGAGCAAACCTTATGTCCCCACAAGCTCTCCTCTTGATCCAAAATCATTTCGAGCTCCTCACGCCTGCTGACAACCCAACCTTGCAAGAGATTCTGAATTCCTATTCTCCAACGCCTTGTCCACTCCACGAATTTGAACAATTTATCGTTGTATCATTTATACCATTAAACTTTTAATTTTATCAATTATAACATTGAACTTTAATTTTCATTTCAACTATACCAATGGGTAGTTAAATCGTTAATAATTGGATCAAAAGGATGACGTTTTGATGAGGTGTCTATGTCAACACCGGTCAACCTTATCATCATGCCTTTAACGATTTAACAATTTAGTGATATAATTGAAATGAAAATCAAAATTCGGTGCTATAAATGATACAACGCCTAAAGTTTGATGGTGTTAGATGTAGTTTACCCTTAAAATATAATACTATTTTTTTTAGATTTTAAGATAAATTCAATTCAAAACAAGAATTAAAATTAAAATAATGGCAAAGACATAAATATTAAGGATTAAATTTATTATTATAACAAGTTTGAATATTTTTGAGTTGTACCAAGCATGCTCATTCTCGATTGGATGGGGCCTCGTTCATTGAATTCTCACGCAAGATTTTTTAGCAACTTGCTAGTATGAGAAAAGTCTTTTCCTTGGCAAAGTCTTCAAACATGAAACATTCAATAACAGTACAATAATGGAGCATCTCTCATAACTCAAGACTAAAGTGTTCACTCAGCCTCTATCTTTGATTTTTCTCCATAGGCGGCCATATAGTTTTCTTCCGACATGCTCTTTCTTCGACTCGCTTTTGCTTCGATATTCATAGCTTCTTGCCTTACAAGGTTAGCAGATGGAGCTACACTTGAAGGAGATGAAGGTAATATCCAGGGATAAATCAAGAGGGAAACTGTCCCTAAAAATTTTAAATTACTATATCATATTTTCTTTATATTTTCTACTGATAATTTATTTTTGTTTCCTAAAATTTTATAATTTCGTTCTTGTTAAAATTTTAAAAGTTGGTTTTCTAACATAAGATTTTACCTAATTTACTTGGTTTTTTTTAGTAAATTTCATCCTTTTTTTTCTTTTTTGTAGTGGAAGCTTTGAGAAGCATTGGTGAGACAGTGGGGAAGACAGATTGGAAATTTGATGATACTGATCCATGCAGTGGAGTCTGGGGTTGGATAGATGAACCCTTATCTCCTTATATTGCTAATAATGTCACATGTGATTGTACCTTCAACAATAACAACACCTGCCACGTCACCCACATGTAAGCATATCTCTCATTTTTCAGTTCATGGATTATGGCTTATTAAGCATCTGATCTTTGATTTTATTAGCAGAAAGTGAATAGTTTAGTTTGAATATAAGAGCATTGTGCGGCACGCTAGGCTTTCTCTCCATCACTCTAGTAATATATGTATAAAATTAATTATTTTTAAAAATTACTTATATTTTTTTTTGAAATTTTACCATATAATATCCAAAAGAACATAAATTAAAGTTAATTTTATTAAAATAAAATTAAAAATGAAGGGTGAAGTACACAAATAATCCCCTGACTATAACATATTGCTTTATTAAGTTCTTCTACTATCAAGAGTTATAAAATGGTCTCTCAACTATTCATTATGTTTTCTCGTCCTTTTTCGTTAAAAAATAACGATATTTTGAGTTGAACTTTAACATGCTGACTGTGATATGATAAAATAAGATCTAAGAATCTCAAACAATTATCATATCTCAATCATCATTTTAACGTCAAGCTTAGACAACTGCCAATTTTTTAACAGAATATGATAAGTTTGGAACATAATGAATAGTATGGTGATCATTTTGAAACTTTTAATAATTAAGGGACTCAACAAAGCAACACTCTATAGTTGAAGGACCATTTTTTAACTTTTAATAGTCAAATGACTTAATAAAGTAGTACATATAATCGGAGACCATTTTTTTGTACTTTACCCAAAACTAAAATCTACGATCAATATTAAAAAAAAGAAGATATAAAGTTAGCTGAATTGAATTATCATAACATGTCACCCGGCTCAACTTTCAAATTTTGTAGACGGACAGGTCTGGACTCTAGTTTCTAGGAGGGAAAACTGTCCATAATCAACTTATTAACTGTGTCGTGTTTATTTGGGTGATAAATGACCATCCAGCTCAGTTGGTAGAGCACAAGGTTTTTAATTTTGGGGTTGTGAGATCGAGTCTCACGGAGGGTATTTCATAATTCAGAGGTCTCCTACAGAAGCTGCTCTCAACCTGGCGTTAGGGACAGCCTACTATCCTACCTCCCCCTTACCCCATTACATATGGAAATAAGGGTCAACTAATTTTTTGTGTTTATTTGGGTGCTTCAACCCTCTTAACATTCCAAGCAAATAATAATCTATCAAGAAAAGTCCATCTAAACAACTTTGGAAAAGTCCCCAATAGTTAATAAAAATCCAATTAAATGTCAAATTTACTCGTCAATAAATAATTTGAAGTTATGAAAAAAAATTAAAGAATATAAATATTTCAACAAAATATAAAAAAAAAAAATCAGTGTACATGACTACTATGGAGGACTCAATGTCAACACATTAAAATTTTGATATTTTATACAATATTTTTGTTTAAAAAATAACAAATCGGTTCTTTTTGGGAGATTGATGAACAAATTTTACTCCTTTTGAATGTTTGAGTTCCAAATTTAATTAGAGAAGAATAAGAACCAAAATGACTAAAGGTGTAAACTTTGAGGGATAAATTCATCAGTATGCCCAAAAAGTAACTTACAATGTGGGGATTAAATATATAGCTTACCCATTTTTAATCAAATTGTTATAATTTTAATGGAAAATGTAATTACACCGTTAATTTTTTCATGGCACTAACGTAACAACTTGTGTGTTGATTCATATGTATGTATTTAATTGTTGACATTATATCGTTGCATGCAACAAGACTAGCTCATGCCATGTTAGATATTAAAGCATAAATGGATCAATATTTTTAACGTTGTGAAAAATATTGATAATTAACCTGATATAGGGCAAACTACACCAGGTATCATTAAACTTTAGGCTTTATATCGTTTATACCATTAAACTTTCAATTTTATCAATTATAGCATTGAACTTTAATTTTCATTTCAACTATACCAATGAGTAGTTAAATCGTTAATAATTGGATCGAAAGGATGACGTTTTGATGAGGTGTCTACGTCAACACCGGTCAGTCTTATCATCATGCCTTTAACGATTTAACAGTTTAGTGGCATAATTGAAATGAAAATCAAAGTTCGGTGTTATAAACGATGCAACGCCTAAAGTTCGATGGTGTCTGATGTAGTTTACCCTTAAAATATAATATTATTTTTTAGATTTTAAGATAAATTCAATTCAAAACAAGAATTAGAATTAAATAGTAGCGAAGACATAAATATTAAGGATTAAATTTATTATTATAACAAGGTTTGAATATTTTTTTTAAATGTACAAAGCATGCTCATTCTCGATTGGATGGGGCCTCATTCATTGAATTCTCATGCAAGAGTTTTTAGCAACTTGCTAATATGAGAAAAGTCTTTTCCATCGCAAAGACTACAAACATGAAACATTCGATAACACTACAATAATGGAGCATCTCTCATAACTCAAGACTAAAGTGTTCACTCAGCCTCTCTCTTTGATTTTTCTCCATAGGCGGCCATATAGTTTTCTTCCGACATGCTCTTTCATCGACTCGTTTTTGCTTCGATATTCATAGCTTCTTGCCTTACAAGGTTAGCAGATGGAGCTACACTTGAAGGAGATGAAGGTAATATCCAGGGATAAATCAAGAGGGAAACGGGTGGAGACAATCGCCCTTAAATATTTTAAATTACTATATCTTTTAGATATTTTCTTTATATTTTCTACTGATAATTTATTTTTGTCTCCTAGAATTTTATAATTTCGTTCTCGTTAAAATTTTAAAAGTTGGTTTTCTAACATAAGATTTTACCTAATTTACTTGGTTTTTTTTTAGTAAATTTCATCTTTTTTTTTCTTTTTTGTAGTGGAAGCTTTGAGAAGCATTGGTGAGACATTGGGGAAGACAGATTGGAAATTTGATGATACTGATCCATGCAGTGGAGTCGGGGGTTGGATAGATGAACCCTTATCTGGTGATATTGTTAATAATGTCACATGTGATTGTACCTTCAACAATAACAACACCTGCCACATCACCCACATGTAAGCATATCTCTCATTTATAAGCATATCTCTCATTTATCAGTTCATGGATTATGGCTTATTAAGCATCTGATCTTGATTTTATTAGCATCAAGTGAAGAGTTTAGTTTGAATATAAGAGCACCTGTAATTCTAGATTTAATTGGTACAGGATGATATATTATTTTTTTTTCTCAGCAAATTTGATTTTATTAAGGTTTAAAAGTACACACCCGACACCTAAGTTGCATGACTCGTTAAAAACCTCTCTAACCCTATTTGGAGTAAAAGAGTACAACGCAACTAGGGAAAAAATAACAACACGGCAACTGGACAAACTAGGAAAACACCTTCGACCACGAACCAACGAGGCCGCTAGACCCAAAATGCCATCGTGTCATTAACGATTTAACGGTTTAGTAGTATAATTGAAACAAAAAACAAAGTTTAGTGCTACAATTGGCAAAATTGAAAGTCCAGTTGTATAAACGATACAACTTCTAAAATTCAGTGGTATATGGTGTAATTTACCATATTATATTCTAGGTTAATTACTATTTCCATTTTGTTTCACCATTACATTAGTTGTATATGCAAAAGCAATGTTTTACGTAAAATGAATATTGATCTATAATTAAAAAAGCATCACATAAATTAATGCATAGTTAATGGAACCGATAGCCGACATGCATGTACCGTGTAGTTTAACCGTTTATTTCTTTAGCCTAATCATAATTTTAGCTTTCAATTTAAAAAAAATATTATATTACTTTTAATTTGGGTAAATTACAAGTTTAGTATCTAAATTATCAGTTTTTATTCGTTTTAATACCTAAACTTTCAATTTTTTTCAAAAGCATACCTAAAGTTGAGTTTTTATTTCATTTTATTTCCCATGTTTAATATTTAAAGTTAATTTTTTTTTAAAAAAATGAAAGTTTAGGTATTAAAACAGACTAAAATTGATAGTTTAGGTACTAAACGCGTTAAGTTTTTAACGGTCGGGTACTAAAATGAAACAAAAACTAAACATTAGATATTATTTTGAAAAAAATGAAAAATTTAGATACTAAAACAG
This sequence comes from Hibiscus syriacus, assembly GCF_006381635.1. Classification (NCBI taxonomy): domain Eukaryota; kingdom Viridiplantae; phylum Streptophyta; class Magnoliopsida; order Malvales; family Malvaceae; genus Hibiscus; species Hibiscus syriacus. The sequence goes on along the minus strand of NW_024063104.1, from coordinate 201,721 downwards.
ATTAAAACTAATAGTTTAAATACTAAAATACATAGTTTACTATGATTTTTTTTATCTGTTTTGATTTTTAATTTTTCAAAAATTAAATTAACTTAATTAATGACAAATAATAATACATTTGTTACATTGGTGTATGCTATTTTTTATTGTTGAATTAAATAGAAGAACAATTCTAGAGTAATTGTCATACATAGAAGTAAATCACTAATGTGACACACCAAACAACATCACTAAATATATTGTCCTTACAATTAGAATATTAAAAATTTCAAAGACCTTGTCGTGATTAATCTCTTATAAAATTTTAATTTTAATACTAATATAATTATAATTAAATTATTTATTTTTATTGAAAATCATGATTAATATAAGAAAAAAATATACAATGCTCGACAAGCACCGTCGAGCACCATTAACGATGAGCACCTCTGAGTACCATTAATTTAATTTATAAAAATTTAAAAATCTAATGACTCAACGTATAATTATAAATTAATCAAAAATCTAAAGGCAAATTATTTAAACAAAAAAAATACTTAGAGTTTTTAATTTAAGAGTTGGTATTTGATCTAATTATTGTTAAAAAAGATTATGGAAAATAATGTAATTAATATTTTATTTTAAATAAATTACCTTTAAATTTTTAACTAATTTATAAGTATACATTGAGTCTTTTATAAATTTAAATTTTATAAATTAAATTAATGGTGTTCAACGTTAGTGGTACTTAGAGGTGCTCGTCGAGCGTGCCAGACTCATCCTAATATAAGAATTTAATTTAATTATACTTATAAATTGGAGATAAATGCATATTTAAATATGTTCAAACATATGTTTTCTAAAAATGTTGTAATAATGCAACAATCAAATTATCTCAATGGACTGGTTAGGTGGATGATTATTATTCCTAGAGGTTCTAGGTTCGAGCATTATAGACTGCAAGGGGATTAATTGTGTTTGACTTAATAGTTTAGTTTGGTGTGACTATTGATGCCTAAAATAATGTCATATTTTGTATTAAACTTTAGCGGTGTATCGATTTTTTCACTAAACTTTTAAATAATTCCATTTTTGGTACTCTACTTCTTCGATCACCGTCAGCAACCAATCACCGCTAGTCATTGCTTGTCTTTCACAAAAAGATCATTGGGACCAAAACATTCGCATTTCACTCATCTTTCTTATCTTAAGATTAGTTTTCCATAAAACCAACTTCAAATAGACAAAGTAAACAAAAAATTTATCAGCTTTAGGGCTTTAGGGACTTTATTAGATTTGAGAGATTTGGGGACTCATAATAGCCAATCTGAACATTAAGAAACATTGTTACAAGAAGATGAACAATATATATCAAAACTAGATTCGTGGAAAATTAATCATAGGAGAAGAAAGAGGAGTGACAGGTAAACGTTTTGGTACTCATCTTGTCACGAGAGTGACATATATTGATTGAATGTTGATGACGATTGAAAAGTACAGAGTCAAAAATGGAATTGTTTAAAAATTTAGTGGTAAATTAAATTGATACACATCTAAAGTTTAATGTCTAAAACGAGTCACTCTGGGCATCAATAGTCATTGTCAAAATGATGATGTTTTGGCAACATCATCACAGTGATAGAATGATTTATCCACGTCATTGCACCATTAAAAACGGTCTAGTAACATAATTGAAGTTATAATTAGAGTTCAGTGTTATAGTTGGATAAACTGAGAGTTCAGCAGTATAAATGATACACGGTCTAAAGTAAGGTGGTATGTGATGTAATTTATCCTATTTTTTTCTCTAAGTCTTTTATCGGTGTAAGAAATTATCAATTTTATGCATAATACCAAACCAAATCAATTGGTCTAACGGGATGAGACATTTGGTCTCTTAAACAAAAGGTCAGGGTTCGAACTTTGACGTTTACGAATAGAGCAAATTGAGTTGGGAGAATCGCCCTTGCCTCGGCAGTACTCGATCTAAATTAGTTGATCAATGGATTTGAAACTGGTGATTAATTAAAAAAAACAGAAAATTTCTAACTTTCATTGATTGATCCGATTTCTCCATGTATATCAGACTGCTGCAGGCACAAAATCTCTCAGGTACCCTCCCAACAGACTTGGCCAGTCTTCCTTTCCTGCAAGAAATGTAAGAATGACGTTTCCAAACTTCTTTTTACATTTTAGTTTTACATGAATTTAAGATCGTTGTAAGCGAAAATAGATGATATTCACTGAAAATAAAAATAAAAATAAGAAGTCAATGTCGACTATCTATTTTTATTCATCCAATGATTCTAAATATGTGAAAAATTAAGAAGTTTTACATTGTGGAAGTGGATCCTATATATATATATATATATCTTAATTTTGTGTCAACTAACTAACTATTCTTGTTTTAAACTATTCTTACAGTGACCTAAGTCGCAACTATCTCAGTGGCAACATTCCTACTCAATGGGGTTCAGCTTCGAGACTCGTCAGAATGTATGTTTCTTTTCTACTTGTGTATATATGAACACTTATGTATATGTTATATATATATATAAATGTTGTTGCTACATGGAAAAGACGTGTGGTGTTTCAGTGCCCTTCTTGGAAATCGATTAACTGGTGCAATCCCAGCAGCGCTAGCAAATCTCAGCAGTCTTACCAGCTTGTGAGTTGGACTACACCATTTTCTACTAATATATGTCCTCAGTTCATGTCATGACAAATTTCTATACGATTCTTTTTATGAATGTCTAATGGATAATTAATTTTATTTATTGGAGAACTGTGTAGAGTCCTTGAGGCCAATCGTTTGTCAGGAAATTTGCCTCAGGCATTGGGGAATCTATCCAAACTTGAGATATTGTAAGATGGATCCTTTTCTTTTAATAATATTCCAGCTGAACTTCATTTCTGTTTATTCAGTATGATCTGTTTACTGGTTTTTACAGGATTCTCAGTTCCAACAATTTTACTGGAGAAATACCTGAAACATATGCTAGGCTGACTTCGTTGGAGGATTTGTAAGCACTTCTAATGTTCTTTTCCACCAACTTATTCGATATCAGATTCTAATGTTTCGTTTTGCAACAGTCGTATCAGCGACAACAACTTCACGGGACGGATTCCCGAGTTCATGTTCAGGAACTGGAGAAATCTTACTCGGATGTGAGGACAAAATCAACATTATTGGATTTGTTTTTAAATTTCATTGGAGATATTTTGTTTTATCAATCAATTAAATGGATCCATCTTTTGTATAATGACAGAATCTTGGAGGCAAGTGGTTTGAGTGGTCCAATTCCATCCATTAATGCTACTCTGGAAAACTTAGAATACATGTAAGCATCAATTGCTGTAGATTTGTGACTTGAACGGATCTGAAGCAGCATTGCCTCGTTTATGATTGTATCTGAATTGGTTCACAGAACAATTAGTGACTTGAACGGAGCCGATGCAGAATTTCCTCGACTAGATGCCGATCTGCCTAGTTTGGATAGAGTGTAAGCATATCCGTTCAGCAAGGGAATGATATGCTATACTGATTAGCTCCAAATTTGATGCAATATGTATTTGATTGAATTACAGGATGTTGAGGAGCTGCAATCTGATTGGGGAGATACCTCCTTCTCTCGCTAGATTCAGATCGATAAGGATCTTGTAAGTGTTAGGCTTTCTTTTCGAGAGGTCCGACATGTTTGTGATTCTAATCTTGACATTTATACGATGCCTCCCTTATGGAAAGAAACTGTTTTAATTTCTAACTTGTCTTGGAACATAATGTTCTTGCAGAGATCTCAGCTTCAACAGCCTCAGCGGAATAATCCCAGATCTTTCTGGTCTTAATTTGGATACATTGTAAGTAAATGGATTTTTTTTCTTCATATGTTCATATTTGTATACACCTAATGATTTCTTTTACTAGGTTCTTAACTGGAAACAATTTTACTGGAGCAGTCCCTCGATGGATACTGGAAACAAGAGAAGAAATGTATGATTCTCTTCTTAGTTGATCTTGAATAACATGAACATAAATAACCATTAAATGAAAATCATATTCTGAAGTAATCTATTTACAGGGATCTTTCATATAACAACTTCACTAGCACAGGTGGTGTATCAAACTGTGGAAGTCCAACACTGTACGACATCTTTCGATTCGAACAGTTGTTTAATTTACGTGTTCGAATATTTATTTCAAATATCTATCATTTTTGTATAATTTTCCATTCCATGTCTATATGTAGGAACTTGTTTTCAAGCATTCCAAGAACCAATAACTCGTAAGTACTGTTTTCAAGCATTTCATTGTCTTCGGTCGACTTCAAATTTGGGGTTATAACGGCTGATTTATCTGTCTGGGTCATATGATTGTTTTACCAGAGGAATCGTTCCATGTTTGAGAAGTCAGATTAACTGCTCAAAACGTAAGCAGAAATTTCATATATATACTTCTTTGCTAGATATTCATAATGGTGTTACTATCTAGGATAAATTACATTCTTAATCACTTGACTATAGGCGGATTCTATTGTGACTATTGATATTTTAATTTTATCAATTTAATCACTTAATTATTAGATAATGTCAATCAAAGTATATGTCGTTAAAATTTGTGGCAGTTAACGAAACCGGTATAATTACACATTCTATTAATTTGATGTTAATTTGATAAAAAATGTAATAAGAAAATTGAACTAAAGTCTTAGTGTGTTAGAACGGTAAAAGAAATGTTAATTTTCTTAAATGTTCTTAGTTTGAACAATTGTGTCGATAGGGTATATGTGTGTTGTTAATAATTTTAAAAAATAATAAATAAAGAATATCTTATAAGCACCTTATACTATTTAAAAAAGAGAGTAAAAGAATAGTAATCATTTACCACTAGATTAACTCCAATATTTGTTGTGAATTTCAACATATCATATATATCAACATATCATAATTGATATAAAAAAATAGAAATAAAAGTGACCGATATATCAAATATTATATTTATTATATAAAATCAACATATCTATTACATTAACATAGTATACTTATATTGGTAAAAAATAAATTAATATTAATAAAAAATATTTCAATTAGGCGGTGACATTAAATTAAATAAATTGATATTAATAAAAACTCATTCATTAATGTTATGACACATTCATAATGTGTCAAAAATCAAATTTATTGAATTAATTTAAAATTATGATTAAATTGATATAATGAATAAATAGTGAAAATTAAATATAAAATTATATCAATTTGTTAGTTGTTACATTAAATAATATGTCAAATTAAGTAGTCATTGTAGTTTACCCTAATATCAATTATATTTAATGTAATAACCAATTTATAAATCTAGGTATTATTAAAGAATCAAAGATCTGATTATTATTTTATAAATAAATTTTGTTAAATATATTATTTTATATAAAATATTTTATTTAAAAATTATTTATTTTATTTTATGTGTCATATAGTATTTTATATTATTTTTTTAAACTTTTGTGAGTGACTGATTCACACTGTTGTATTCCTCAGCTTTGCACTCTGTTCATATAAACTGTGGAGGGGGAAATATAACTGTTGATGGCATCAATTATGAAGCTGATTTGACTAATACCCAGAGTTCGACATTTCACCGGTCGGGTACCAATTGGGCATTTAGCAGCACCGGAATTTATGTAAACGATGATCGAAACAATGACATTTTGTATCTCCAGAGTAGACAGCTTTCTGTAAATGGTGGCGATGCACGTTACATAGATGCAAGGCTTTCTCCAAGCTCTCTGACTTACTATGCATTTTGTCTCGCCAATGCAAATTACACAGTACAACTCTACTTTGCGGAGATTATGTTCACTAATGATCAAACTTATACCAACTTAGGAAAGCGGATCTTTGATGTTTACATTCAGGTATACATAGTGTATATATTTATCCTTAAAAAAGTTGCATTCAATGAAGTATGAACGAGATTCAAATCTCGAAATCTGTAATCGTTTAAAAAGTTGCATTCTCGATAGCATAGTTTTAAGACATGTGCTTGCATGGAAAGGGTTAAATGGAATGGATAATAATTTCAGGGACAGCGGGTGCTGAAGGATTTCAATATTCAAGAAGCAGCAGGAGGGGCAGGCGTACCAAAAGTAATGCCTTTTGCTGTAAATGTAACCGATGGCACGTTGGAGATCCATATCCGATGGGCCGGAAAAGGCACAACTTCTATTCCCGTGAGAGGAATTTACGGTCCCCTTATCTCTGCAATATCTATTTTAGATCCTGGTACGATGTCAAATGTTAAGATTTGTATCTTAGGTCGTCTCTTATAAGTTGTTTTTGCTAATCTTTGCGACTGACTTGTTTACGGTGTTGTTGAACCAGATTATGCACCTCCATCAGAAATCGATAGACCTCCATCGGAAATCGACGGTGGTATCTCGACAGCTGCGGTGGTTGGTATAGTGGTGGCCGGAGTGGTGTTTGCTGCTTTTCTGATTGTGGGCATCCTTTGGTGGATGGTGGGTCTTTTGAGACGGAAGAGTACATTGGAACGAGGTATTTAGACAGGAAAATCAATATATCATGCTAAAACCATAGTAATCAGGGATTTAAACAGTGGTTGCACCATCTTATTTTTCGGGTTTTCAACCTTGCTCCATTGATATTCATCACATCTGATCACAGTATCATATTCCATTCCTTTTTTCTCACCATTTTGGCACGAAATAAGGGACATAATTAAACAATTTTCATAATTCCATTTCAGACAATTGATATCATAAATGTTTCTTATTTGGCTTTACTTTCTTCCACAGATCTAAAAGGTATAGACTTGCAGACAAATTCCTTCAGCTTAAGGCAAATTAAAGCTGCTACAGACGATTTTCATGCTTCTAATAAGATCGGAGAAGGCGGTTTCGGTCCCGTTTACAAGGTACCATGTGCAACACATTCTTTCCTTTTAATTGCAACACTTTCTGCAGTTACATTGTTCATGTTTTTAAACCTGCAAATCATGGTTTCTTTTTTTCATTTCAAATGTAGGGCATTCTGGCAGATGGCACTGTGATTGCTGTGAAGCAGTTATCGACCCGATCAAAGCAAGGAAACCGTGAGTTCGTGACCGAGATGGGCATGATTTCAGCTCTTCAACACCCTCATCTTGTAAAGCTATATGGATGCTGCATAGAAGAAAATCAATTGATGCTTATATACGAGTACCTGGAAAACAACTGCCTTGCTCGTGCATTATTCGGTACAATCTCATCCAAATCATCCTATTCTTCGAACCTCAAATTATCTGTTCTAACATGAATGATCGTATGCCATTATGTATGTATGTATGCATGCATCTGAGCTTCTCTGTATTTTTTGGTGACGAAAAGGGCCACCAGAATTTCAGTTGAAAATAGACTGGGCATCAAGAAAAGAGATCTGCATTGGTATAGCAAAAGGATTAGCTTATCTCCATGAAGAATCAAGGTTGAAGATAGTTCATAGAGACATCAAGGCCACCAATGTCTTGCTTGACAAGAATCTGAACCCGAAAATATCCGACTTCGGTTTGGCCAAGCTTCATGAAGAAGATAATACACACATTAGCACCCGAATTGCAGGAACTTAGTAAGTCACTTTTCAGATTCATTCTCACTGTATTCATTTATTAATCCTCATGTACATAAATGTTCAAGTCATTCTATAAATGGCTGGTTCAGAAAAAAGTTAAAAGCTTTATTCAATTGTTGTTGTTAAATTTGCAGTGGGTATATGGCTCCTGAATACGCAATGCATGGTCGTTTGACAGAGAAAGCAGATGTTTATAGTTTTGGGATTGTGGCCCTTGAAATCGTTAGCGGTAGGTGCAACACTAGAAACCGGCTAATGGAAGAACCTTTCTATCTCCTTGATTGGGTAAATTAATCTCTCATTCTTTTTTCCATCGTTTATACAATTTTTTTTCCCTCTCGGTTTTCAAGGCTTCGCCTTAATTAATTCGGACCGACATGAATCGTACACCTGATTTTGACGAATAAGTCTCCCAACATGAATTTTTTTACATACACAATGACTCAAATTATTTATATATTTCTATATCTGATATTGATTAGTAACTGATCTAGAATTACTTTTTAGGATGAACAATAAAATTTATTAACAACAAATTTTTTTTATATTTAAGGTAAGCGAAGTATCAATTAAATTTTAGGATAGGTACAATAAAAGAATAAAGAACTATTAGGGGAAAAAATCAGATTTCAGGCACCCAAACGTGGCTCCATCAGAGTCGAATTTACGTGGGAGGTGGGAGGGACTATTGCCCCCAACATTGATAGTTTAATTAGTTTTAGGCCTTTAATATTTTAAAAATCATTACAATTAAGTTATTGTTCTTCTCAAAATTTACTACTTTAATTATAGGGTAAACTACGAATGTAGTACTTAAACTATTAGTTTTGATTCGTTTTAGTATCTAAACTTTCAATTTTTTTTCAAAACCATAATTAACATTTAGTTTTCATTTCATTTTAGTACCTTCCGTTAAAACTTAACGCCTTTACTACCTAAACTATCAGTTTTGGTCTGTTTTAATATCTAAATTTTCAATTTTTTCAAAACCTAACGTTGAATTTTGAATGGATGTACTAAAATGAAATAAAAACTAAAGTTTTAATGACTGGGTACTAAAATGAAACAAAAACTAAACTTTGGGTGTGTTTTAAAAAAAATAAAAATTTAGGCACTTAAATGAATCAAAACTGATAATTTAGATACTAAACACGTAATTTACCTTTAATTATATTTTAGTATCCTTCGTTTTAAAATGATATTTCGACTTCTAATTTTTATAGTTTAATTATTCTTTAAGACCATTCAATTTTAAAATTAATGAAATTACATCCTATCGCCTTTAAATTGTATGATTTATTCAATTTTAAGGGCCTATTTATTTTAAAATTAAACAATTTGTCCCCTCATAATCAATCTTAACTCTGTCCATGAGCTTCGCCTTCAACACTGTCACCCATACTTGAAAATCATAGACATGCTTCTAATTAAATGGTTTGTTTTCTAGGCTCATGTTTTGAGGGAGAACGGGAACTTGTTGGACCTAGTCGATACAAGGATCGTGTCAGACTGCAACAAAGATGAAGTGATGACGATGATCAATATTGCTCTCTTATGCACGAATCCCACGGCTTCGGCTAGACCTACAATGTCTTCCGTGGTGAGCGTGCTCGAAGGTAAGGCTTCAGTCGAGGAATTCTTCATATGTTCAAGCGTTTATTCAGGTCGTCAAATGGACGCTGAGACTGAAAATGCTGTATCAGAAACTTGAAGAAGATGATACAGATGTTACCGAAACAAATAGTCTGCAATAACAGTGATAGCCGCTAGTTACCACCACAACCGGGGACGGAATTATTAAGGGCATGGGAGGGGCTGTGCCGCTGTGGCCTACCAATCCAGCAATTTTCTTTTACATTTGATTTATATATAAAGTACACAAATGATCCCTCGGCTATATAGTATTGTTTTATTAACTATTTCAACTATTAAAAGTTACAAAATGGTCATTTGATTATAGAGTGTCAATTTTTTCGTTAAAAAATTGAATGTATTTTGAGTTGAACTTTAACTTATTGACTATAATAGGATAAAATATGATTCCAAAATCTCAAACAACTATCATATCTTAGTCATTACGCTAACGTCCGACTTAGAAAACCACTATTTTTTAAATAGAAAAAGATGACTTTGGAACATAATGAATTGTCAAATGACTATTCTGTAACTTTCAATAGTCAAGGAACTTAATAAAGTAACATTATATAGTCGGAAGAGTATTTTGTAATTTTTAATAGTTGAGGGGACATAATAAAATAGTACTTTATAGTTTGAGACCATTTGTGTACTTCACCCAAAATTTAATATTTATGAGATAATTATGAAATTGTTCTCTTTAATTTTATAGAATTTATATTTTGCCTCCTTCATATTGAAATCCTCACTCTGTCCCTAATCATAACCACTATGAACACACCTGTCGAAGGTTTTCGAACCCCCTAAGCATTATTTTGTCTAAAGCAAAAATAAACTGTTAATTATCTTTATTTTCAGTTCTTAAAAAATCGTTTTTGCATATGCATAAAATCTTTTTTAATTCTAAACTTGACTTATTTTTTCAGAGCAACCAAACTCTCCAATTAACTGCTTCAATGTAATTGAACGTATAACTCCAACCAACAAACCATTTACTTGCAATATCTAGAGCTTTAACTTCTTGAACTCTAGCCTCTAGGTGGGGGGAAAATAGGCTTAAATGCACCAGTGTCCCCTAAAATATACTATTTGTATCGAGTTGTCCCTTAAAATATTTTTCGGGACGTTTTGCCCCTAAAGTTTAAACGATTATCTCGTTTGTCCCAAATCGTTAACTCCGTTTAAAAATCTAAGGATAATTAAATATTTAGTTATTCAACTATTTCCACAATTCCATTTTATCACCCAACTATTTCTTTTTTACAAAATCATCACTAAAAATAGTCATCTTCTAATTATAAATTTTAAACATGTACATCAAAAGAAACTATCAACATCCTTTTCTAACATCAACTATTTTTTTTCTATTTCCTTGGTAAATTTTCTGTATAATTTTACAACCAATTATACATTTTGCATCAATATCCTTTTTATAGCATGGTGGTAAGTAGTTTTGTCTTGAAGAGGTTTGCTCCTCTAGGCTTTGTAGTTTCCGCAGCACTTTGTTCGTTCCTCCTGTTTTTGTAACTTTTCTAGTGTGTAGAGTGATCCCTGCTTAGTTTTCGTTCACCTAGTTGTGTATACCCTTTTTCTCCACATAGGTGTAGGGAGGGTTTTAATGAGACATACAACTTAAGTTTAAGTAATATTAATAAATTACTTTGTTGAGAAAAAAAAAACATTTTGCTATATTTTTTTTGTTTCAAATAACCTTGAAACCCCTAATTCTAACTCTATTCCAAATTTTCTGCAAGGGCGAATTCCTTCCTCAATATGCAATTTGAGTCTCCTTACGGTTCTCCTTTTATCCAAGAATAGTTTAGATTGAACAATTCCAGAGTGCATCGGAAACTTGAGTTCCACCCTTTCACATATTGAACTACAGTGGAATAATTTTAATGGTAAAATACCAGGAATTTTTGCTAACAGCTGCTCGTTACAAAGTTTACGAATCAACAACAACCAAATAGAAGGGTCAATACCGAGGTCTTTGGGTAATTGTAAAGATTTGAAGCTTTTGGATGTTGGAAACAACTATTTATATGGCACTTTCCCCAGGAAGTTGGGAGATTTGGAGCAGCTACAAGTTCTAATCATGGGATCAAACAGATTCTATGGTCAAGTGGATAGCTTAGGAGCTACAGTTCCCTTCACTCATCTGCGTGTCATCGACCTTTCTAATAATAACCTAAGTGGCTGCTTAACTGTGAAATTTTTTGAAAATTTGCATGCCATTAAAGAAAGGTACGAAAACAAAAGAAAACCAGATTACATGGCATATCCATTAATTGACGAAATGGCATATTATGCGCGAGATGTATCTTTTGCAAAAAGGGTTGGAAACAGAGTTTAAGAAACTATTAACCGTATGGACAACTATTGACTTCTCTAGCAACCAATTCATGGGAGAAATTTCTAAAACAATTGGTGAGCTTCATTTACTTATTGTTTTAAACCTCTCTCATGGCTGTTTAACAGGTCTTACCCTATCATCGATTTGTCAGAACTTGAATCATTAGATCTCTCATCAAACAAACTCCATGGAAGAATTCCGGTAGAGCTAAACAATCTTGGATTCTTGGAGGTGTTAAACCTTTCTCATGATTATCTAGGACACATTCCTCAAGGTAAACAATTTGATACTTTCACTAATGATTCCCACATATGCGGTCTGCCATTATCGAAAGGCAATTGGAAATTTTCGATATTGATGGGATATGGATGTGGGTTGGTGCTGGGACTGAGCATGGGATACATCGTATTCACAATAAGAAAACCGTGTTGGTTCATTATGATCTACGAGAGAGTTGGACAAAGATTAATTTGTAAAAAGATAAAGAAGCGAACTCCTTAACAGATTTTTGTTGAAAAACAAGCAGTGGATATAGAGCAGGAAACTTCGTTGCATTGTGTGTAAAGTCAAGGACGGTGGGCACCGCCTAAATTTCTAAATGAAATTAACAAATTGAAATGTAGGCAGGGTAGGCACCGAATGGTGCAAAATTTCAATGGGTTGGCAGATCATTTGTTGAAAATAATAATGGATAAATCACATTTAACATTGTATTTTAGGGTAATTACAAGATTAGTCCCTAAGTTTCAACTATAAATACCCTAGCTCATTTAGCTTCAAAACCATCCCAAAAATCATTTCTTTCTCCCAATACTAGAGAGCTTTCTTGTGAGTAGTGAGTGTTTTGTAAACACCTGTAAATTTTCTCTCTTAGTAAAAGATCTGCAGCAGTCCGGAGACGTAAGCACAATTGGCTGAACTCCGTTATCAATTTCGGGTATTATTTTTCCGCTTTTATTTCGTATTCTCACTAATCTGACTATAGGGAAATTATTTTTACTTGGTTTATTTCCCAACAACTGGTAATCAGAGCTTTTTGGTTGTGAATTTTGTCAATTTTAGCGAGGTTACTATTCACGTGAATAGTGAATTTTGTAAATAGTAAAATTTTGTCGGCGATACAAATTTGTCGACAGAGGTGTTCTAATACACGGTGGTTCGCAAGAATTGTCAGAAACGATCCAAACGAAAACAGATTCGAGTGGGAGCGATGGCTGCAGACGAAGGGAAGGTGAAAATTGAAAAGTTCGATGGTGCGGACTTTGGCTTTTGGAAGATGCAGATTGAAGATTTTTTGTACCAGAAAAATCTATATCAACCTCTCTCAGGAAAACAACCAGAGGGCATGAAGAATGAAGACTGGGCTCTTCTCGACAGACAAGCCCTCAGAGTTATCCGACTGACGTTATCCCGCAATGTTGCTTTCACCATAGCAAAGGAAAAGACCACGGCGGGTCTTATGACGGCTCTCTCCAGTATGTATGAGAAGCCATCGGCCTCAAACAAAGTTCATTTGATGAGGCGATTATTTAATTTGCGGATGACGGAAGGGGTATCGGTGGCACAACACCTAAATGAACTCAACACAATCACAACCCAGTTGAGTTCAGTGGAAATTGAATTTGATGATGAAGTTCGAACTTTAATTCTCTTATCATCTTTACCAGATAGTTGGAATGCTACTGTTACAGCAGTCAGCAGTTCATCGGGAAACAGCAAATTAAAATTCGACGATGTTCGGGATCTGGTACTGAGCGAAGAAATTCGACGGAGAGAATCGGGTGAAGCATCAACCTCCTCAGCCTTGCACACGGAGTCCAGAGGGAGAACTTCAGAAAGAAATTCAAATCGTGGCAGATCGAAATCCAGAAGGGGAAAATCAAGAACAGGAAATAAAGATTTTACCTGTTATAATTGCGGCAAGAAGGGCCACTTCAAAAGAGATTGCCGAGCACCGAAGAAAAATACCGGCGTATAGGAATCTGCCAACATGACGGAGGAGACAGGTGATGCTATGATTTTAAGCATCAACAGTCCGATTGAATCATGGATTTTGGATTCAGGGGCATCTTTCCACTCCACGCCATGCCAAGAAATCATGGAGAACTATGTCAGTGGTGATTTTGGGAAGGTTCATCTTGCTGATGATGAAACCTTGAAGATCGTCGGAAAAGGAGATATCCGACTAAAGCTGCCAAATCAGACCACATGGAAGCTGACAGGAGTGAGACATATTTATGGTCTCAAAAGAAATTTGATTTCTGTAGGACAGCTTGATGGAGAAGGATACAGTACAACCTTTTCAGGCTGTGAATGGAAGATTACCAAAGGAGCACTCATCATTGCCCGTGGTAAGAAGACTGGTACTCTCTATGTAACCTCAAATTTAGAGAATATCATTGCAGTAGCAGATGTTGATGGAAAATCAAACCTATGGCACCAAAGGCTTGGCCATATGAGCGAGAAAGGAATGAAGATACTTCTGTCAAAAGGGAAGCTGCCGGATCTAAAGAATGTAGATGTCGGACTATGCGAGGATTGCATCTTTGGCAAACAAAAGAAAGTCAGTTTTGCAAAGATTGTCAAGACACCCAAGGAAGAAAGGTTAGAATTGGTTCATACTAATGTATGGGGACCATCCCCAGTTCCATCTCTTGCAAGCTCACTATATTATGTCACCTTCATCGATGATTCAACAAGGAAGGTGTGGGTTTATTTCCTGAAGAAGAAATAAGAAGTCTTCGATAACTTCAGAAAATGGAAGGCCATGGTGGAAAATGAGACTGGTTTAAAAGTCAAGCGGTTGAGGTTTGACAATGGAAGAGAGTACAGAGATAGTAGATTCAGAGATTTCTGCGCAAACAATGGGATCAAGATGGAGACAATAGTTCCCATAACACCGCAGCATAATGGCGTAGCAGAGCGCATGAACAGAACTCTGAATGAACGTGCCAGAAGCATGAGGATACATGCCGGATTGCCCAAATTTCTATGGGCTGAAGCTATCAACACTGCAGCTTACCTGATCAACCGTGGGCCCTCAGTTCTTTTGGATGGTGGAATACCAGAGGAAGCTTGGAGCAAGAAATAAATAAACCTTTCACACCTAAGAGTGTTTGGTTGTATTTCTTATGTACACATAAACTCTGCTGAAAGAAGTAAACTTGATGCCAAGTCCAACAAATGCGTATTTGTTGGTTACGGTGGTGATGAGTTTGGTTACCGGTTTTGGGACTACGAAAATCGGAAGATCATTAGAAGCAGAGACGTCATTTTCAATGAAAATGTGATGTACAAAGACATGTCAACCGTAGAATCAAGTAATACCGAAGCTGAAACAAAGGAATTTGTTGAGTTCGAGGAGATTTCTGGAAATGATGTTCAGATCAGTCCTGAAGCAGTTCAAGAAGAAGAACCAGGCACACCAGAACTGAGACGCTCCTCCAGAATTCCTAAACCAACCCAACGGTATTCTCCTTCTTTGCACTACTTGTTGCTAACTGACAATGGTGAACCAGAGTGCTATGATGAAGCTATGCAAGTGGAGGATTCAGTCAAGTGGGAGTCTTCCATGAAAGATGAGATGGACTCACTAATGTCAAATCAGACGTGGGAATTAGCTGAATTACCACCAGGCAAGAAAGCGCTCCATAACAAGTGGATTTACAGGATCAAAGAAGAGCACGATGGGAGCAAACGCTACAAAGCAAGATTGGTTGTCAAAGGTTTTCAGCAAAAGGAAGGTATTGACTACAATGAAATTTTCTCTCCAGTTGTAAAACTGTTTACAATCAGACTGGTGTTGAAAATTGTAGCTGCAGAAAATTTACATCTTGAGCAGTTAGATGTAAAGACAGCTTTCCTTCATGGTGATTTGGAGGAAGAAATCTATATGAGGCAGCCAAAAGGCTTCATAGAGGCAGGAAACAAAAACCTGGTATGCAAGTTGAAGAAGAGCTTGTATGGTTTAAAACAAGCTCCTAGACAGTGGTACAAGAAGTTCGATAGCTTCATGGGTAGAAATGGTTTTACCAGATGCCAAGCAGATCATTGTTGCTACATCAAGAGGTTCGACAACAGCTTCATTATTTTATTATTGTACGTTGATGACATGCTCGTTGCAGGCTCAGATATGCAATATATTATAAACTTGAAGCAAAAATTGTCGAAGCAGTTTGCTATGAAAGATCTGGGCGATGCAAAGCAGATTCTTGGGATGAGGATCAAAAGAGACACAAATTCGGGGACTTTGATGTTATCACAGGCTGAGTACATCAACAAAGTACTCTCCAGGTTCAACATGCAAGATGCTAAACCAGTAAGTACACCTTTAGGTGTTCATTTCAGACTCTCCAAAGACCAATCACCAAAGACGGAGGAAGAACGTGCACACATGGTGAAGGTTTCGTATGCCTCAGCAATTGGAAGTCTGATGTATGCCATGGTTTGTACCAGACCAGATATTTCTCATGCAGTGGGAGCTGTTAGCAGGTACATGAATAATCCGGGCAAAGTACACTGGGAAGCAGTCAAATGGATCCTCAGATATCTGCGGGGTACCACAAACAAAGCACTTTGTTTCAAAGGTGGAAATACGATACTGACAGGCTATGTAGATGCTGACTTAGCCGAAAATGTTGACATCAGAAGGAGCACTACAGGGTATGTCTATACTCTAAGAGGTACTGCAGTGAGTTGGGTTTCTCAACTACAGAAGATAGTTGCTCTCTCCACAACCGAAGCAGAATATGTCGCTGTTACGGAAGCCAGCAAGGAGATGGTTTGGCTCCAAAGTTTCTTGGAAGAGTTAGGCAAGATACAAGAAAATAATGTATTATATTGCGACAGTCAAAGTGTTATCAATCTAGCAAAAAATCCGTCTTTTCATTCCAGAACGAAGCACATACAATTGAGATATCATTTTATCCGGTCTCTTCTGGAAGATGGGATTTTGAAACTTGAAAAGATTAGTGGTGCTCAAAATCCGGCAGACATGTTGACAAAGACGGTGACCACGGAAAAACTGAAGTTGTGTTCAGCTTCAGTTGGCATACTAGAATAACGAGACCAGAAATGCTGCTGCATTGATCAAGGTGTGAAGACAGATTAAAATCAGTCTTCAAGTGGGAGATTGTAAAGTCAAGGACGGTGGGCATCGCCTAAATTTCTAAATGAAATTAACAAATTGAAATGTAGGCAGGGTAGGCACCGAATGGTGCAAAATTTCAATGGGTTGGCAGATCATTTGTTGAAAATAATAATGGATAAATCACATTTAGACATTGTATTTTAGGGTAATTACAAGATTAGTCCCTAAGTTTCAACTATAAATACCCTAGCTCATTTAGCTTCAAAACCATCCCAAAAATCATTTCTTTCTCCCAATACTAGAGAGCTTTCTTGTGAGTAGTGAGTGTTTTGTAAACACCTGTAAATTTTCTCTCTTAGTAAAAGATCTGCAGCAGTCCAGAGACGTAAGCACAATTGGCTGAACTCCGTTATCAATTTCGGGTATTATTTTTCCGCTTTTATTTCGTATTCTCACTAATCTGACTATAGGGAAATTACTTGTACTTGGTTTATTTCCCAACATTGTGGTAGGCAAGTCCTTTTCTATAGTTGTTTTATTTATAGTTTGTCTTCAATAATTCCGTAACCTAAGTTGTGTGCCTGAATAAAAACGTCACTAAACTTATTTGGAGGAAAAGAGTACAACACAACTAAGTAAATGCTTCATCTCGACGACTGATTACACGGCAATCACCTACCAATTCATATAATCACTTTAGATTTTTTTCTTTTTGAAGACAAAGATAGAAAGAGGGGCTTGAGATTCCTACCAAATCATATAATCACTTTAGATTTTTTTTCTTTAGACAACATGTGTTTCTTTTTATTTGGAACTGACATGCTTTTCAAGGCAACGTCTTAGTAATAGACCGAGGTTGTCTTGTCCCTTTAGGGTGCGTTTGGTTCACGGAATGTAAGATTACCAGTGTGAATAAAAGATTACCAGAGAATAGGATTACTGGGAATGTTGTATTTTGTGTTTGGTTGGTTTAGCAGGAATGTAAGATTACCGTGTTTGGTTAAAGGAATAAAAGATTATTGGAATGTATATTTGACCAAATTGTCCTTATTATATATTTGTATAATATTACAAATTGTAAAATATTTATATATTTTCTTTAAAAATTAAATTCATAATATTTATATATTTTCTTTAAAAAATTAAATTCATAATATTTATATAATTTTTTACAAAATTAAAAATATAAAAAATGTTTAATGAAAGGGTAAAAAAATTTTAACCCCTGAACTTTATATAAAATTTTAATTATAGATTTTTTTTTTGTAAATCTAAAATAATTTAAGGATAAATTTGTAATTTAACCTTCGTATAATTTTTATTATTCAATGACAGAAGAAGGATATTTTTGAAAAAAATAAAAATTTAAGGGCATTTTAGTCCAAAATGCCGGTAATGTTACAATACCTAAGAGAATGGAGGTAATGACATTCCCAGTAATATACCCAAAAAATCTACTATTGGTAATAAAACATTACCGGGAATGAAATTCCCGGCCAACCAAACAT
Organism: Hibiscus syriacus; assembly: GCF_006381635.1. NCBI lineage: Eukaryota > Viridiplantae > Streptophyta > Magnoliopsida > Malvales > Malvaceae > Hibiscus > Hibiscus syriacus. Next base: position 183,537 of record NW_024063104.1, on the reverse strand, counting down.
GCATGGGAATCCCACATTCCTTGAACCAAACAACCCCTTAGTGTTTACTCTAGACTTGGACTTCAATTGTTCCTTTACTTAATTATTTGATCTTTAAAGAAAAATTACCATAAAAATATAAGGTAAACTTTAAATTCTTATTTCATTTGATTAATAAATATAATATATACAGCACCAATTATATTATAATGTTTATCAAAAGGAAACAATCTAATGTCTAGTGACATACAAAGAAAATGATATATAAGAAAAAAAGATACATAAACAATGTAATGTTTGTCTTTGGCCCGGTCACTTGTCTCTTTCTCTAGGAGATTATGACAGTCTTTTACTTGTAAAAGAGTTGAAGTCTTCTAGTGGTGACAAAATATGAAATTACTTGTTGGAAAGGGTGCCCATTCATTTCAATTAGTACCTTTCCAATGGCGGTTAATAGAGGGAATCGAGGAGTCGTGAAGAATAGGTAACAAACGATACTGATTGAGAATGTCTAATTTCGATCAAAATAAGATTCTCAATGAGATGTATGGACCACTGATGTACTGGAGACCAAGTCTTGCATTTTTGGCTTTTTCTTTTTTGTTCCCAGTAGTTGTGTGTTTTTCCTACTCAAATTTTGAGTCGAAGGATGTCGTGCCCAATCCTTTAGAATCAGAGTATATAAAGTGTCGAACTATCCTGAGACATGTATTAAGCTCAGGCGCTGTTTCTGTCCTCATGGCAAAATATGGCATCCTCCCTCCTCTTATGTCTCTGCTACTGTGTGCTACCTTCGGGTCTGTTCTGTCTGCAAATTCACCCAACATCTCCACTGACCAAGCTTCCCTTTTAACCCTAAAATCCCATATAACTCACGATCCCCACAACCTCCTAGCAACCAACTGGTCCACTTCTATCTCTATTTGCTATTGGACTGGTGTCACTTGTGGATCCAGACATCACAGAGTCATTGCTCTGAATTTGTCGAGTATGGATCTCACAGGCACCATCCCATCTCGCTTGGGAAATTTATCTTTCCTTTCCTCGCTCGACCTTCAGCAGTTCCCATAACAATGAGATTCAGAGATTTCTGTGCAAACAATGAGATCAAGATGGAGACAACAGTTCCCATAACACCGCAGCAGAATGGCGTAGCAGAGTGTATGAACAGAACTCTGAATGAACGTGCCAGAAGCATGAGGATACATGTCGGATTGCCCAAATTTCTATGGGCTGAAGCTATCAACACTGCAGCTTACCTGATCAACCGTGGGCCCTCAGTTCCTTTGGATGGTGGAATACCAGAGGAAGCTTGGAGCAAGAAAGAAATAAAACTTTCACACTTAAGAGTGTTTGGTTGTATTTCTTATGTACACATAAACTCTGCTGAAAGAAGTAAACTTGATGCCAAGTCCAACAAATGCGTATTTGTTGGTTACGGTGGTGATGAGTTTGGTTACCGGTTTTGGGACTACGAAAATCGGAAGATCATTAGAAGCAGATATGTTATTTTCAATGAAAATGTGATGTACAAAGACAGGTCAACCGCAGAATCAAGTAATACCGAAGCTGAAACAAAGGAATTTACTGAGTTCGAGGAGATTTCTGGAAATGATGTTCAGATCAGTCCTGAAGCAGTTCAAGAGGAAGAACCAGGCACACCAGAACTGAGACGCTCCTCCAAAATTCCTAAACCAACCCAACGGTATTCTCCTTCTTTGCACTACTTGTTGCTAACTGACAATGGTGAACCAGAGTGCTATGATGAAGCAATGCAAGTGGAGGATTCAGTCAAGTGGGAGTCCTTCATGAAAGATGAGATGGACTCGCTTATGTCAAATCAGACGTGGGAATTAGCTGAATTACCACCAGGCAAGAAAGCGCTCCATAACAAGTGGATTTACAGGATCAAAGAAGAGCACGATGGGAGCAAACGCTACAAAGCAAGATTGGTTTTCAAAGGTTTTCAGCAAAAGGAATGTATTGACTACAATGAAATTTTCTCTCCAGTTGTAAAACTGTCTACAATCATACTGGTGTTGAAAATTGTAGCTGCAGAAAATTTACATCTTGAGCAGTTAGATGTAAAGACAGCTTTCCTTCATGGTGATTTGGAGGAAGAAATCTATATGAGGCAGCCAGAAGGCTTCATAGAGGCAGGAAACAAAAACCTGGTATGCAAGTTGAAGAAGAGCTTGTATGGTTTAAAACAAGCTCCTAGACAGTGGTACAAGAAGTTCGATAGCTTCATGGGTAGCAATGGTTTTACCAGATGCCAAGCAGATCATTGTTGCTACATCAAGAGGTTCGACAACAGCTTCATTATTTTATTATTGTACGTTGATGACATGCTCGTTGCAGGCTCAGATATGCAAGATATTATAAACTTGAAGCAAAAATTGTCGAAGCAGTTTGCTATGAAAGATCTGGGCGTTGCAAAGCAGATTCTTGGGATGAGGATCAAAAGAGACACAAAGTCAGGGACTTTGATGTTATCACAGGCTGAGTACATCAACAAAGTACTCTCCAAGTTCAACATGCAAGATGCTAAACCAGTAAGTACACATTTAGGTGTTCATTTCAGACTCTCCAAAGACCAATCACCAAAGACGGAGGAAGAACGTGCACACATGGTGAAGGTGTCGTATGCCTCAGCAATTGGAAGTCTGATGTATGCCATGGTTTGTACCATACCAGATATTGCTCATGCAGTGGGAGCTGTTAGCAGGTACATGAATAATCCGGGAAAAGTACACTGGGAAGCAGTCAAATGGATCCTCAGATATCTGCGGGGTACCACAAACAAAGCACTTTGTTTCAAAGGTGGAAATACGATACTGACAGGCTATGTAGATGCTGACTTAGCCGGAAATGTTGACATCAGAAGGAGCACTACAGGGTATGTCTATACTCTAGGAGGTACTGCAGTGAGTTGGGTTTCTCAACTACAGAAGATAGTTGCTCTCTCCACAACCGAAGTAGAATATGTCGCTGTTACGGAAGCCAGCAAGGAGATGGTTTGGCTCCAAAGTTTCTTGGAAGAGTTAGGCAAGATACAAGAAAACAATGTATTATATTGCGACAGTCAAAGTGCTATCCATCTAGCAAAAAATCCGTCTTTTCATTCCAGAACGAAGCACATACAATTGAGATATCATTTTATCCGGTCTCTTCTGGAAGATGGGATTTTGAAACTTGAAAAGATTAGTGGTGCTCAAAATCCGGCAGACATGTTGACAAAGACGGTGACCACGGAAAAACTGAAGTTGTGTTCAGCTTCAGTTGGCATGCTAGAATAACGAGACCAGAAATGCTGCTGCATTGATCAAGGTGTGAAGACAGAATAAAATCAGTCTTCAAGTGGGAGATTGTAAAGTCAAGGACGGTGGGCACCGCCTAAATTTCTAAATGAAATTAACAAATTCAAATGTAGGCCGGGTAGGCACCGAATGGTGCAAAATTTCAATGGGTTGGCAGATCATTTATTGAAAATAATAATGGATAAATCACATTTAGACATTGTATTTTATGGTAATTATAAGATTAGTCCCTAAGTTTCAACTATAAATACCCTAGCTCATTTAGCTTCAAAACCATCCCAAAAATCATTTCTTTCTCCCAATACTAGAGAGCTTTCTTGTGAGTAGTGAGTGTTTTGTAAACACCTGTAAATTTTCTCTCTTAGTAAAAGATCTGCAGCAGTCCGGAGACGTAAACACAATTGGCTGAACTCCGTTATCAATTTCGGGTATTATTTTTTCGCTTTTATTTCGTATTCTCACTAATCTGACTATAGGGAAATTACTTGTACTTGATTTATTTCCCAACATTGTGGTAGGCAAGTCCTTTTCTATAGCTGTTTTATTTATAGTTTGTCTTCAATAATTCCGTAACCTAAGTTGTGTGCCTGAATAAAAACGTCACTAAACTTATTTGGAGGAAAAGAGTACAACACAACTAAGTAAATGCTTCATCTCGATGACTGATTACACGACAATCACCTACCAAATCATATAATCACTTTAGATTTTTTTCTTTTTGAAGACAAAGATAGAAAGAGGGGCTTGAGATTCCTACCAAATCATATAATCACTTTAGATTTTTTTTCTTTAGACAACATGTGTTTCTTTTTATTTGGAACTGACATGCTTTTCAAGGCAACGTCTTGGTAATAGACCGAGGTTGTCTTGTCCCTTTAGGGTGCGTTTGGTTCACGGAATGTAAGATTACCAGTGGGAATAAAATATTACCAGGGAATAGGATTACTGGGAATGTTGTATTTTGTGTTTGGTTGGTTTAGCAGGAATGTAAGATTACCGTGTTTGGTTAAAGGAATAAAAGATTATTGGAATGTATATTTGACCAAATTGTCCTTATTATATATTTGTATAATATTACAAATTGTAAAATATTTATATATTTTCTTTAAAAAATTAAATTCATAATATTTATATAATTGTTTTTACAAAATTAAAAATATAAAAAATGTTTAATGAAAGGGTAAAAAAATTTTAACCCCTGAACTTTATATAAAATTTTAATTATAGATTTTTTTTGTAAATCTAAAATAATTTAAGGATTAATTTGTAATTTAACCTTCGTATAATTTTTATTATTCAATGACAGAAGAATGATATTTTTGAAAAAAATAAAAATTTAAGGGCATTTTAGTCTAAAACGCCGGTAATGTTACAATACCTAAGGGAAGGGAGGTAATGACATTCCCGGTAATATACCCAAAAAAATCTACTATTGGTAATAAAACATTACCGGAAATGAAATTCCCGGCCAACCAAACATGGGAATGTGGGATCCACAATCCTTGAACCAAACAACCCCTTAGTGTTTACTCTAGACTTGGACTTCAATTGTTCCTTTACTTAATTATTTGATCTTTAAAGAAAAATTACCATAAAATATAAGGTAAACTTTAAATTCTTATTTCATTTGATTAATAAATATAATATATACAGCACCAATTATATTATAATGTTTATCAAAAGGAAACAATCTAATGTCTAGTGACATACAAAGAAAATGATATATAAGAAAAAAAGATACATAAACAATGTACTGTTTGTCTTTGGCCCGGTCACTTGTCTCTTTCTCTAGGAGATTATGACAGTCTTTTACTTGTAAAAGAGTTGAAGTCTTCTAGTGGTGACAAAATATGAAATTACTTGTTGGAAAGGGTGCCCATTCATTTCAATTAGTACCTTTCCAATGGCGGTTAATAGAGGGAATCGAGGAGTCGTGAAGAATAGGTAACAAATGATACTGATTGAGAATGTCTAATTTCGATCAAAATAAGATTCTCAATGAGATGTATGGACCACTGATGTACTGGAGACCAAGTCTTGCATTTTTGGCTTTTTCTTTTTTGTTCCCAGTAATTGTGTGTTTTTCCTACTCAAATTTTGAGTCGAAGGATGTCGTGCCCAATCCTTTAGAATCAGAGTATATAAAGTGTCGAACTATCCTGAGACATGTATTAAGCTCAGGCGCTGTTTCTGTCCTCATGGCAAAATATGGCATCCTCCCTTCTCTTATGTCTCTGCTACTGTGTGCTACCTTCGGGTCTGTTCTGTCTGCAAATTCACCCAACATCTCCACTGACCAAGCTTCCCTTTTAACCCTAAAATCCCATATAACTCACGATCCCCACAACCTCCTAGCAACCAACTGGTCCACTTCTATCTCTATTTGCTATTGGACTGGTGTCACTTGTGGATCCAGACATCACAGAGTCATTGCTCTGAATTTGTCGAGTATGGATCTCACAGGCACCATCCCATCTCGCTTGGGAAATTTATCTTTCCTTTCCTCGCTCGACCTTCAGCACAATAGTTTCCATGGCTCTTTACCTACTGAGTTGAGTAATTGGCAACGTCTGAAATATTTGAACTTCGGTAACAATAGCTTCAGCGGAGAAATCCCATCATGGTTTGGTTACTTCCCTCAACTGCAAATCTTGTTGTTGTACATGAACAACTTCACTGGTGTTATCCCATCTACTTTGGGCAATTTGTCAAAATTAGAGAGCCTGATCTTGTCTAGAAACGATTTCAAAGGGCAAATTCCTATAACAATCGGAAACCTATCAAGCTTGGAATGGTTAATTCTGGATTATAATTCTTTCTCAGGTTCCGTATCTTTCTCGATCTTGAATACGCGTTTCGTTCGCTTTTATTCTATTACCTTTTCTCTTATTGTTCAGCTGTGTTCTCCTCAAATGTGCTCATTAATAGAAAAAAATTACAACAAATAATCTCACTGCAGGACATCTACCATCGCAAATATTTGAGAACTTGTCTGAGTTGCAAGCACTAGACTTAAGAGGGAATCAGATTTCCGGTGTAATTCCAAATAGTTTATTCAACTGCAAAGAGTTGATGTTTTTATCGTTGTCTAACAACTTTCTGGAGGGAAGTATGCCCAGAGAATTTGGAAATTTGACCAAGCTTCAGTCTTTATATCTTGAATACAACTACCTTGAAGGTAAACAATTGTCTTAAATATTAAAGATATATCAGTGCTTAACAAAGAAATTAAGGGTCTGCCAGAAAAATATTCATAAAGTTTGACGGATTTAATTATATGTTTCAGGTGATATTCCATCGGCTATTGAAAGTTTGACTTCTCTGATTTTCATAGATCTTTCTTATAACAAATTAGCAGGTATAATATATCATATTTATTTAATTTTATTACAAAAAAAACTTCAATTGAGGTACCTTACGAAAGAACATATGATTCAAACAAAATCACGCTTAATCAGAGGAAAATAAAATCACGCATGAATTGTCAATAAGCGTTGTGACTTAAACTACTACCTTATAAGCAAATATTAATAAATTTTGACGGATTTAATCATATATTTCAGGTGAAATTTCATCGATTATCGGAAAGCTTACTTCTCTCAAGTATATTGACCTTTCTCATAACAACTTCTCAGGTAAAAGTATTGAATAGATTTTCCGTGTTTAAGGGGAAAGAAAGGAAGAAAAACATATGTATATAGTGCTCAACAAAGAAATTAAGGATATGGTAGAAAAATATTAATAAATTTTTACGACTTTATTATATGTTTCAGGTGAAATTCCATCCATCATTGAGAATCTTACTTTTCTCGAGTATATTGACCTTTCTAATAACACCTTAAAAGGTACAATACCATATTTCTATTTTTTCCCCTTATACAATTCATTATTTTGCTCAACATAAAGAAACTTTATCATAAATAAACAAAGTCATAACATCAAAATTCGGAAGGAAAAAAACTTCATTTAAAACGCAAATCTTCAATGAAGAATACAATTTCTTAAGACAATTCTTTTATATGTTACAGGTGAAATTCCATCAGTTATTGGAAATCTTACTTCTCTTAGAAAGATCGACCTTTCTGAAAACTACTTACAAGGTACGATATCATATTTCATCCCTTGCACAAGTTTTACTATCAGTCATGTAAACATTTTTCAACAAATTGGGTTTAGATGATTTGAAATAAGATTAAAGCTTGGATCGATACAATTCTTGGTTTGGGAATTCTATCATAGTTTTAAGTAATCTCTTTCCATTATGCCAAAAATGTGAACTCTGGTTATTTATTGCGCAGGTTCTATTCCTTATTCAATCTTCAACATTTCCTCGTTGCAGCATATTTCACTGGCATACAACAATCTCTCTGGTTATCTCTCCTCCAATATGTTTGATCATCTTCCTCGATTATATTATCTTAATTTGGAATTCTGTCAACTTTCCGGAAGAGTTCCATTGAGTTTATTCAAATGCAAAGAGTTGAACTTTTTGTTTTTGGATAGTAACTATTTGGAGGGAATTATTCCAATAGAGATCTCAAATTTGACTTCACTCAAGTATATCTCTATCGAACGAAACTACTTATCAGGTAAGTTAAATGACTCGTCCTGCTTTAATAATGTACTTAAGAAATAGACGAGTTATTTACCATTAAAGTTTTTTTAATTATATAATTTCTTAACGTAATAATATGTTTAGTAAATTTATTTATATATTCCAGGAAAAATTCCATCAGTTATTGGAAACTGGACTTTTCTCGAGGAATTTGAACTTTCTGATAACAACTTAACAGGTATAATATTATTTTCTTTTTCTTTTTACTTGGTTACATGTTAGTATTAAGGGTAAACTACATCAGATACCACTGAATTTTAGGCGTTGAATCGTTTATACTTCTGGACTTTTAATTTTGTCAATTATAGCACTGAAATATGATTTTCGTTTCAATTATATCACTGAAACATTGAAGCTCTAACGACACGATGACGTGGCTGCCTACTGCCGATGTAAATACCTTACTAAATTGAAGTTGTTTTGTATGATTGTTAACGATTTAACGGCCCAATTGTATAATTGAAACGAAAATTAAAGTTCAGTGCTACAATTGTCAAAATTGAAAGTTCAGTGGTATAAACGATACAACGCCTAGTTCGGTGGTATTTGTTGTAGTTTACCCTAGTATTAATAAGCTTTAAAATTTTCCCTTTCATTGTGTTTTTTTATGCAAAGAAATATTAAACTCAAACATATAAATCCTGAAATTATTTAATCAAAATATTTTGTTTTTACATCACAAACATTATTTATGTGTTTCAAAGATTATCCAAATTCATAATTCTAACTCTATTCCAAATTTTCTGCAAGGCCCAATCCCTTCCTCATTATGCAATCTGAGTTCCCTTAAGGTTCTCTTTTTATACAAGAATAGTTTGGATGGAGAAATCCCAGAATGCATTGGAAACATGAGTTCTCTTTCACATATAAACCTAGAGAAGAATAATTTTCATGGTAAAATACCAGAAAATTTTGATAGAGGTTGCTCATTACACAGTTTTCGAATCAGCAGCAACCAAGTAGATGGGTCACTACCACGATCATTGGGTAATTGCAAAGAGTTGAAGCTTCTCGATGTTGGAAACAACTATTTGAATGACACATTCCCAAAGTGGTTGGGAAATTTGGATCAACTACAAGTTCTTATCCTGAGATCGAACAGATTCTATGGTGAAGTGGTGAGCTCAGGAGTTACAGTTTCCTTCACTCGTTTACGTCTCATTGATATTTCTCATAACAACTTCAGTGGCTATTTACCAGGGAAGTTTTTTGAAAATTTGCATGCCATTAGAGAAGCGAATGAAAAGAAAGAAAAACCAGAGTACATGACGGACGGATCAGCAGTTGGAGTGTGGAATTATGCCATTGGTTTATCTTTTACATTTAAAGGGTCGGAATTTGAGTTTGATGAACTGCTAACCATATGGACAGCTATTGATTTTTCGAACAATCAGTTCTACGGGGAAATTCCTAAGACATTAGGAGAGCTTCACTCACTTATTGTCCTGAACCTCTCTCATAATTGTTTAACAGGTCATATTCCATCATCACTAGGTGATATATCCGAGCTTGAATCATTGGATCTCTCATCAAACAAACTCCATGGAAGAATTCCGATAGAGTTGAACAATCTTAAGTTCTTAGCAGTGTTAAATTTTTCTAAGAATAATCTCACGGGACCCATTCCTCAAGGCAAACAGTTTGATACTTTCACAAATGATTCCTACATAGGAAACTTGGGTTTATGCGGGATTTCATTATCAAAAAGCTGTAACAATGATGAGGCAACTCCAACCAAATTTGAAAGTGATGACGATGATGATGGATTGAATTGGAAATTTTCAATATTGATGGGGTATGGATGTGGGTTGGTACTGGGACTGAGTACGGGATACATTGTATTTGCAACTGGAAGACCATTGTGGTTCATTAGGATCTACGAAAGAGTTCGACAAAGATCTTCGAAAAAGGTAAAAAAGAGAAGTCGTTGACAGATTTTTGTTGCAAAACAAGCGGTGGACAGAGCAGAAAACCTCAATGCATGGTGGTAGGCAGACCCTTTTCTATAGATGTTTTTTATATATGCCGCGTGGGTGCTTTTTTTGTATGTATTATGTTTTCCTGCATCCTCTACAATGGCAGCGTTCCCTTGAGTATTTCTATCTTGTAATGACTATCTTAATAGGAAAACGATGTTAAATTATGCCAATTCAAAGGGAAAACGATGAGGAGATTAATGGCTTGCATTAAACCTCAATAATGGTTCATAACCAAAGGGATCGCCTTAACCCATATAAGGCTTTTTTGCAACTTATAGATAAGTTGTGAACCATCTGATGCTTCTCTTTCAACGTCAGGAGGTTGATGCTCGTAAACATCCTCTTCAAGCTCGCCATTTAGTAATGTGTTTCACATCCCAAGCCTAACAAAACATTAATTCTAAATAGCACTAATTACTATAAAAATAGGGGATTACTACAAAAGCAAGAAAAAGAGAGTTATGGAAAGCTAACCTGCCCTTGCATCATCACCTGCATTAGAGAACTAAGACAAGACTGTCAGAAAATTTGCTTAACTAACACGTCAGCAATTCCGTTAACAGCTAACATTCTATGGCTTGATTGAAATCAAAGTGAAAGTTTAGTAGTCTAATTGATAAAAAGATTAGTTCAATGGTCAAAATATAATCATCTCTATAGTTTAGTGATTATAAATAAAGGTAGTTTACCCTATTTTTTCTATAGTTTAGTGACTATAAATAAAGGTATTTCTTTTATAACTTTAGCCCCTAAACTTTTTATAATTTAATTTTGATCCCCTCCAAACAAATGTTTAGGTTCACCTCTGTTGTGGGATCGAGTCCCATGGAGGGCATTTCATAATTTGGAGGTCTCCTACGGAAGCTGCTCTCAACCTAGTGTTGGGGGTAGCCTACTATCTTACTTCCCCCTTACCCCATTATATATGGGAACAAGGGACAGCCATTTCTGTTGTGAGTTTGATGTGTTACATAAGGGATTTGGAGTTGAATACATAAGAAATTTATTAGAATTAGACAAGGTCAAGGATTTGATGTGTTTAGGAGATCAAAGTATTAACACTTGAGCTTGTAAATGGAATTTCATAAATTTTAAGTGAGTTTCGTGGAAAACAACTCTAAAAAAAGAAAAATGAGTCAAATGCAAACATTTTAATACCAACCTTTTCATGAATAATGAACCATGATTGACCTTCCCAATTGATTCCACAAGCATGACCTTAGTCACTGCTCCAGTTACTGCAAAGTTTTTTTTTTTTTTTTGTACAATGACAACTTCACCAGTGTTATCTTATCTATGGCTGTTTGTCAAAACCAGAGGCGACGATGTTGTAAAACAACAATTTCAAAGGAACTTTCAAATTTGAAATGAATAGATACAGATAATATTTCTGTTTGATCTGGTTCCATAAATTTCGCAATCTTTTCTTTTTCCTGGACAATTTTGATTTTATTAAGGGTACAATTCCTTAACCTAAGTTGTGTGCCTGATTAAAAACCTCACTAAACTTATTTGGAGGAAAAGAGTACAACACAACTAGGTAAATGCTTCATCTCGACGACTGATTACACGGCAATCTCCTACTAAAACGACCTTTTAGTTCCGGAGGCAAGCTCCTTATCCATTAGGCCACGTAAACTCTTTTATATGAAAAACAATATAAACTATAAAATCATACTATAATCTTTTTAATTTAGTTATAAAATATTAAATACTAATATAAATTCTTTATGTTTAAATAATTTAATTATCTATTGGATCGGTCCAATTTAAGCTCGAGTAGGAGAACTGAACTGTTTTTCAAACTACAGTTCTGCTTGGCCTGGTCTGGCCATTCTTTAGGGACATACTCCCGTTGCTTGGGATATTCATGGATGTCACGACAGCAGCGTCATCCGGTTCCAGAATCTCGCCTGTGGCTGGGACTTTCCCGCCTCGACACTTTACCTTGTGTTTGGTTGTTCGGGTGGCGAGATGCACATGAAGCGTTGTCTTTCGGTCGTAGATTATTCCTAGCAGAAGTTTCAGATGGGCATTGTAGACTATGTGGAAGGATGGAGGAATTGGTACTACACGCATTAAGGGTACCCCGATCTTCTCTATGTCACTGGTTGTGGGGTCTATTTTACGGGATTCTGAGGGGTTGGTTTTGGCTGGTAGGGTTGTGGAGTCACTACAAAAAAGTAGGTTTTTAGTTATGTTTTTAAGCGCCGCTAAAAACTATCTTGGCACTTACAAAAAAGCCAGTATAATGAGTGCCGCAACAGTTAGCGGCGTTTGTGGATAAAAAATACCGCAAAAGGTCTCGACATATAGTGGCATTTTTAGAAAAAATGTCGCGACATATAGCGGCATTTTGGGAACAAACGCAACAAAAGGTTGCAATATATAGCGGCGTTTTAGATAAAAATGTTGGGAATTACCTTGGCTTTAGTGGTGTTTTTACTCAAATGCCGCTATATTATGATATATAGTGGCATTTTACCATAAACGCCATTATTTACTACATATTTAGTGACATTTGTCTTCACAAAACGCCGCTATTGATTATGTATTTAGTGGCATTTTCATTGACAAATACTATAAAAGCGTTCATCATTAGTGACGTTTTCTTAAAAACGCCACTAAAATACGAGTCTATAAGATGTTTGTTAGAAAAATGTAACTAAAATACAAGTTTATAGCAGCGTTTGTTCAAAAACGCCGTTACCATTTTGTGACGTTTTAGCTTTAAACACCGCAATATGCATAAAATTAGTGGCGTTTACTTTTCAAACGCCGCTACAGACCTGTTTCCTTGTAGTGAGTTGGGCTATTATAATGTCATAATTGAAAGTGATGCAACAAATGTGGGTTCAACAAATACTCCGCAGTCGTGTCTCCAATTTACTTTGTCAGAAGCTCGACGAATCTTGGACTCACACCTAGGGATGAAACTAAGATTAAATATTAGCAGAGATCAAAATATTGAATTTTTAAAAAAAAATACAATGACTTATTAAATGTTTAAATTTAAAGTTCAAAAGATAATATATAATATTTAATTTCATAAATTTTAAAGGGATTTGAGCAAATTTTAAATCAACAAAGTACTAAAAAATGATTAAACAAATTCATCAATATATAGGGTGCCGCAAAAGATGTAAAAGAAATACAGCTTTCGAAAACGGTTAAAAATAAGTGAAGATAAAACCCTAAGTTTAAAGAATAAAATAGTGAGATAAAATAAAAATGTTTAACTTTCACATTTAATGTGACACCATCCAATTATTAATGAGCTAATAACTCAAGGTTTATTTGAAGGTAAAATTAAAGTTTAATATTAAAATTAGAAAATTTTAAAGTTAAATGATAAAAATAATACAAACCTTAAGATCTAAAAATAATTGTGGTGCATGAACCAAGTGACATTCGTGGTAAAATAATTGTTGTTATTCCTTGAGAATCCGGGTTCAAGCACCATAGATGTCAGGGGTGTAAGCCTTCAATGTCGAAGGGATGAGAGTTATCTTTAAATAGATATTGCATTGTACTTGCCCCAGATTAATAAAAAAATTATTGGGATAGTTTACCTTATCTTTTAAATATGATTACGATCATAGAATGATAAAGAGGGATCGACAGTGACAGTAGCCCCTAAAAAAATTTAATTCTCATATAGTTTATATATTTTTTTTATTAATAATATGTTTTTTCTCTTAATATGTTTTAATTTTATCCTTTAACATGAAATCATGTCTTCAATCCCTCATTATAATATAAAATAAATGAACAAAAGCAAAACTAGGACACAGAGTTAAACCATCCATGTTCAATTTATATTTAAAAGGTTAGATGGCTTACAATATGTCTATGCTAATTTCATTTGAAGAATAAAGCAATGCAGATGTCTCTCCAGTTGAACTATTTTCATGGGATAGTTCTGTGTTTGAACCATGGGATTGATCTGTTGGTACTTCAAACGGAAGTTGAAAAGGTTGCGGCGGCATTTGGAGGAGTTCAACATCGGTTTCCAACATCTCCAACACTTTGCTCATCGAAGGACGATCGTTAGGCTTTATTTGCACACACCAAGAAGCTACTATCACCATCTTCTTCACCATGATCTTTTCGTCATCCGTAACTTCCCCCAAATCTACATCCCCGCCGTGATAATACCGATCATAAATCCATGACGGGAAGTATTTCTGACTTTCGTGTTCAACAGCCGTGCTCATGTTCTTCCTCCTTCCGATAATTTCCATCAACAACATTCCGAAACTGTAAACATCGGCTTTATACGAGATGCCTCCGAGGTTTTTGTAGATCAGTTCAGGAGCAATGTATCCTATTGTACCTCGTGCTGCAGTTATGGACACTATGCTAGCATCCACTGAAAACAATTTAGCAAGACCGAAATCTGCAACTTTTGGTGTGAAGTTCTCATCTAAAAGAATATTGTGTGGCTTGATATCGAAATGTAGAATCTGCATATCACATCCTCGATGCAAGTACTCGATCCCTCGAGCTATCCCAAACGCAATATCAAACATCTTCTTCCAACTTAAATCTATCTTATTTTCCTTTGCAAATAAAATCCGATCGAGAGATCCATTCAACATGAAATCATATATAAGAGCTTGTTTCGATCCCTCAACACAAAATCCAATGAGTTTGGCTACATTAACATGATGAATCCTCCCGATCGTAGCAACTTCATTGATGAAATCTTGGCCATTACCTTTGGACTTCCCCAATAACTTTATGGCTACAAAATAACCACTCCGAAGCTTTCCTTTAAACACCGAACCGTAACCGCCTTCGCCTAGTTTATCCTTGAAATCATTACTCATTCTTTCTATTTCACAATACGTATACCTTATCGGCATTAAATCCTTCTGCTGTTTAAGAAACTCCTCAATAGTATCATCCGCGCATAAATGTCTTCTTCGCCATTTGTATATGACAAGAACAATCAAGCAAACTATCCCAGGCAAAGTTCTTGATATGATAAATCCTCCTTCAAAAGAAAATGAAAACTTGAACATATCAGTCTACATACATACATACATACAATCTAATTGACTCTAATAATACATTTTGGCTAAATGTTAAAGCTTACCTGTTATTAGAAGACATATAATATAAGTACCTACAAAGGTAAAAAATGAAGAAAAGTAAGAAATAATGATTAATTGAATGTAGGAAGAGAAAAATTATAAATAATAAGGAAATTTGGGGATTAACCATACTGTTAGGTGGATAATATGAATTGTTGGCAACATGAGGTCCTTTGAATAAGTAATAGATGAAGCTATCAGCATAACTTTGCAAGGCATATTTCAAGTTCCTTATCCTGAAAAACATTTGTAAATATTTAAGGGAAAATTTCTCATATTCCTAAACTATTTGGATACCTTCAAATCTTGAAATCAGAGGATATTATGCGTTTAAGTACACTTAAACTCATTGACTGTTGCAGTAATAATCATGTCAACAGTACTAGGACTCGGTCGACAAAATATATATACATGTTCTTTTTTTAAAATAGTATAAGATGATTATAGGATAATATCTTTTCAAAATCATTCTTAGTCATTGACAATGGACACGTACCCTACAAACACAACTACTCAAACATAGAACTCAAGAATAACATTTCCTTTAACAATTGAGGTCGCTCAAATTTTCAATCTTGAATACACTAAAGTATCCTGTTTAAATAACAAAACATTGACTTCACTCCCTCTTTATCAAGCTTGAAAAACTTGTATCAAATTTTCAATCTTGAATTCGATTCCAGAAAAAAATCCTTCCTTTCGTCAAATATTGCATAAAAATATAGAAAGACAAGAACACTACTACAATAATATTAATGATATAAAAACGGTTTTTTTCAAATATTTACTAAGTTGGTTCCTAGTTATGCATTTCATAATTATATCCTAAGTCAATTTATTGAAATTCAATTTTGGACGGAAGTTTACTTACAAAGCTCGGAATGGTGTGGCCTCCAGTGACTTAGAAGGGAAGATCCAAGAGAATTCGAACCCCTGTTTCAACAGATTGTAGATATCCGAATTTAAAAGATCGTTGATACTCTCAACCATAATTGGAACCAAAGCTTCGATTCTGCAAGATTCATCGAAATCATGAGGATGAGTTCTCTCATCTAGAAAATAAACGTACGAATCCCGTGGTGGATCGGAACCGGAGGAGTTAACGGAGCAACGAGAGGCGTCGATATACGAAGAGGAATTCACCGGCATAGAGCAGTTCACAAGATACATGGAAGTGAACGGGAAAACCAAAGAATACGGTAAATTACGGTATATATAATCCCAGAACGACAACGTGCCGCGAGGAAGGGAACAATCATCGACGGCGAGATTCGGGTCGATTGCTCGGACCGTATTGCGCTCGTACGAGATGTTTTGGACGTAGAATACGCCTTGGTTCGTGACTAAAACGGTGCGGTTGCTGCTGTCGCAGTGGATTTCGAACGGAAAGTCGCCGCAGTTGGGAGGTTGGGTGGTTAATCGAAAAGGGTAGCTGATTGAGACATTTCCACAAACAGCTGGGCTGCAATATCTGTTTCTGGTTCTTGCAAAGCAAAGTTGCGGGAATTGAAGTAGAACAACAATGGCGGCCACGAGGGCATGCATTGGAAGCTTGGGTTTCGATCGCTTTGGCATGGCGGGATCTGGGTGGGAGAGAGATTGGAAGATAGTGAAAGTGGGAAAGAGATATTTGATGGTTGATTGAAGTAGATCGCCATCATTGAAAAGAAATGAAAGTCAAAAGGTTACAATTGAATGGAAATAATATATATCCACTTTATGATAATTATAACTGAATTTGATAATGAAGTAGTTGCAAATACACTTCTCTCTTTAGAGTTCACACCAAAGGGGGAAATTATTGATATTTCTTCTATTTCTAAAATATATTTTTATAAAAATAACTTATTTTTTTTTAGTTTCTTAATAAAATAATATTTTAATGCATGAATTAAATGATCTCGATAGTTAAAATTTATTATTATTTCTTGAGATTTAAAATTCGAGCATCATATATATTAAATGTATATCAAATAGTTGAGTTTTTAAAAGATATTACCTTACACTCATCTTAGATTAATAAAAAAAATTAATATATAATATAAAACAGTAGTAAGCCTTGAGACAGGATGAGACAACGTCAAACAAATATCAAAGTTAATAGATTAAAATATTATATAAAGTACATAAATGATCCTTGATAATAGGGTACTACTTTATCAAATCTCTCGACTGTGAAAAGTTACAAAATAGTCTTTTAACTATAGAGACTGTGAAAAGTTACAAAATAGTCTTTTAACTATAGAGTGTTGTTTTGTTGAGTCTCTTGACTATTAAAAGTTATAAAATAGTCATCCACTATTCATTATGCTCCAAACTCGTTATTTTCAATTAAAAAATTGATGGCATTCTGAGTTGAACGTTAACATGTTGATCATGATATGATAAAATCTGATCTCAGAATCTCAAACGACTATCATGTCTATGTCCCAATCATAATGTTAACGTTCAGCTCAGACGATCAATAATTTTTTAACAAAAAATGACTAGTTTAGAACATAATGAATAGTCGAACGACCATTTTGAACTTTTAATAGTCGAGTGATTTAATAAAATAACACTCTATAATCGAATGATCATTTTGTAACTTTTAATAGTCGAGGGACTTAATAAAGCAATACCCTATGCTCAAGGGACCATTTGTGTACTTTACTCTAAAGTATTTAAATAAAATTCTTTATTACTTATTAATAAAATTGATGGTACATAATTAAATTAAAGGATGATATTATATTTAATATTAGTATTTTGATAAAATGTGTAATGTAATTAATATTGACTTTTTAAAAAATATTAATGTAATATATATTTTTTGACAAAATATACAATGCGATACATATATTTTTTAAAATATTTAATTATATTGAATTATTTGTATTCCAAATTGCATATATTAATCTTTGTCAGATTGTCTCTTTCATACACGTAAAAAGAAATAGCCTATTAGCAAGAAAACCCTACTCTATTTCCATTTCTTTCCATAAAACTTTACGTAGCAGTAAACCTAAGACTGAAGATCGGATAATTCCACAACGATGAATGCCAGAAAAACTGCTCGTAATCAACGGAAGAATTGACAACCGCCTGCTCATGATCGTCCCGCCGTCTCTCCCCCTCGCCCCGTCGTCTCTCCCGTTCGTCCCGTCATCTTCGTGCTTGACCGCTTAATCCCTGAGGATGACAACGAGGTTCCACAATCTCTCTCAAATTCAATACATACATACATACATATATTCATATACATATTTATAGTATAGTATGGTTTCTAGAACGTGAATTTAATAAAGAACTTAAAAAAAAAGTAAAGAAACAAGAAAATCCTTCAAAAAATGGAGAAAAGTGTATGCCTTTGTTTATGGTTCTGGTTTGCTTGTGCTGCAAGGAACAATGAATGATTCTTCCATTGTCTCTTTCCACAGCCAAATGCCCCCCATGATGCTCTTTCAACACAATCTGCTACAATATATTTGAAGGTTCAAGATTTAAACTTTCTTTGGTTTTAGTTACAACAAACAAACCCATTTCTTTGAATTCACCTACTTTCTTCATATATATATATTAGGGTTTGATCTGTTCATCCTTAGGTTCTGAAGAGGTTGATGATTACCCGTTTGGCGGAACACGGTATACTTGGGCCGATCTATCTCAACATCGAAGGAGAAGGAGCGTTTCGAATGTTTCCTAGTCGTGCTAGGAATATTCATTTTGCTAATCTTACACTGGAAGAATTTCAGACAATTTTAAGTAATTTTCTTCCCATCGACTGTATATAGAACCTGTTGCTTAAGCTTAAACGAATGGTTTTGCAATTTATCAGTTCCTTTTACAGGAAAATTGTTCGAAACAGGACGATCATGCAATCATGGTTTCCCCGTTATTCGCAGCTTCAATCATAGCCATAGCTTCAGGGATCTATTTTCTACATTCCGCGTCATAGGTTAGCAGTGATTTTAGTTCTTTCATGTCATATTGGGAACAAAAATGCCTCTAGATGAGTTTATAAGTAGGAACGGTTTATGTTTGCTTTCGTGTATGTTCGTGTAAATACGTATCTTTGACATGTTTCAGGATGTGGTTTAGAAAGAAGACCCGATTTCAATGCCATGATGGCCTCCTCATTTTATCCATATATAACTTACGTTTTAGTGGTAGGTTTACACTTGTAACTATTTGCAGATTTCATATCATATAATTGGTATTTCTTCCATGATTCAATTAACCTCTCAAACTTATGATTTTTGATGATAATTTAATTTGAAAATTGTCAGATTGGAAAGTTGACTGGTGTAGTTGGTAATGCCATCGATGAAAATCTTAGAGGTATAACATATATATACATATAATCATGTCTGATGATTCTGATCTTAGCTTGGTTTTTGCAGTTGATAATGGTCCTGTAATGAGTGCAGAAAACATTGCAGGAAGAATTTGCCAAGTGCTTCAAAGGAAGTGGAACATCTAAACTTGTTTGTCGATATTATCTATATTGCTCCGACTTTTCATGAAATATACATGACCGATATATTATCGGATACAAACATCGATATATTACTCTTTTAAGAGTCTTTGAAATACTCATATTAGACATTTCTCTGCAATATTTTCATCCAAATCCAAATATAACATGAAATTGTGAAATAAATTTGCAGACAATTGAAATAAAAAGCTTACAGATACAACTGAAAATGAGGAAAATGTTACAGATGTAGTGTTTTAACTTTAAATTTACTGAATATCGTCCGAATCGATTAAGTTAAGTTCGGATCTAGAATCTTCGATTTGATCAGATTTGTTTTCCTTTGATCTATTTTCATCAAGATATTGTTGGTAGATGTAAGAAGCAAAGCCCCAAAGAGTGAACAACATTGCCAATACCTTAGTTGCATCCATTTTTTCACCATAAAACAGCACTCCAACAATGGGAACGAATGGCAAACTAAGCATGCTAACAACGTTTGAGAACAAAGAGGACACCAAATAGACCAATCCCACAACTCCCACTGTACAAAGCTGCCAAGCCAACGATGTTCCAATCAAGCTCGCAACGTAACTGGCCTTCCCTTTGTCGAATTTCTCCATCTCGGACTTTAAATCCATAAATTCCAAACTCAAAAACAACCCGAGCACGCAAATGCAAGTGGCGACGATGGAAGTGTAAATCTGCATTTCGAACACGACGCGGAATGTGTCCTTTTTTAGTACTTTTTCAAATGAGAACTGGGTTAGAGCAAGCATTAAAGCATAGCCTGCTGAAGCACCAATTGTTGATAAAATCGCGATGATACGTTCTTGCTCTCGTACCGGAGGTTTCCCATTTTTATCTTTGGATGCGTCGGAGTGAACCGCAACCATTGAAGCCGATATTGTAATGAAGACTATAGAGTTAAGTATCAGGATAGTGAGCTTTTCAGAGTTGATAATGAATGAGAAGATCGCGTTGAATACCAACTGGCTTGCGCAAATGAGACTATATGTCGTAACAGAGAGTGGTTCGACGCCTATCGAATACAATAGGTCATCTATGGCAAGCAGACAACCGAGCGAAAAGTAGACCAGACAATGGCTTATGTTATTCAACGAGCTCGGAGACATGTTAACGGAGCGGAAAAAGAGGAGGGGGAGATAAAGGATAGGAAAACCGATGGTTTGCGTGAGAGATGCCAACCATTTACTTTTTCCGCCATGATTGAAATAGAATTTAGTTAAAAGGACGGCTGCTGATTGACCGGCGAGGAGGAAGATGATGTTGAGTGCCACAAGAAGCCACCATTTCCAGCGGTTTTCGGGTCTGAATACCGGATGCTGGTTGGTGGCGACGGTTATTGCTTCCTCTTGATGAGGTGTTTGAGCTTCTACTGCACAACATTCATTACATCTATAACCGCGATAAACAAGAAATGAACATCGAAACAGGAAAAGAGAGAAGGCACAGGGAAGAAAAACCTGATTTGGTATCTTGCTGAGCATCAAATATTTCCATTAGCTAATCCAAAACAAACCCAGCACAAAAAATTAGTGATTTCTTGTGTAAGGATTTGGAGTTGTCGTTTGAATCTGTTTTATAACATGTTTGTTCTTGGTTCCTTTCGTTCTTAGTTCTTGGTTCCTTTCGTTCTTAACGAATGATCCATGCAATGATCAATGTGCTTAAAATACAAGAAATTATCATACCCCTGGAATTTCTTTGGCGGCAGAAGTTTGATCCTTTTGGATTTTTGTGAGATTTTAGATCCTTTTATCTTTGTCCTCTGAAATTTCGAATGGACACGAATCTGAATATTATTATTTTATCATCCAAATACAACGTATATATGAGGGAGATCGTACTCTCGTACTTCGTATTTGGTATCTATATCCGAATACATTTCGGCCAAAAATACTTGAAAAACAGAGTACGGGTACCATGGACAAAACAAAGTGATCAAATTTACATCAAAAAAGCTTTTTAAATTTGATTTCTTTGTCAACATGTATGGTACATGAATGTCATCATCAGCGCAATGCTTGTTTACAATATCGATACGATACGACACTGCCTCGGCTTCTAATATTACATATATTTTTTATAAAGGAAAAGGGGCTTGACTCTTGAGCAAACCTAAACTAGCAGTGGGGTGTAACAGCAATGGTGGTCGCGAACTAAAAACATAAACACAATGCTACATCCGAACAATGGTCAATGGCATCTCACTACCCTGCATTTTTACGGGTTAAAAACGAAAAATTAGCATCACGTCTAGTTCACAAAGAAGGAAATTGAAGTGGAGGTGTTTTCTACCTTCCCAGACAAGAGAGCTCGGGTTCTTCCAGTAGCACATCATGCAGAGGTTTTACTTCGACGTTCATTTCCAGTGCTCCGGAACTATAAGCAAAATGCAGACAAGAAATCTCTTTCAATCCATATATCGAAAGGATATGAAACAATTTATCCATAAACTCTTCTGATAACGATAATGATAAATGTTTAGAAGTGTAACTAAACAATGGTACCTAAAGTATCCACTAATGTTCAACCCTGAAGAACCCTCCAAACACCCTTTAAATCAAAAAAGGTCGTGCAAGACATTCATACCGAGTCAAGTAACATAGGAGGAAAACTCAATCCAAAAGCTGAACATACAGATTCAAGTAAAATATATCATGACTATTCCTAATTATGCTGTTTGTTTTGTCTATATTCAGACGGACGAACATCGTGTACAGTGTAGCAAAGAAATTATTAAGGATTTGAATATAGATAATAAATATATTTAAAACGAGTACATCCTTAGTAACATTTCAAATTAGGACAACAATGAAATTTGATAAAGCAAGAAACACACACCTATATACATTATCGATCGAAAGCAGCAAGTGGTGGAGAGCGTAATCACTGCCGACATATGTCACAACTAAGCTACCAGCGTCTAGATGGGGCCAACTCCTTGAAATAGGAAACCTAAGTATAAATGTCCCAGGCTCTCGCAGGCCACTCGGACCTTGAAGTGAGAGTTCAGCTTCTTCCTTCGTTATAAATCCTTCTATCCACTTTGGGGATGTAGAATTCCACATTGCCTTTATCCGGTCACTCGATAATGTAAAAGCTACAGGGTATAACCAACACCACATCTTCTCAAAGTTTTCTTGGGTCATGTAATCTTCGCATCCGGTAATTTTCCGTTGGACCTCAAAGTCCTGAAACAATTGTAACCTCAATGAATTTTCTTAACAAAAGAAAATAATACTATTTATTCATATTTCATACAACACATATGGCATAGTATACACATATACACACTTGTCTACAAGTCAACATCTAACTAGCAATATGAAAACTTGTCGTCTTTGAAGGATGTTTTATGTGGCTGCAGGTGATGAGCCGAAGCTTAATCTTGAAAGGATTACGAAAACAACTATTAACATAAGCCTATACTATAAGAAACTGATGCTTGCAGGATTTAGAACTTAGGTCGGTAGGGATTGACGGATACATTTGAGACAAATTGAAAACAAACATCCGAAAGATATTTGATTTTTTGGGGGGTTTTCTTTTCTTCCCCCTCTCTCTCTTCTTGTTCGGATACTTGATCTTTGATATTGTTTTCCAGAATTGTGAGGAATCATGCTTTTACAAGGAAACGTCGTAGTAAGAAACCAAGCCTCAAAATCAGATTTACATAGGTACCACGAGGACCGATGAACAATGCATACAAAGAAGACCTATCAAAAGAGATATTTGTAAATTTGTTCCCAAAAAATGCATCCATTAACAGAGATAGTAGACTTATCGATTGACAATCTTAGAGGTGGATCCTGGTATTATATTTTTGCATCAGTTTTCTATACCTTAAGGTAAACTTGCATGCTATGGAAAAACATCGAGGAAACATGAGAACTACAAGTAAGCCACCTTCACATATTGGTCCTTTATGGAGAACGTTGAAGGCAAGACTTTTGCTTCATGGATGAAAGCATGAAAACTTCTATCGCCACGAATATCAATCAATGTCCTCTTCCTTGAACTACAAGAAAGATGTCGCTCTCCTGCAATCTCCCCATTAACGCAAAGCCGCACAAAATCAGAAGAGACCTGACAAGGAAAGAAAAAACAGAAAAATCGGCATACATGATAATAGCCAGGGCAACAAAACTAATTTTCATCTAATGAAGTATACTGCAGTAAAACCTTAGAAAAACATTTTCTGCTACTAAACAGACCAAATTAAAACCAGTCCATTATGGTCACTCATTCCGAAAACTATCTCGAACATTTCAAACACCATGGCAAGATATTAAAGCAACATATGAAACTACAAATAAAGGTTCAACATATGATACCTCGTATCCGACATGTATCCATTTGTTTTGGTTTTGTTCAATCTCGGCGGTCAATCGTAAATCAGTGTTTCCGGGACCAGGAGCTTCATTGAGTAGGTAAGTCAATGGTAAAAGCATCAATGTCTTTCCGTTTAGAACAAGTAGAGGGGACCTGCTGTTAATCTCTGCATACACCTATAAAAAAAAGTCGGACTTAACGAAAACTCTAATAAAGGTAAATTACTAATACAAATTTAAGAAAAAGATCATCAAAATAATGAAGATTGTTGCTCTAGTAGGTGATAACAGGAGAGCTGAAGCTACAAAACAATCACGAATCATTAAAAGGAACATACAAATAAGAAATGGGTATTTTCCTAACATCCAAACAGAAAATAAATCAAACCAAGAAAGATAATTTTTAGGACGTGATTAACAATTTCTTCTTGTAAACTACTCATTAAATCACATAAAAAACACAAAATCAGAACAAAAAACAACAAGAAATGAGAAATGGGTGATTTCCCTAACACAAAAAGATCAAATTTTGAGTTGCTAAACCTGTTCAAGAATGGTTTTGGGATATACAGAATAGAAGTTGAAGATAGAAACCCAGAAGCATAAAATAAAACCCTTTTCATCAACTTCAGTTTTCACTTTGAAATCCTTCAGCAAAATGTAATCCTTTTTTCTTATTATCGGATTGTTCTCATCCATGAGTTCTCCCCCCTTTTTGCTTCAACAAAAGAAGAACTAAACCCAAAACCCAGAAAAATGTATGTCACTTCAGAAGACAACGATTTTGGCTTTAGGATAAACCATATAAACAGCATGAACTCTGAGGGTACTTGCGTTTTGGACACCGAACTTTTAAATTTTATAATATAATTACTTAATTTTTAATTCGTTATTATCGTAATCACTGCTGTTATAAAAATGATTTAAATATAAAATAAGTGTTCAAATTATATTGTTTTTTTTTCATAAATATGTGTCTAAAGTATTTTTTTTGATTCATCTTGGTGCCTAGTGTTAAAAATGTTATCATTTTAGATGTTCGGGACATAATGGGCATTAAAAATCCGTTAAGTGACTTGTGTCACGCTCAATAATTTAAATTTTTTAAAAGATAAAAAATTATTAAATTTAATAAAAAACCCTATTTTTAAAAAATTATAAAACCTCAAATCCATAAAAGTCTCAAATCACTAACCCTAACCTCCATTACCAACCATGGCCGCCATCGTCGACATCATCCTCAACGTTGCCTTTGTCAATCATCCTTGCTTATGCTGTCGTGAATGTCGTAGGAACTGTCGAGTGTTTCGATTCGTGATTTTTATTTTAGGTGTTGTCAGATTTAAATCTTCGATTATAGTGGCTTTCGCTGGCTAGGACGTAAGGTGGTTGGGTCATCAGTAATAGTTTAGTTAGTTGGAAGTTCGTCGACGACAATAATGACGAACAGAGGTAGCCGACATGAGTATAAGAATTGGGATAAAGTTTTCAAAATTTGAGAGATCTTTTAATATTTTTAAAAGTTTTAATTTTTTTTTTAAGATAGACATACTCGTACAAAAAATCCAATGCTATAACTGTATGATAATAAACTTTACAAAAGTTGTAAATTCATAATAAAAAGGGACACGTTATCTTCCAAATATAAGTATTGTGAGAGAGACATATTTTAGATTGAGTAAAATTTAACATAAAATTGTGAATGACATAAGTCTATGATAAATGATGGTTAGTAATGGTCTCATATGCTCATTAAGGAAATAAAAACAATGAGGTAACAACAACATCAGTGTTCATTTATGGGTTAAATTAGTTTGACGAAACTTTGTAAGTCAACGAATTAACACGTTTACAAAGAAGTCGTGTAAGTTATACTCCATATATAGTCAACCTTTATAATAGACCGTATGGATGAGAGAAATTTATCTCGATTCAAAAAATCAATTTTTTTAATTGATTTGACTCTAGATGTCTTCGAGTTATAATTTTATAAACTCGACTTGACTCGAAAAAATTTCAAGTTCAAAGCGATTTGTAAAATGCAACTCGAATAACTCAAAAAATTTAGTAATTAGTGGATTGATTTTCAAGTCTAAGTCAAGGAACTCGGCTCGGTATAGCATATGTATATATCACATACGAAAAATATGAAGAAATATATTGAGGAATATATTGATTTCAGCCAATGTGTACCATCGTGACCTTAAACCGAAGAATACACTGGCTAATGCAAAATTGCAATCTTAAAATTTGTGACATCGGGCTAGCAAGAGTTGCTTTTAGTGACACCCCAACGACAGTCTTCTGGACGGTACGTAGTTCCTTTCTTTTTGCATGTCTTCATTTCCTTTTATTCTTAAAGAAGAGCGGTATATATATTTGTTTGTATGATAGGGAACGGATGGCGGATTAATGAACGTTGCTCTTGTTGAAGAATCAAACCTAGAAAACTCTAGACTCGAAGAATAAAGGGGAAGGTGGCGGCAACAACTAGGGTTCTTTAGGGTTTCTTTTAGGTGTTGGAAACAAGCTAAGGAACAAAATTAGAACGATACAAACAAAAGATAAAGAACTTAAAAATAAAGTACGATAATCAATAAACCCTTAATTTTCCTCTATGTATTTGCGTCCGGAACATACTCGAACATCCGTATCCAAAAATTGGTGATGTTTTTGAGGTTAAACAAGTGAAAACCGACATGGCAGGAAATCAACCTCGGTTTCCTTTATGCATTCAAGTGAGCACAAATTGTGTTCAAATGTGTAGGATGCAAAAATAGTAGCCATATGTAATCGAATCGGTCTCATTGTTCGGACAAAGAAATGGAACACGCTCAGAAAAATACAACAAACGAGACCATACATCAAGATTCTGGTCACTATACACCTCAACATCAAAAAAAACTTTCCACCAGCATACCATCAGAAAATCATCGAAGCATAGAAACAGAATATAGAAGTAATTACCTATTCAAAGAAAAAGCAAGAGTCATGCGTGTGACACCATCAGTGGTTCTTGGGATCCTTCGGCGGACTTTGTTTTATAGTAGAAGTACAACACGAGTTGTAGAATCCCCAAAACAGTTCCGATTCCATTTGGAACCTGAAGAACAAGGAGGTGATGTTAACAGATAAGAACGACAACTATCAAATTGAAAACAAGAAGTTGTCATCGATGTTACAGGCAACTCACGTAAATAAAGGCATCGAAGTTAAAGATGCCATATAGGAAGAACGAGGTGCTCAGCAAGAATGTTGAGAGGGAGAGATAGAATGGCATGAATTCAACACTCTTTGTTCGAATTACTAAATTCTGGGAACAAAGATCATGTCATTAAAAAATTTAAAAATTTCCAAAATCAATCAAGTAAAAGAGAAAAGAAAACTACAAACGCATTTGATCAGCCAACTTACGATTATAAACAACGGGGAAGCAAACATTGATACGAGAGAAGCACAACTTAATAACCCAACAAAGATCCATCGCATTCCTCGGTCGGCTATCTGCAGGCTTCCAGCAACTATGATTGCCAGAAAGCCAAAAACTGCCAGTAGCAACCCAATCATCTTAATCTGCCATCAACACAAAGAATATGACTGACAGTGGAAAATAACACCTATGGTACCCGGACTTCCCGTTTTTCTTAAAGTACTTAATATTCAACACCTAGACCGATGGTACGAGAGGAGGCTCCCCATATCGTACGAGAGCACGAGAGTCCAGGCAACATGAGAACAATACAGATTACAGAGTGCACTTAAGAAACAAATGGACTGTAAAAACAAATGCATCTAAAGATAACCTTTTTCTCTCTATCAGCATGCACGATGAAGATGATAATGTAGGTCATTTGAAAAACTGCACCGATCGAATTAACCGACATAACCAGCACATTGTCATAAGATATCAAGGGCGTGCCATACCACGTACAGATCAAGCAGTTCAAGAGAGCATATATATAAGGCAATCCCGAGAAGTTCTCGGTGGACTGGTTTCTGATAATTCTTTTAAACGTGGGTCTGAAAAATTAAAACAAAAGACAATAACCAGAACTAATTAGAGGATAAGATATGCCAATCTATTCATTTCAATGATAAATTCTTAAAACTTGGAAAGTAGAACATACAAGGGCGATATGAAAAGCCCGAAAGCAAAGATGTTCCCTGAAATGAAAAAGGATCAAGATCAGATTGAAGCCACTTCATATGATTTTACACATCAAAACTTGAATATAAAGCAAAGAAACTGAAGACATTGAATTATCAAACAGAATTCATAATTACGATTTATCGAGTATCAAAGGAGCATTGCCTCAATAACACCATTGGTGAATGTAAGGTATCCATAAACGAGACAACAATTACCATTCAGAACTTAGAGACTATGGAAGAACAACAACAACAAGCTTTCACAGGTGCAGCCAATATTTAGAACAGCTACCTCTAAATCCTCATCGGACTCGAGTTTTAACTCGATAATAAGCTAGAAAAAAGATTTCAAACCAAAAAACCTAAAAACAACACACATCATTGACATCAATGTTTGAAGTGCTTCTTCAACTTCCATCAAATCTACATATAGACATTGAATTGTAAAATTGTAATAAGATTTCCCAAGAAAATGGATACGCTAATAAAGATCATATAAAATCGAACTCAATTCGTTTTAGTTCCAGTTTCTCAAAGAAAATTTATACCAAAAAAAATAGCTTTTTCAGCACTTTCAAGGACAAAAGCAAGCTTTTTTATGATTCAATGACAAACTGATCATCCCTTAACCTAAAAAATCTTCAAGAATAGACTAACGGGTCATTTTCAGCTCAATCAAAAAAATAATGAGAAAGTAATCAAATCAGTTCATCTTCAAGAATATACTAATGGGTCATTTTAAATTCAATCCAACAACCAAAATGTCAACAAAAATGTAATCAAATTAGTTTCTAAAGGAAATAAATCAATTTCACAGAAGAAGAAGAAGAAGGAAGATTATATTACCAGCGATGCCGGCTGCATCTCTGCAAATTTTGAAGGTGCCGTCCAGAACAGAAAAAAACATGAACGGAGAAATTTTCTTATGGAACAAACAAGAACCCAGAAAAAGCAGATCAAAATTCCAGCCAAAGCTGACTGATTAAACTCTAGAAAAAAAAAACAAGCTTTCTAGTCCTTTCCCATATATTTTTTTCAGACAATTTCTCTCTCAAATCTGGTCTTTTCGTTTTCGTCGGAGTTTATGATATGAATTTGTGGAATGTTTGCAAAATAATAAATAATTAATTAAATAATGGCAAAAATCATCATAGCTTTATGTAATTAAAAAAACTATAGTTTTTATATTATTTTTTCTTCTTTTAAACTAGAATATAAATTTAATATAATCTTTTGATTAATATTTTTTGTTATTTATTGTTATAGTATTGATATGATAGCTCACTGTACTGACATGATAATCTATGGTGTTAATATGACAATTCCTGGTAGTTAATAATATATGACAAATGAGCTAAATTGATAATTCAAATATGACATATTTACTATTACATCAGTATTATGGACCGTCATGTTAACACAATAAACTGCTACGCTAGCATTGTCACGATCAACGACGAAAAAAATATTGGTCGAATAATCACAATAATATATTTTTTTAATTCAAAGATTATATTAAGAGCAAAAATAATACGATGACCATTTAATTTTTTTCAAAAATATAGAAACCTCCGATATTTTTTAGCATAAATAAATAAGAGTAGTTCATTTCATTTTGATAATTGTACTTCATTTGTTAACTAAAATTATGTTAAATTTAGATAAGTGTAATATGAATTTATTTAATAGACTAGTTGTGAAATACTATTTTTATTTAAATTTATTAATAAAATGTATATTAATTCTAATTTTAAATTTGAGTTTAAAATTCTTTGACCATCAGTGTTGTTATTGGTTAAGTTTGAGCTTAAATAATTTGAGTTATCCAATAAATTAAATATATTAATATTTAGTTAGATTATTTTGTAAATTTAAGCAACTTTTTGAATTTACTAATTTTTATTATTTTGTTTATTACTAAAATCTTTTGATGTGGTTATTTTTACATTAATATTTATTTATATATAAGTTAAATAATATTTTTTATCTGCAATAAAAATATTAAAATAATTCATTTCCTTTCTGGCTTTTTGCTAAATTTTTTTCGGCACGTGTTTTTAAGTCGAAAATTCAAGAAAATAAGACAAAGGATGCTGAGCTGGCAGGTCCCATCCAATTGTCAATCTTATCTGCTCCGCATTATCACTATCATTTTAGGTCGACACATTTTAAACTATATCTAATGATAATATAATTAATACTAATGCCGTCCTAATTTATTTTAGGTAAACTACGTATTTAGTATTTAAACTATTGATTTTAAACTGTTTTGGTACTTAATTTTTAATTTTTTTTAAATAATATCTAACGTTTAGTTTTTATTTAATTTTAGTATCATGCCATTAAAAACTTAACACATTTAGTACCTAAACCATCGATTTTGGTTTGTTTTAGTACTTAAACTTTAAAAAAAACTTAACGTTAAATTTTGAACAGACACTCAAATAGACCAAAAATGATAGTTTAGGTACTAAACACGTAATTTATCCTTTATTTCATAAAGAATTATATGGTTTTATATTTAGGGTAAAGCATACAAGTGGTCCCCGATTATAGGATATTGATTTATTAAGTCCTCGACTAAAAGTTACAAAATGGTCCTTCAACTATATGGTATTGCTTTGCTAAGTCCCTTGACCATTAAAAGTTACAAAATGGTCACCCGACTATTCATAACGTTTCAAACTTGTCCTTTTCTATTAAAATATTGATGGCATTTTAAGCTAAACGTTAATTTGTTGACCGTGATATGATAAAATATGATTCTAAAATATCAAAAAGCTGTCATATTTCAGTCATTATGTTAACATCTAGCTCAGACGACTGTCGATTTTTTAACGAAAAAGGACGAGTTTAGAACACAATGAATAGTCGAGTGACCATTTTGTAACTTTTAATAGTCAAATGACTCAACAAAGCAACACTCTATAGTTGAATGACTATTTTGTAACTTTTAATAATTGAGGGATTTAATAAAGGAGTATCCTATAGTCGGGGGACCATGTGTATGCTTTACCCTTATATTTATTTAAATCATTTCATAAAATATAAACTTTAAAGTGTTGCCACTTCTAAGTAAACATGTTTATTTACTCACTATAATTAATTTTAGGTCTTTACGAATAATTAATATTATTTAAATAATTATTATTGTTGATAACAATTAAAATATTAGAAAAATAAATAAATTGTCAATTAAATTAGTATTTTGAGATAATGTTAGATAAGATTATTCTAGTAAGATAATAACTCACCTTATTAGCATCTTATCGAGGGATGAATATTTTACTTAAAGTTCAACGGATTCTAAAACTTGACTATAAATAATTATGGTAAATTTATTTTTCATAATTAAAAATATATAATTATGTTAGACTAAAATCATGACAAATTTAAAATAAAATAAAATAATTTTTTATCTAAATTTTCTTAAAACCCCAAGTACAATATACATGGTTTGGGATCCTTAATAGGCTCTCTATTAAGGATCGACTCCTTAGAATAAGAACATTGGTGGATGCTCGTGTGTGTTGTGTGGTGATGCCGAGTAGACGAGGGATTATTTATTCTTTGAGTGCACGTTCTTATTTAGGGTGTGAAGGCATATATTGGACCTTCGTAGATTGGATCGTGCGATGCTTAAATGATGGGTGCATGAATTGGAGCGGGCTGTCACCTATTCGAAGAACAAGTCTCACCTTGTTCTCTTGTTCAAATTAGTATGTAATGCTTTTATCTACCACAATTGAAAAGAAAGAAATGAGAGGGTGTTTGGTATGAGGGTGAACATTCGATCGAGTCATAAGAAAATAGGAGATAATCAAGACATGAAATGACTACTTGTTCTGCAATGAATATTTGTCATAGTGTTCGTTTATCTACCTTTTTTACAAATATTTGTTCAAATCTCTTGTAAATCCTAACGAACCACCATGGTTTTCCAGTTGTGAATACCATGCATCCCATGCTCAGTCCCAACACCAATCCACATCCATATCCCACAATATTGAAAATTTCCAATTCAATCCATCATCGTCGTCATTACTATCAAATTTGGCCAGACTTCCCTCATCGTTATCACAGCTTTTTGATAATGACAATCCACATAAACCCAAGTTTCCTATGTAGGAATCATTTGTGAAAGTGTCAAATTGTTTGCCTTTAGGAATGAGTCCCTCTAGATTATTATGAGAAAGGTTGAACACCTCCAAGAATCCAAGATAGTTTAGCTCTGTCAGAATTCTTCCATGGAGCTTGTTTGATGAGAGATCTAATGATTCAAGCTCGATAAATCACCAAATGAAAATGGGATAGGACCTGTTAAACAATTATGAGACATGTTTAGGACAATAAGTGAGTGAAGCTCACCAATTGTTCTAGGAATTTATCCAGATAATCGATTGTTAACAAGATTTTATTAACAAGAGATGTAATTGGTATATACGAACAATTTAGGATAAAATTGAAACATTCAGAAAGTTTGGGGACTAATTTAGAAGGAAGATCATAGCTTGGGGATGAAAATGAAATGTTCAAAAGTTTGAGGACTAATTTAGAATAATAGTCATAATTTAAGGATGAGATTGAAATGTTTAAAATATTAGGGAC
Source organism: Hibiscus syriacus (assembly GCF_006381635.1). Classification (NCBI taxonomy): domain Eukaryota; kingdom Viridiplantae; phylum Streptophyta; class Magnoliopsida; order Malvales; family Malvaceae; genus Hibiscus; species Hibiscus syriacus. The sequence goes on along the minus strand of NW_024063104.1, from coordinate 150,974 downwards.
TAATTTAAAATGAGGATGATAGATTAGGGACATATGATGAATTAACTCATTAATGATTCATAATTTGATTTAAATAAATTGAAAGCCAATTTAATAAGTTATTCTAGTATTTTTATACGTTTTAACTCGATTATCGAGTTAAAATCGGGTCAATGTTAAATTCAAATTAGGTTTAGATAAATTAAATTCAGATTACTTTCGGTTCGGGTTACTTTCGAGTCAATTTCGATTTAATTCGATTTTTTTTAATTTCGGGTCAAATTTGATTCATCATGTTCAGATCTATTTCGAGTTTCGTTTCGGATAATCCAACCTGAATCAAATTTACCAGGTTGAAGTGCGCAGCTTGCAATGACCGAGCCCGAAAACATAGCACAAACCACTCCCTTATGGTCCCTCAACACCCCTCCTCACCCGTCAACATTAAACTTGAGCCGCTAGTGTCTCTCCCACTCTATCTCTTCTTCAGAAGATGTTTTTATCCAAAATATTGACCCTAACTTAACGAGCTGAAAGATATCTTCTTGGGGTAACGCTTTTCCATTAAAAAAAATTGTTCCATTTCTTGATAACCACATTGTCCATAATGTGGCTGCTATTGTAATCAAGTGTCTTACACTCACTAGTTAGAGAACAACGAAATAAGTAACTTAAAGGATGCAATATATATATCAATCATAAACACGAAAAAAAGTATAAAATGGACCTTTATTTTCTTCCAACTCTCATCATATAGTGCAGGACAAGTTTGATGGAAAATCACAATCAAACACCACAAATATTTTATTACCAACAAGTGATATGAAAACGAAGATGAGTATCAACAGTGATATGTAGCACCTTCTCATCAGTCGACTCATGACTCGTTTTAAACCACTCAGTTATCGTCTCGTCCCTCTTCATCCCTTTCATTGCCAACTCGTTCTAAACCGGGTGCATGCTTTATATATTGGATCATGAGGCGGCAAAATTCTTGAAATGTTTAATGCCTAAGGATTAGGGTTAGATTCAGTCAAAAATAAATAAATGTTCGACAAGGGTTAATTACATCGATGATCCTTTTTATTTTCGTCCGTTTTATTTTGATTTTTAATTTTGAAAAAAGTAATATTTTAACCACTTATATTATCGATTTATTATGTTTTGATCATTGGATCGTTAAATCTAGATAATTCGATAATACAGTCTTCTTTTGTCCAATTTATCGTCTTTCCCTGACAATTATTGGAATTCATTGTGATGTTCAAATTAAAGACTTGAGATGGAACATAATAGGCTTTGGATTGTCTGCTCGGCCGGCAATACTTTATAGCTCAACGGCCGTGTAGATTGTTTTTGAACTGAATTTATATAATATATCAATATATTAAGTTTATTTAAGTTATTGTATTAAACAACTTCGATAATAAAATATTGTTATTCTTTTTAGAGATCTGAATTTAAACAATTATATTCGTAGGATGTGTCGTGTGCGCATCGCCAATAATTAATAAAGATTATAATTAAATATCATATTATTATTACCTTAACATTCAAAAACTACTTGATACTAATAAACTCAAGAAGTGGTTCCGATGAAAAAGAAAAGATCTTCCCTTACGGGGCTCGAGTCGAACAATATTATTTAAGGTTACTTAAATTATCAGTTTTGGTCTATTTTAATATTTAAATGCTCTTTTCTTTAAAAGTACTCATACCTAAAGTTCTGTTTTTGTTTCATATTAGTACCCGCCGATAAAAACTTAACGGATAGACTCACCGGTCGTCGCGTCTGCAATCATCGGTCGTCGCATTTGTCGACTGATGAAGCCCATACTTTCCAGCCCAGAGCTTTTCGACCCCCAGAATGCGATTTCGGTCTCCGTTTCATCAGAAAACACCTTGATCTCTCCAAATCAACAATGGTCTCTTTGATTTTTTTATCCTCCGATCTTCGTGGTCTATTATCTGATGGGCTTGAAATTGGACTATGTTGGTCAACTTGTCATTCTCTCGTGGTCCACCATTTGGATTTATTGTCCGTCCACCGAAGCTATGCCATGTCAGTCTATCCATTAAGTCTCTAACGGTAAGATACTAAAATGAAATAAAAACTAAAAGTTAGATATAATTTTAAAAAAAATGCAAATATAAATAATAAAACGGGTCAAAACTGATATAAAAAGTTATCGCAATTCACCCTATTATTTATAAAATATGTGTGAATTTTATCAAAATTAAAAACAGAACATATATTACCTTAACCCTATAGAAGAAAGTATACAAGGTGCGTGCAGTAGGCGGGGTTCCATCGTATTCAGACATATGCAAGCAATTCTGTCAGAATTCATTTGTTGGTAGCTGCCGAACTCTTTAAGATCATTAAAAAATCGCAATGGAAGCCATTTTTGTCTGCATTAAACTTCAATTACAAAACATAGAATTGCCGGCCATGGCAACTTCCTGTTTCACCTTGTGTTCTTCCCGTTGTCGTCAATGTATAGCATTATTCTCGATTCCATTAAAGCCCGCAGCATCTCTTCAAAGATTTCTTAATCTAATAATCTTAGCTTCAAGGGCAGCCATGGCGAATTCGAGCTTTTATCCTCTACTCTTATTTTTCCTCCTCTTGTTCTTCTTTGTCTCATCTTTCTCGGCACCCATTGATCGGAGCAATATAATATCGTGTCTTAATCGTCATAATATCAGCAACTACACCACTTCCTCCAACGTACACAACCATGACTACGATAATCTTCTCAGCTTTTCGATTCAAAACCTTCGGTTTTCCGATCCCACGATTCCGAAGCCGGCAGCTATTATCTTGCCGGAGAGTAGAGATCAGCTTATCCGCAGTGTGTTGTGTTGTTTACAAGGGTCGTGGGAGATTAGAGTGCGGTGTGGTGGCCATAGTTACGAGGGTACTTCGTGGGTGGCTAGCGACGGAGCTCCGTTTGTTATTATAGACTTGATGAATCTGAACCGTGTTTCGGTGGATTTGGAGACGGAGACGGCGTGGGTGGAAGGCGGTGCGACGCTGGGAGAGACATATCATGCCATTGCCGAGTCGAGTGGCGTTCATGGATTCTCGGCGGGGTCTTGTCCGACAGTCGGGGCTGGTGGCCATATCGCTGGCGGTGGCTTCGGGTTGTTGTCGAGGAAATACGGGCTGGCAGCCGATAATGTGATCGATGCTCTCCTGATCGACGCGAAAGGTGAATTACTAGACAGGCAAGCAATGGGAGAAGATGTGTTTTGGGCGATAAGAGGCGGTGGCGGCGGCGTGTGGGGAGTGGTTTACGCATGGAAAATCCGGTTGCGGAAAGTGCCGAAGACCGTCACGAGCTTCGTCGTGTCGAGACCCGGCACGAAGGAGCACGTAGCGGATTTAGTAAACAAGTGGCAGCACGTTGCTCCAAACTTACAAGGTGACCTATATTTATCATGCTTCGTCGGAGTCGCCCTGCCGGAGACTAAATCCACCGGCATATCAGCTACATTCAAAGGCTTCTTCCTAGGTCAAAAACAAGAAGCCATCTCGATCCTCCGCCGTGAATTCCCCGAATTAGGACTCACGACAAAAGATTGCAATGAAATGAGTTGGATTGAATCGGTCCTATTCTTCTCCGGACTACCTAACGGAGCCACAATCTCGGACCTCAAGACTAGGTATCTCCAAGACAAGCATTACTTCAAGGCCAAATCAGACTACGTAAGGAATCCGATCTCTGCCACCGGCATAAGAACCGCCCTCGACATTCTCGATGGCGAACCGAAAGGGTACATCATCATGGACCCTTACGGTGCCACGATGAGCAACATAAGCAGCAACTCGATCGCCTTTCCGCATAGGCGAGGCAATTTGTATACGATCCAATACCTCGTCGAGTGGCACCGTGAAGATAACAACAGAAGCAACGAATACATAGAATGGATACGAGGATTCCATGAAGCAATGTCGGACCACGTTTCATGTGGTCCGAGGGCTGCTTATGTGAACTACATTGACTTGGACCTTGGTGTCATGGAATTGATCGACACTAATGTACCATCGGTGGATACTGTCGAGGTTGCTCGGATTTGGGGTGAAAAATATTTTTTGAATAATTACGATAGATTGGTGAAAGCTAAGACATTGATCGATCCGAACAACATTTTCAAACACCAACAGGGGATTCCTCCGACCACTGCCACAATCGGTTCCAAGGCACATAGCTTCTAATCATGGTGAGGACTGAAATTCAATTATTGATTTCTAGAAGGTTAAGAGTGTAATTTTACCATTGGCTGAATTATAATGTACAATTTTTTAAAGGACTAAAGAAAAATTATACTATTAAAGAATGTGATGAGGAGAACGAGGATTTGTGATTGAATTAGAAATCTATATTTATTTAAAAAAAATTATAGTTTTGAAGAATCCACAAAATTATCAATTATGTTTATAAAATTTATGATTAAATTAAACTATTGAAGTACAAAAATTGAACCTCAAACTTAGCCAAATTATGAGGATTGATATCATATTTTAATATAAAATTAACTAATAAAACTTTATCATAAAATATAGGATAAATTACACGTTTAGTACTTAAACTATTACTTTTATTCCATTTTAGAACTTAAACTTTATTTTTCTCAAAACCATACCTAAAATTTAATTTAGGTTTCAATTTAATACTCGTCGTTAAAAAATAACATAACTATTTATGTGACATTTTCAAATTTTTTCAATGATGGTGTAACATTATCTTATAATAACATATCAAAATCGCCATTAAGTTTTTAACTACAAGTATCAAATTAAAACTTAAACTAAATGTTAGGTATTATTTTAAAAAATAAAGCTTAGATACCAAAATAGAATAAAAGTAATAATTTAGATACTAAGCGTGTAATTTGCCCTAAATATAATAATACATATTTCAAACTATATATTATAATTTGGTAATATTTTCAATTATTTTTCTAAGCTTTTCTATCATTAGAAGTCAAATCTCCATACTCGAATTTAATTGTCGGACAATTATTTCAAGAAAGAATAGCAAATATCGAGATTCGAACTTATCGAACGATTATTTCAAGAAAGAATTGCAAATATCGAGATTCGAACTCATATGGAAGGAAACTAGCAAATAAACCCACCAAGATAACATTGTCAAAACAAAGGGATGGAATAAGGTTAAAAAGTTCTCAAGGTTTATGAATCCGACACATGGTGCCGATATCTTCGAGCAAAGATAAAAGAAAAACAGAATGAAACGGTTGCATCGGGAGAGACGGAAAGAACGAAACCGAGGGAAGTTTTTACCAATCCGTCGACGCAACAGAGTTTCTCTCGCCATCGGGAAGTCACCCGATTCCATCCATAGGTCTTAAAAGGCTAGATCCATTGGTTAACCCGATGTTGGTCGGGTAACTCGTGGCCTCACCGGTGTCTTTGAAGGACTTACCCTGAGTTAAGAACGAAATAATCGGTGAAGAATTTGACGAGCGTAGAATTTAGAACGAAAATTCGAGAACGCACCTGATCGGCTGAGTTCCGAGCACCAGTCCACTACAACTCAATGCAACAACGGCACTTTCCGCCTGTCCAAAAACAGGAGTTGAATCAAGGCACAAAGCCGATTTAATTCATCGAGTTTATGTTCATGCAAAAAGAACTCCGGAAGATGATTGATTCGGTGCACACACATGCATGTACGACCGAATAAACGCAAAATCATATGAAGTAACATATGAAGTAACAAAAACCGTAGTGTCGGAAAAGAACACTGAGATAAACAAGCAAACAGCCTGATCATGCAACCTGATCTTGTAGGATTCCGTAATGAAAAGAAAGTTAAGGTCAGAAGCTTCTCTGGCATTTGGCTGATCTGTGAAAAATCGAAGAGGTTTAAGAATCACGATGATCGAAAAAACCTATTATCGAGTGTCTTGCAGTTACATACGTCAAAAGTTGGGCGTAGATCAGACATGGAAAGCTAAATTACAAAGAATGCGACCTCGTTTTAAACCATTTGTCGTTATGGCTGCAACCTCGCTTACAAGTAAATCGGGCCGGCTTTCACAATAATCTCACACAAAACACTTGCTAAAATCGAGCCACTTGATTTTAATCAAACATATCACCTAATTAGAGCGTCTAGATTTGGAGTAAAAGTTTGCAAACAGACATCGATGACATGCTACAATGTTCAATAACATGAAAAGAAATTATATATCAATTAGAACCCATGGCGGAAACTTGTTCTCAACGAATCGTAAATATACTCTGAAAATATAATTTGAACCGAATATTTTCGACAGCAATCCAGGAAACACGAACTTACCATGGCAAATTCAACAAAAGCAATACAGGTTGAATGCACATTGTCCCCTAAAATCCTCCAGCGAGTGACCTGAGGATCAAAAGAAAATCGCATTAACATTCTTCTGGAAACCAGTTAGAAAAGGCATGTGTGATATTGATATCGTACGAACCTCACCGCACGAGGATTCAAAGAAATTCTTCACTTCAGCTTGAGAAACCTTCCATCAAAGAGAAAATGCTTGTGAGGATTAGATCAACTAAGTTGCATCAATAACTATGGTGATAAAGCTAAAAACTCGGACCCAATAGAGATTTTGGGACACAAGTATGTTCATGTTTGAGGGATCTTCGAGGGTCATATCTACACCCATGTCCGGATATCAGTCAGACACGGGTGCCTCAATCAAAAAGAAAAGTTGTTCAGAGTAACTTAGGATAAAAGACGAGAGCTCGAATATTCTTGTGAGCAATTAAGGGGTTACCTCCTTGTCAATATTTGTACAATAAACTGTTCTGGTACACATTTCCCTTTCGTATTTGGACTGCAATTGCAGTGAATACGATTATCAAGAGTGTGGCTCGAAAGTAAAATACAAAAAGAAACTACAAGAGCCATTCAGTAACCCGAAAAAATGGCATAGAATCAAATGAAGCCTTATGCAAAACCGAAACAACTAAGAGCCAGAAAGTTATTCATCCATACCTTAGGGAGAAATGTAGGGTTCACAGGCAGGATGGCAGTTTTTGAAGGCAAGACCTTAACTGGATAAAACCCGAGCACTGTACCATCAAGGTTCAGAGCAACTCTCGCACCCTCTGCTAAAAGAAAGTTCATAAAGAATGTGACATGTTAATTAAATGCACACATCAATGAAAGAAAAGTTTTAAGTTCATTCCTTATCAGCCGCTTACCTTCATCTGCAAATTCCACAAAAGCAAAATGGAGAACTGAATTCGGATCACCACAAACTCGGCAATCAACAATCTTCAACAATAATTCCCGAACAACTTCAGAAATATCATATATATATATAAACAGTAATCTGTCATATAAGCTATCAAGTAAAAAAGCAATCCTATCCAGTAGTATCAACCAAAGCCCCAACATCCGATTTTATGTGAACTTGGAGTCTTAATGCATACTTTATGCACACACAAAAAAATCTTTAAAAATGGAAATGATATAGCTCAAACGTTATTGTCAATTACTCCACATCAAAATGCAGCGTTGGCCAGGACCGAACGAAATTACGACAAAAGCTTTAAAGCCAGCAATTTGAACTTACTTGTCCGCAATTACTAAATAAGCCAGCAAGTTGTTCTTCAGTGGTCTAGAACAAAGAAAAGATTTCCGCAAGCGATTCACAAAATCACAAAGAAACAATAAAAATATCACAAAATGATGCAATTGTTTACACTTACACTCTGATCGATATCAGAAACATATACCGTTCGCCTAATGCTATCGTCTCTTTGAGCTTGAGCTTGAGCTTGAAAAGCTTTACCATTAAGCTTTCTTTTCCCCTGGTTGTTGTTTCTTCCCTGGAAAAAAAAACAACCATTTACCAAATTGAACAAAGGAGAAGAAAAACAAAGATATACAAGATCGTTACGTGTCCATGTTTAGCAAAACATTATCTCATATACGACAAGCAGATCGAGAAAAGCTAACTACAATAACATCGAAGTCCAACAAGTCAATCGATTCAATAATTAAACCACCATTAGACGAATTGAAACCTTAAAATCATAAATGCAGCAATCAATCCAAAGGAGAAACAACCAAAAACTAGCTAAAATGCAAGAATTGAATCATCCAAGACTCGAGAACCAAATGGCCAGCTTATATACATCAGTACTAGAAAACAAAGCAAATCCTAAAACCCCAATTTAGCTATGGAATAAAAATCATATCCAGTAAAACTAGACCATTTTCCCAAAGACAAAAACAACCCAAAACAACAAATACTATACAGCTAAAAACTCTCAAACACTCATCAGTCAAAACCAGAAAAGGGGGGATGCAATTGAAAATTGTAAATGATGAGTGAAAAAAATACCCTTCTATTGGAGTAATTCCCTTGCTTATTAGCAGGGACCTGATTAAAATCACCAGTTTTGGTGGGATTGTGATGATAAGATGATGGGAAAAATTCTTTGGCCAAAGGATTCAACTTTGTGAACATATCAACAATTTTTTGAACATTGAAATCCTTTGATTCTGATTTGGATGTTTCAACAACCAAATTGCTGTTTCCATTAGCTACTGCAGCCATAGAATAAAAGCCTCAAACCCCACAGAGTAAAAGAAAAAAAAAACCCAAATGATCAAATGAAAATGGGAATTTGATTTTGCAAATTTATGCTCCTTTTGTTTTTCCTTTTTAATTAAGTAAAAAAAGTTCAGAACTTTAAAAAAAAATGGGTGCTTAATAATAGTCTTAGTAGATAGGCTTCCGAACGAAAAAAAATTTACTAGAATGGAAATAAAGCTAGAATGCAGATTGGCTTCCTTATTTTAAATTAAAATATCAAAAAAATATTAAAAGAATTAGGGTTTTGGAGGAACTGAAATGGATGATCAAAGAAAAAGAAAAAAACAGAGACAGAGATGAGGAAGAAACAACAGCTTCTTTTAATTTTCTTTTCTTCTATTTTTGGGTATTTTTTAATTTTATTTTATTGGTAACTACACGAGATACACTGAACTTTAGACCGTATATAATTTATTCGCAGAAGCTTTAATTTTATTAATTATAATATTAAATTTCAATTTCAATTTCAATTATGTTATAAGATCGTTTAAATATAAATGGTATAATAATGTGGACAAAACGATATTATTTTGATAAGACTATTGATCGATGTTTTTGAAATTAAATTTTAAGATGAATCAATTTTGTCATTAAACTTTCAAATATATGCATTTTTACACTACACTTTTCTTATGTCATCGGAAGCCAATCACCTCCTATCATCAATCATCTTTCATGGCAAGATCGATACTAAAATATTCGCATTTCACTCTTATTCATTCTCTTAATATTAGTTTTCATGAAACTCAATCAATATAGACGAAAGGAAACAAAAAATCATATTTTTAGGGATTTGGAGATTTTTTTATATTTGTGGGATTTGAGATGTTTATTGAAAAATTCGAACAGTGAGAAATATTATTTCGAGAAGATAAACAATCTAATCTCATTGGACGATCATTTAAGAAATTGAAATATTGATATGTTAAATATTTAAATAAATTTTCATCAATTTTGAGTGAATTTCGTAAAAATCAATCTTAAGAAAAAAAATATGAGTGAAATACGAATATTTTAATATTGAAAGTATCACAAAAGATGGCTGGTGACGGGTGGTGGTTGGCTATCCACAACAACTAGATAATGTAGTGCTAAAAATATAAATTATTTAAAAGATTAAAAAAATATTTATCGTATATTCCAAATTAAATATTTGGAGTGTCCTAATGGGTCAATTTGGCCCTCGTTTTGTTAAATTTGGGCTTGAAATAGATGATTCAGCTGGCTTACAACAAGGGTTTTTATTGAAAAATAGGACGAAAATTTTAATTATTTAGCTGAATAGGGTAATTATGTTTAATTATCTACTATATTTACTATAGTAAATCTGGAATTTGTCACTTCAAGGAGATGATTATGTTGAAAAATATTTTTAATGGTCCTTGATACATGGACCTATGTGAGCCAATAATTTATTATTTTCAATAGGATTTATCACTTCGAGGTGACGAGTTTAATTCATAAATTATCAATTTTGGTGTATTTTAATACCTAAACTTTTAATTTTTTTAAAAGTCATACTTAATTTTTAATTTTCATTTCATTTTAGTAGTCGTCGTTAAAAATTTAATGTATTTAATCCCTAAATTATAAGTTTTTATTTGTTTTAGTACCTAAACTTTAATTTTTTTCAAAACTTAATGTTAAATTTGGATCATGATACTAAAATGAAATAAAAAATAAACATTAAGTATGGTTAAAATAGATCAAAACTGATAATTTAAGTACTAAACAAGTAATTTAACCTTTTTTAATTAAGATTACATACGAAGTGTTAGTGTAGGCACATTTCTAACCCATAACAAGGGGAGGCCAAAAATCAGGTGACGCTTTTGGTTCACTAGAATTTGATTCTAAAACTAAACCCTCTTTTATACACTCAATTCGATAGATTTAAAAGAATTTCATTTAACTCGAAATTTAATTCAATTTTTAAGTTAAAATATGCACTTGACCTTATCCTAAATATATAAGTAATAATCATAATATTATGTTGGGTTAGATAAGGTCAAACTTTCACCTTAAACTCGAATTAAACCCAATCAATCTCACTCTTAAAAAACTTGATACGACTCAATTTGAATCTAAATTTTTAAGTTAGAAAATTAATTCAATTGGATCGGGTCAAAACCCATCAAATCAGAGTAAAAGGCCTATCCCTGCCGATAACCCTAAAAGTCCTTCCATCTCCAATGCTCTTTCAGCTTACTTGAGAATCGAGAAATCTAATTGCCTTTCTTCAATGCCCAACATACAACAATTTTACACACAGTCCAAAAGCTTATCCGCCATGGATTTACTTCCACCCAGAAAAACTCCTATCTCCCATCGTCAGTAAACTGGATTTTCATCAATGGCGCATTACTATATGCAAAGGGGAACGTGTTGAAATCGGTTCAGATCACACTGGGGACGGGTTGAAATCGGTTCAGATCACATTGACTTGAACGAACCTTCCTGGCGATGGAAAATACAGATTAGATCTTCACATCGAGAAACAATCCCGAGTTTATTTACATGTAAAATCAATGTTAGGGGCAACACATACGTACATTTGAGAACTGGGTTTTACCCTTTTAATGGTGGAGAAAAAGCTAATGCGACATTCATCGACATACCATTGGGGAAAACGTGAACACATGGGTGACTGGGAACATGTAACTTTAAGGATAAGCAGCTTCAACGGCGAACTACAAAACGTGTAATTATCGGCTCACGGAGGAGGCGACAGCATCGGAGCTCAAGTTTAAAGGCAGAAACAAGCCGTGCACGTACTCATCGTTCCATGGCCATGCAATGTATGCAAAACCCGGAGTCATCTTCTAACTTAACCCGGGCTTAGCCTAACCTGGCTAAGTTGTATATTCAAACTACCTCTTTGCAAACAGAGAAATGTATGCAGTTTCAGTTGTAAAGTACGCAATTAGCTTGGATGAAACTTTTTCAATTAATCATTCATGCATTAAAAATAAACACATAACCACTTTGAGATCTCGTATCGTCCGTACCTGAATCGAAAGCTAGCATTGAAGAAATCATAAACTAGGAGTCCGGCTACTCAATAAACCTATGATGACAACCTAAACTACAGATAAACCAGTCTTTCAAGGACAACAGAAATGTCGATATTACAATGTCTTGGGGGCTCATCCCTTCTCCGTCAAGAATCACTTTGTGGCTGTTCAGATTTTTGCTGCTGCGGTGGCTGACCTTGGGGCCATGGCATGAAAGCCACGGGTGGTTGAGGTTGAAGGCCAGGAAACAATGCAGCTTGATCAACTGGTTTTCCCATTATCATCCCAGCGTGCCCCAACGGATGCTGCGGAACATAATAGTATGGCATCTCAGCAGGTGAAGTAACTAAAGGAATGGCAGCCTTGGTGGCACCGAGTCCCTCCTCTTTTAACTCCTCTCTCGGAATAATATCGACTAAGAAATCAAAGATGTCGGTCCGTGAAATGGCGGCTGCGATATCGTTCTTCTGTAATGTCCTCCTTTTGTTCTCTTCTGTATGGATCCAGGAGCGCAACGTGAGCTCCAAGACGAAGATCTCGCAGGCTTTCGCAAAAATTACAGGAGCCTCTGCCGATATCATCCGCACATCCTCGTCCGCTTTCATTATCTTTTTGATCCGTGCAAGTGGGAGACTGTGGTTCCTGAAGTCCGACATTTGCTCGATTTCTTGCATCTGGTTGGCCCAGAACGTTTGAAGCTGCTGTTGTTGTTGCTGCTGCTGTTGGTGGTGGAACTGCTGTGCTTGTTGGTAGGCAAGTTGGTGCTGCAAACTAGAGAAAGCAGTCGGTGAAGGGACCGCCACTGCTGGAGTGGCGGAAGCGATCGTGAGAGCAGTTTGGTGAGGACCGGCACCAGCTACAACTCCCATCACAGGCTGTTGCTGTTCAGTTTGTTCAGTCCGGTCCATGGTAATATTCCCCGATGATCCCTCCGCCCTCGATCACTCGCCTAATACCTTGCAATCGCGAATCAAGATAACAGAGAATATCAAAACACATAATACAAGTGTAATACTGCTAAAATGCATTCTTCATTCCTCCATTTTCAAGATTCAAATGACACACAAAGAGTAGGGCGAAGAACACCGAAAGGTCCAAAACCGTAATCATCTCTAAATCTTCGATAAATTTTACAGGTGATCGAGATTAAACGAAGGGGGAAGCAAAGATGAATAGATTCTTCTCAACTTAGATTCATAAATGTTCACTCTTCATTCTTTTTTTGTCTAAAATAATACACCTATTCCAACACACGAGTATGGGTTACTATTCTCGAAAATTTTAAATTATCATATAATTTAAATATTTACTTTATATTTTCTATTAATAATCCATTTTCGCCACTAAAATTTCGTAAGTTCGACAGCATAAAATCTGAAGTGTATGCAGTATATCTATAGTGGCAAATTCAACAGCATTTTCAATCCTAGAAACTAAAAGAAAAGAAAAAACAACAGCTAAGATGTAATTCACCAAGTAATTGCAATTTTAACTCATAACAGATAAATTAAACAAAAATAAATAAAATCCAAAAGATTTTTAATTATTCTTTTATGCCTAAACAACACTTAATCCTTTAGGAAAATAACCATGCACGATTCATGATACTAACTAAGACCTGATAACAAAATTCCTTAAAATAAAGAATAAAACGAAGTCACTGAAGTTTTGGATTTGGTTATAGCTTAAGATTGGATCTCAAAAACCCAAAGCAAAACACAAAAAGATAAAAACCCAGAAAATATTTTCTTTCTCTATTTAGTTTTTTTCCACCAACCAAACAAGAGACTGTACAGTACTAACCAAAAAGAAAAACCCAATTCTAAAAATTGTACAAAATTCACCTCTAATTTACTTATCTTCCTCTTTGCAGCTGAATCTTCTAAGAAACCAAAATAAAAATCAAATCAAATCAAGAGAGAAGAAAGAGGAAGTGAGGGAGATTTTGAACGTACGTGAAGAAAAGAAAATAACAGAGTTCCTATGAATTCTAAAAGGGAAAAGACTAAAGTGGCAAATGGGGTATCTGGAGAAGGACACGTTTCGAACAGTGAGAGAACTCACTTTGGACAAGAATTCTTCATTCCACGTGGCTAATAATAACTGGACGAGAAGCTGAGAGGTAATGCGTACATATCAGTTCTTGGGTAAACTACACATTTAATACCCGAACTATCAGATTTAGTCCGTTTTGGTGCCTATACTTTCCACTTTTTCAAAATCATACTTAATGTTTGTTTTTCTTTAATTTTAGTACTCCGTCATTAAAAATTTAACGGACGGAGCATAATATCGGTGGATATACGACCAATCTAAACGGTGGACCACTAGAGAATGATGAGTCAACCAACATAGTCTATTCAGGTCTATTGGATAGCTGACAATGAAGATTCGAGGATAAAAAAGTTGAAGAGACCAACATTGATTTAGGAAGATTAAGACATTTTGCAGTGAAATGAAGGTTGAAACCACGCTCAGTGGTCGAGAAGGTGTGGGTTAAAAGTTTGGGCTTCATTAGCTGACGAATGCGACGACCGACAACCGAAGACGCGACGACCAGTGAGCCCATCCGTTAAGTTTTTAACAGCATGATACTAAAATGAAATAAAAATTAAATGTTAGGCGTGATTTTGAAAAAAAATAAAAGTTTAAGTATTAAAATGAACCAAACTAATAGTTCAGATAATAAACATAATTTACCCCCTTTTCTCAAACAGTTAGGTTAATATAATCCAATCAATCTAAATGGATTTCTATCACTTCGAAACGGTTTAGATTATTCTATTTATTAAAGTTTTTTAAAAAAACATTTTTCATATATTTAGTGAAGGTAATTTTAATATGCAACATATTTTTATATCAATAAAAATAAAAATAATATTCATATCCAAAGCTAACATCTCCGAATTTGCAAGGATGATTGTGGGATACTATTTTTAGGGATGCCAATAGATTGGATGGAGTCGTGTTTTTATTAATTCTATATATTTTAAAATATATATTTTTAATTAAATTTGATTTGAATTAAAAAATATATATTTTTAATTATATTTAATTCAATTTGAAGAGTACAATTCTTTTATTTAAACTCAAGTTAGCTCAAAAATTTAAAATATAAATTTAATTTGACCTAATTTGATTTGACATAAAATAATAATTTAATTAAAAATTATTAAAAAAAATATTATAACAATTATTCATAAATTTATATGAAATTATTATATTATTACCTTCATTTTTTTTCTTAAAAACATGCTATCGAATTGGATTTGTTCAAAATCCATTAATTTTGGATTAAATTACATTCCTAATGTTTTATGGAAAATAGTCAAATCGAAGGATGTTTTAGGGTTTTACACAAACGTTACAAAACACGTGCAAAGCTCGTGGGGCTTTCTCGAAGAGATGGTACAGAGTCACGTGACGAAAAAGATGGTGTAAAGTGCAAACAACATTATATGTGTACAAGTACGACAAAGGATCCCATGTGTAATTTTTTAAATACTTTGATTTTGAATTTATTTATTACATTTTATTAAATATTTAGTATAATTATTTTAGTTTGCGCCATTTTTCTGTAAATATTTGATTTTATCAAATTATTTTTTAAAATAACCAAACCTATACATTAAATATGTAAATCGATAAGATTTATTTTAAATATATTATCTTAATTTTATTTGAATTTATAACATATACTTGAATCCTATAATCTTTTAGATACATTGGTTAAATTTTATAAAATTTCATAATGGTTTAATTTGTATATGAATTTGCACATTTTCATTTCTTTATATATAAATCGTTGTTAGCCTATTAATTAATAGAGTAACATATACAAATGGTCTCCTGGTTATAATACGTTGTTTTGTTGAATCTTTTGACTAAAAGTTATAAAATGATCCTTAATTATATAATATTATTTTGTTAAGTTCATCAAATATTAAAAGTTACAAAGTAGTTACATGACTATTCACATATTTCAAATCCGTCATTTTATGTTAAAAAAAATTGACGATCGTCTGAGGTAGACGTTAATCTGTTGACTGAGATATGATAAAATCATATTAATCATTGTTTCCAACTGTTGGCTTAACGACATAATGTTTAAAGCATCGACTAAATTGAGAGTACACCAACAAAAAGTACAACTCAAATGATTTTGCGATCAAATTTTATCACATCACAACCAACAAGTTAACGTTCAACTCTGACGGTCGTCAAATTTTCAACGAAAAAATACAAGCTTAAAACATATAAATAGTCAAGTAACCATTTTGTAACTTTTAATAGTCGGAAAACTAAAAAAAACAACACAATATAATTGATGAATCATTTTATAACTTTTAATAGTAGATAAATTCAACAAAGTAATACACTATAATCGAAATATCATTTATATACTTTACCTTAATTAATATATATTAATAATACATCAAAGTTTAAACATATTTAATTCTTTAATGAAATTAAATATTGCATTTGGTTTGGTGAACTCAATTAAAACATATTGGACGCAAGTTGCACGATGGGGGTTGGTAGTAGCAAAAAAAGGGGAAAACTCTCATTACCTACCCCTACCAATACCCAACTACTTATCAATGTGTATTATAGGCATAGTTATATAAATAAATAAAAAACTTCATATTTTTATTTTCTATTTTCAATTACATCCTTAAAAAAAATTTATTTAGTAGTTCATACTCAAAAGTTTATTTTCTTGCCACACATATAGCTGTTTTTTTATTAATCCGGAGTAAGTATAAGATATTATCTGTTCAAAGATAACTCTTAACCTTTCGACATTGAATGTTCACACCATTGACATCTATGGTGCTCGAACCCGAGTCCTCAAAAAATAACAATAATTTTTCTATCACGAAAACTTCTTTATTCGTACACATATAATTGTTTTTTAATAGTCAATTGACGGCCGTCTAAAGAATAATATTTTTAACGTGACATGATATAATTAAGAGTACAATTAAAAACAAGTAAATGATAAAGGGTTTTTTCCCCACTGTTAATTTATAATTTTATTTTAAATGCTTGAACTCGTTTTAAGTATTACTTTGTTCTATAAGATATAATATTATTTAAAATATTATAAGAAATAAAATTATAACTAAAATAAAATTAGACTAAAAATAATGTGAGATTATAAATAAGCAAATGTTAAGGGCTTTTTCTTTTCTTTTTGTCATTTTTAGTGTATTTTATGAAAAATCAATTGTAAAAAATGAGTGAAATACAAAAGTTTTGGTATAATTTTTGATGTGCAAGACTATCGACGATTAGTTTCTTATAATGATCGAAAAATACAATGTCAAAAAAGTAAAATATTTAAAAATCCAATGGCAAAAGCAACACGTTCCTAAAATATAGTGTCTAAAATGATGTTATTTTAGACATCAAAATAATCACACCAAAATGATTTTGTTTTCGTTTAACAATCCACGTTAACAACTATTAGTTATATCATCGTCTTGTTATCAACTTTAATGACAATGCGACATAATTAAATATAAAAATAAAATTGATAAAATTAAAATATATTGATATAATGAGTCAACGAACAAGATTTAATCATATATGATATAATTTAAATTTAATATTGAAATTTATTGAATGTTGGGTAAAGTATATAAATAGTCTCCTGATTATATGATATTACTTTATTAAGTCCATCATTGATTATTAAAAGTTATAAAATGTTCCCGACTATAGAGAGTTGCTTTATAGAGTCCATCGACTATTAAAAGTTACAAAATGGTCATCTGACTATTCATTAGTTCCAAACTTGTATTTTTTCATTAAAATTTTGATGACAATTTGAGTTATACGTTAACATACTGATTATGATATGATAAAATTTGATCTCATAACCTCAAATGATTATCATATCTCAATCATCATGTTAACGCATATCTCAGAATATCTTAATATTTTAATGAAAAATTAGGAGTTTGAAACATAATAAATAGTCAAATGATCATTTTTTAACTTTTAATAATCTAGGGACTCAACAAAATAACTTCTTATAATTAAGAGGTCATTTTATAACTTTTAATAATTAAGGGATTAAAAAATAATATCTTATAGTCAATGGACCATTTGTATATTTTACCCTTGAAAGTTACATGATGAAAACCATCACTTAAAATTAAAAAACAAATTAATTAAAAAAAGGCCAAGAGCCGACGTGTAGGACCGAGAAAATCTAAAAACTTGTAAAAAATATAAAAACCCTAAAAATTTGGGTCACATCGGTCCACCTTGGCGTTCGAGGAATCCGCCGAGTTAATTGTGAGGTTTCATTTTCTTCGGCTACGCGACAATCTCAACTACGTGATTCACACAGTCCCCCACTTGTCTTCATCAAACATTTCTTACCTTCTTAGGAAATACCCTACATCGCTAATACTTTGAAAATTATTTTAAGAGTTATCAAAATTTTGATCATTTATTAACCGGGGTTGATTTAAATAGTAAGTAATTTGATATCGTTTAAGTAAGATTTTGAGTTCGAGTTATTGTGTATGCAACAAATCTATGCTGAGAGACTCACCCACAAAAATCAAGAGTGTGACGCGAGTCAATCCGGATTAATCAAAGCGAAACCTTGAAACGGGAGGTCAACCAATTTATTTTTACAGCCGACTTTTTTTTCTTCTAGGTAAATTACGTATTTAGTACCTAAAT
Organism: Hibiscus syriacus; assembly: GCF_006381635.1. Lineage (NCBI taxonomy): Eukaryota > Viridiplantae > Streptophyta > Magnoliopsida > Malvales > Malvaceae > Hibiscus > Hibiscus syriacus. Next base: position 132,651 of record NW_024063104.1, on the reverse strand, counting down.
CATTTGGTCTATTTTACAATTTAAATTTTTAAAAATTTTAAAATCATATTCAAACATTAGTTTTTTTTTTATTTTTGTACCACGGTTCAAAATTTAACGTTATGCTTTAAAAAATTAAAAGTTTAGGTACTAATACAGATCAAATTTGATAGTTTAGGTACTAAAACCGTTAAGTCTTTAACGTTGAGCACTAAAATAAAACAAAAACTAAACATTAGGTATGATTTTAAAAAAATTAAAAGTTTATATACTAAATCGGATAAAAACTGATAATTTAGATACTAAATACATAGTTTACCCATTCTTTTTTAGTTTCCACCTATCACTGAAGGCACTAGAAAACAACACATTGCATTATGTGTTATAAAGCAAGGACCCACATCGTATATTTACCAATGGTTTTAAAATTTATATAAAAATAAATAAATTATAGCGTAAAATAGTACATAATAGGAAGATTAATATAATATGCCACACAAATATAAAAATAACCACAAAATATAAATAAATATTTTAAAAAAATATTTAAAAGTTTGATCTGACCGATTCTAAATATAATGAGTTTATATAATTATCAAACATAAGCCATTTTTTATTTAAATATACAAAATATATGTCTTGACTAAAAAATAAATATTTAAATTATATTTTTTATTATTAAAATAGATACCTAATGTTTTATTTTATAATTATTTGTAGGTTGTCTGTTAAAAAATGTAATCCTCCATTAATGAGTTATTTGAGCTATGTAACCTTTTTAACTCGTTATTACAAGTGAAATCATGTATTTTGAGATTAATTTTCTAGAACTAGGGTCTTAATTTCACTATCGCATAGACGAGTTTTCACTATCGAATTATGTAGGAACAGATATTTAGAATTAAAATATCTCGACTTAAAAAAAAAAAAACTAAAATACAATATTAAATATGATTTTGTTAAAAATAATAGTTGGATAATCATAACATAATAAAGTGATAGATGAGATATTTATCCTAAAAATTAGGGTAAACTATGCATTTAGTACATGAATTATTATTTTTGATAAAAAAAATGGTTGTCCCTTGTTCCCATATGTAATGGGGTAAGGGAGATGTAAGATAGTAGGCTGTCCCCAACATCAGGTTGAAAGCAGCTTCCGTATGATACCTCCAAATTATGAAATACACTCCATGGGACTCGATCTCACGACCTCAAGATTAAGAACCTTGTGCTCTATCAAATTATTTTTGATACTTTTAAATAATTAAACTTTTATTTTTTTCAAAATCATGCATAACGTTTAATTTTTGTTTATTTTTATAACTCAAAGTTAAAAACTTAACACATTTAATACATAAACTATCAATTTTGATATTTAATATCTAAACTTTTAATATTTTTCAAAACTTAAGTTAAATTTTGGATGAAATATTAAAATAAAATAAAAATTAAATTTTTAAGTATAATTTTAAAAAGTTAAATAATAAAACGAATCATAATTGATAACTTAAATAGTAAACACGTAATTGAAAAGCATAGACATATCATTTTCTCGATTTGATTATTATTATATTAACATTTGTTCTCGTGCCTGATCTTAAAAGCCAAAAGCTTCTCTTCTTCTTCTCCTTACAGTTTCTACTAGGGTTTTTTTTAAATTTGATTTGATTTGATTTATTTTATTCCTCTCCGAAAAGCATTTGCAATGGCTTTTTCTTCTCTCATTAGATCCACGGCCGCCGGCGCCGCCATCTCCGCCTCCGCTCGCTCTGACCTCTCTCTCTCAACCTCCGATCGTCTAAAGGTCATCAACTTTCCTCCGATCAGCCCCGTATATTGCTTTCAAAAGAACTGAAACGTTTTTTTCTCGTATTTTCTTTTACTGTCGGGTTTTAAGGTTAACATATACTAAGAAATGAGCTGAGCTGAACTTAAGCTGAATGATTTAAAATTGTGCAACATCAAATCATTTTTTTATTGTTGCTATTTTACTAGGACGTTTTCTCGGTATCCAAACGGAGTCTTGATAATTGCAATAAATATTCAGCCATTTTTTATTTAGTTTTTTTTGTTGGGGGTAGATGTTGATATTTTTACTGATTTATGTTTCGTTTTGTTTGATGACTGAGCCTTGTTTGTTAACTCGTTTTCGTTATGTTGATGAATTTATGAAATTCTGAATACTCGTGTAAATTATTTTTTTATTTAACTTAAATTTATTTTTTGGTTGATATTTTAATGTTAGGTGGCAATTTCAATGCACTTTTTATTGACAATCTGAATGTTAATGCGATATTATTTAGGTTTCAAGCATTGAATTTGGTGGAAATTCCAACTCCTTTTTTGGTGTTGCAGTTTCAAATAGATCCTCTTCCTTACAGTTGAGTTATCACCATTGGCCGTTCAGTTTTTGTTTTTATTTATTGTGCAAGTTTTTGGACTTTTCCCTCTCCTCTGATACTTTTTTTATTTATTTAGAAGCTGCAACTCAAGGAGTATCCGACCCATCAAAGCCACCGCTACTGAAATTCCTCCTACAATTCCGAGTAAGAATTGTTAATTTTTTTTAACCCCTGAGAAGCGTAATAAGGATAACAAGGACTTATTTAATTATTTTGATCATAGTTCAGAAGCTGTATGAACTGATGTTCTGCTTTTGTCTTGTTTACTAATTTGTCTAGAGTCACGGAGCAGTGGGAAAACGAAGATTGGAATCAATGGTATGTTCTGTTAATTTGATTTAAGGTTTCCTCTGCTTTATTTGACGGTTTTATGCATATCTGCCATGGCATTTCTTTAATCAACATAGAAATTATTTCTATTCAGTTATCGTGCACATTTGAGTTGTTAAGACTTGCGATTATGCTTGTAAAATAGAAAAGGAATAGCATCCCATGCTTATCTCATGTGGTAAGTGTGGTACCGTGAATCGAGGTTTGGGTTGGTATCTTAGGCTTGTGATACCCAATCTTTCCTGGGACAAAAGGCTGTGGAGAACTGCCGTTCATTCTTCATGCATAATATTAGCCCGTCGTTAATGTATTTTGACCTTTAGTTCAGTTGTTTTTGGTCTATTATGTCATTTTGAGGTAGGTGGAGCTAAAAACATTTTTGGGATATTGTTGGATGGGCCTGTTAAGCATGTGGACTAGCATGGGCGAGAATAAGAATTCTGTTAAAGAAATTGTTTTTAAGACCTACGGTGCTAAACCAAGGAGATTTACCTTGATTCAAGTCACTGGTTCTCTATGTAGCTTGACGTATCCTATTTTGCTAAACTCTTTTTTTTTTTTTTTGGAATGAACCTTTGCAGGTTTTGGTCGGATTGGAAGGTTGGTTTTACGAATAGCAACTTCAAGGGATGATATTGATGTGGTTGCGGTCAATGATCCTTTTATTAATGCTCAGTACATGGTGAGTGTGTCCATCTGCACTTTTAGATTTGGTTTTTAGCCTTGTGTTACTTATTTTGTTTGGCCAGGTTTATCAAAGATGTCTACAATTCTTATCATGTGCAGTATCTTAATTTTTTTTTTTACTATTATTATCCAGGCTTATATGTTTAAATATGATTCAACTCATGGACCCTTCAAGGGGACGATCAACGTTGTGGATGAGTCCACCTTGGAAATTAATGGCAAGCAAATACATGTTGTGAGCAAAAGGTAACATTCTGGAGATTTAGTCCTTGAAAGGTTGAATGGGATTTGAACTACCTTCTCTGGAATGTGTTATTCTCGTGGAATAAAATATACAAATTACAAGATGAAATTCTGTTATTTGGTTTTGTTAAAAATTGCTAGCAAACTATCTCAGCTTGGAATAACATATAAGTAATGTCCACCAGGGACCCTGCAGAGATCCCTTGGGGTGATTATGGGGCTGAGTTTGTTGTTGAGTCATCTGGTGTTTTCACCACATTAGCGAAGGCTTCAGCACATATAAAGGTTAGTAAATATTGGTTCGCTGTCATCACATTGCAGAAGCACACCTGTCAGTTCATGCACATCTGAATATTCTCCAAATTAATCTTTCATTACTGTTTTGCAGGGTGGTGCCAAGAAAGTTGTAATTTCAGCTCCTTCAGCGGATGCACCAATGTTTGTGGTGGGAGTGAATGAGAAGACCTACCAGCCAAGCATGGACATAGTTTCTAATGCTAGTTGCACTACCAATTGTCTAGCTCCACTTGCCAAGGTCTAGTTGCATCCTCCAATTTTAAGCATATTAATCTCATCACTAAAGAGAGCATTTAAACTAAAGTCTTCTCTCCCATTTTTTTTATTGAGGTAGCAGTCACTTAGTAGGACATGCACTGTCTAAGATTTTGCTTTTGTATGTTTGAGTTCGTAGCAGATGGCAATTCTATTTGCCAGTATTTTACAGTATTAATTAATATGTCCATTTTCCTCATGAAGCATCTGGTTTGCTTTTCTTCCTTTTCTTTGGCAGTTTTCCTCAATTTTTGTAGTGTAACATGTTGCAGGTTGTCCATGAGGAATTTGGTATCGTTGAGGGTTTAATGACTACTGTCCATGCAACTACAGGTATCCAGTCATTATCTGCCTGTAATTTTTTTCGTTGCACATGGTACTGCATTTTATGTTAATGTGTTTTTTAACATCCAGCAACTCAAAAGACTGTTGATGGCCCTTCAATGAAGGATTGGCGAGGAGGTCGAGGAGCTGGCCAAAATATCATCCCTAGTTCAACTGGTGCGGCGAAGGTATGAGCGAGAAATAGCCAAATTTATTCCGTTTACCATGGTTTTAAAATCAATTTATGATTTCTGTGTTTTTGTTGTAGGCTGTTGGAAAAGTTCTTCCTGAACTTAATGGAAAGCTTACTGGAATGGCATTCCGAGTCCCTACACCCAATGTTTCTGTTGTGGATTTAACTTGCCGACTTCAGAAGAGTGCCACCTATGAAGATGTCAAAGTAGCAGTAAAGTGAGTTTTCTATTTTGGGATTGCGTATCATCTTGTGGTCCCCTCTCTTCATCATTCATTCCTGCTTTTGTTTTTTCTTTCTAGATTTCTCTTTTTTTCGCCCTCGTTAATCTAGTGTATTTCTCATGCATTGGAACTCTAAATTAACTTCTAAATGAAGGTATGCTGCCGAGGGGCCACTTAAAGGCATTCTTGGATATACAGATGAGGATGTTGTCTCCAACGATTTTGTTGGTGATTCAAGGTAATCTTTCTTTCTTTCTCTCTCTTTCCAACATTCCTTTTGCTGTGACATGATATATCGTCTACGTCATACGATGAATGGAGGTTTACAGGCATTTCGAGTATAATTTAGGCCTGAAAAGTCCTAGTGTGTTTGTCAACCGTGTGCCGCTTATAGTGTTCCCTTTTCGAAAAAAAGGGGCCATTTAGTTATTTATTTATCTTTCCCTGACAATTGCATAATGATTGCTGGTGTATCATACTGTTCTAAACCGAGCTTGTTTTCCCATCCCAGATCTAGCATTTTTGATTCCAAAGCCGGAATAGGGATAAGTAAGTCTTTCATGAAGCTTGTTTCGTGGTATGACAATGAATGGGGTTACAGGTATGTTTCAAGCTCTATCTCTTGCTCACTTCTTTAGACACATCAGTACATCTATTTCTCTCTTTCACCGGCTCGTGCACATGCATACTTGACCAAACTGAGACACTGGTTATTTTTCTGATGGTTCTTTCTTGAAATTCCTTTACAGCAACCGTGTACTTGACCTAATCGAGCATATTGCACTGGTGGGAGCAAACCACAACTAAATGTTTTTGAGGTATGCTGTTACGAATGTGTGACATTGCAATTTTATTGTAGAAGTTTGTCCCAGAGAGTAGGCATAAGTTCGATAGGACCCCGATGTGTTTTTCTTTTTTGATTTGGATTGCATATCCGCTGAAGAGTCGGACATCCGATAACGCAATTCTAAAAATAATGAAAAATTCGAGCTTTGTACGAGCACACTAAGATTGATTGTTTTGTGGCCAAAAAGTAGGAGGCATTGTCTTTGTGAGAAAACATTGTAGAGCTAGATATCTTGTGTCTAGAAATGCAGCATCTGGTTTATCATTCATGTTAATTTATTTGTTATAATGATATGTTGGTTGGGGAGCATCCGTATATTTGGTGACCACCGCCACCAGCGACACTGATCACCACTCTTTCAGCCCTATCGACTCCAACCAGCTCATCCCCCCCGAAACCGCCGAACTTAGCCTTACAGTCTCTCTGCCCGATCTGAATCAAATGAACCTCCTTTCATTAGCGTTTCCTTTACCTCTCAATTCTTCGACCCCAAACAAGAAATCACCACCCTATGTAGTAGTAGCCATTTGAAGACAAAGATTGTTCAAGAACCGGGATGGAGGAGGAATTCTTCCCCAAATCCAAATCTGTATCCAGAAGCATAGTGTTTGAAGGCACTGAGAGTTTCTTATATAATCCTTTGTTGAAAATCCCTTGCCCTTCTTCGTCGGCCATTCCTCGCGCTCTCAACAACCATTAAACCCGAGTGTTAGCCCTCTCGGTGCAGCCACCGCCGGAACCTCTGTGGATTCCTTCTATAATTTGAAAGAGTGGTCGTCACATACATGTTTTGTGGGTTCTTTTCTTCAATTGATGCTTCTTTGGCCCTTTGCCGTCAATTCCATATATATATATATATATACACACACACACATTGAAATTGAAGGTCATTTTTTAACTTTATGATTTTTAGAAGGATGTATTTGAATATATTTATTAAAAAAAGTACTCAATAAATAATCTCAGATGAAATAATAAATATGTTTTATGATTCATATTTCGAGTCCAACTTAATTATTTATCAACAAATATTTTTATTCCCATTTAAGTCGGATCTCATGTGTATGCCTGAAATCACAATTAAGCACCAAACTCCCATCCATTCTTCTCAAAGCAAACCTCTCTAACAACAGATAACAATCAAATCTCCTACACTCACAACCTTCGACGCCACCATCACTGCCAATCTCCACCACCTTAGCCCCATCGACCCACCCTACCGACTCCTCCAACCACCTCATCCCTCGAGAACCGCTGAGCTCAACCAGATCTGAACTAAACGAAGCCTTCATAATCACATCCACCACCTCTCACCACTTGGACCCCAAACAAGAAATCAGCCTCCCTCTCTATCTCAACACTCATTGCCACATCACCTTTTCTCCACATCCCATCATTTTTCTCCGATGAATGTATTTTCTCCCACAATCTCTCCAACGTCATGTTATAAAACAACGTCGTCTCAATCTGTACTCTCAAAGAATGATCTTTAACGAACATGAAAGGCGTGTACCATATCCTGACGATCACGTTCGTCCCGGAACTGAGTTCCGGAACGTGTGATTGGATCGAGACGTCGAGCCCTTTTGCATCGTCTTGTAAGTGATACACCTTTTTTATTTCCTAACGGAACCAGAACCTCAGGAATCTGGGGGGCAAACCGTGAGGAACGCTGGGTTTTGCGATGAAACAATCTCTGGCTGTGCTGCAGATTTCGAACTGCTGGGATTCATCTCTGTGATCAAATGGTTTCGGTTTCATGTCCGGTATGAATCTTCCTGAGCAACATAAACTCTCGTCGTCTTCGGTTGCACACTGGCATGGTAACCTGTTTGAGTTTCGTAAAAGCTTTTGAGTAGGCAAGGGATGCTAAGTTTGGTTTAGTTTAAGAGTAAACTATGTGTTTAGTAACTAAACTATATGTTTTAATGCCCAAAGTTTTAATTTTTTCAAAATCATACATAATGTTTAGTTTTTGTTTTATTTTAATACTCCGCCGTTAAAAATTTAACATGTTTAGTACCTAAACTATTTCTTTTGATATGTTTTAGTACCTAAACTTTCAATTTTTTAAAAACTTCCTACAATTTTTTTCCCAAAACTTCCTATTAATATTTTTTTCAAAACCTAACGTTAGGTTTTTAATGGGGTAGTAAAATGAATAAAACTAAACTTTAGGTATAATTTTAAAAAAATTAAAAGTTTAGATATTAAAACGAACAAAAACTAATAGTTTAAAGGCTAAACTTTTAGTTTATTCCAATTTTAATTCCATATTTTGTCACCAAATTATGTCTTTTTTTTCTTCTAAATATAAATATTAAAATATCCTATATCAATAGTCAAACTATCATTGTCATCCTATATTAATTATTTCATTAAAGTGACATTAATTTTATTGATTAAAAAAATCAATACATTTTTTAAGGTCGTGAGAATTAAACTCGTGATCTACTAAAATATTCACATGATCTTAAAAACAAATTAAATTTTTATCCGGTGAGTGAACATGTTAATTAAATAACTAAAATAGAATGCTATTGATAATTTGAGGACTGATAGATAAATATTTTTTTAGAATGTCACGGATTCAATTCTCATGATCTTAAAAGATAATTTGATTTTTTAACAAATAGAATTAACGACACATTAACGAAAAGAGTAAGATGCAATATATTGGTAGTTTAAAGATTGGCGTAGAACATTTTACAATTTAAAGATCAATTTAGAACAGAGTTACAAACTACAAACCGATATAAAATATTTCAAAAATTTTAATAATTAAATTAAAAAAAATCACAATTTAAAAATCTCTTATACAATTAACTCGAAAATAAATAATTTTGGCAGCTTATATGAAAAGACCGAATTGGAAGATGGAGTTGACTTAGTTATTTCGGTTATCTTTATAAGTCTGACAATTGATTATGTATTTTTTTCATGTACATGTCCGTTAAAATCGGTTTTAAATTTTCTTAAATCAAATCGATTAAATCAAGAAATAATGTCATAATTATCTCTTAAAAGTGGTAATAGGAATCGAATCCCGAACTCAATTTTCCGTCTTAAAAACAAATAAAAAAGAAGGTTGTGAGAATTACCCTTTGTATTTTCCATTGCCATGGATGATATAGTAGCGATTGGAAGGCAAAGGCTGACCAAGAACCGGGATGAACAACGAATACCTTCTCACTGCATCAAAGTCTAGCTGAAAAAACACAGCGTTTGAAGGCAGTGGGAGTTTCTTAAACAACCCTCTGTTGTTAAACCCTTTCACTTCTTCTTTCTCGGCCGCTTCTCGCCCCCTCTCAACACCATTAAACCCGACTGCGGTGCCACCGTCACCGGAACCTCAACCGGATTCCTCCTATATTTCGAAAGACTGCTCGTCACATACATGTTTCCTGTGTTCTTTTTTTCTTCTGTTCAATTGATGCTTCTTTGGACTTTGGCGTCAATGACACACACACGAGGAAGATCGTTTCGTAATAAACCATTTTATAGGTAAAATCAAACAAATAATGCGGGTGGAATAATTAATTAATGAAATAGGACATCTTCAAATATATTTTTGGGATTTATGGAATCTATTATATTGTTTTGTTGAAACCATCATGAGTATGTGATGAGTTTCAATAAAAATATATATCTTGTTAGAATTCATCATATCCACGTGACGAGTTCCAAAAATACTATAATAGATATTATAGATCCCACTATAAATTTTTAAGAAATTTCTTTAAAATAATTGATGAAGATGAGATTGAATAAGATATTTGCTTATATATATATAAATGATGTTTGAGTTGCGTGTTATTGGACCTCATTATACATTAGAAAACTAGAATTTCCTTTTTGATTCAAATTAATCTGATCTTATACGTATTAAGATGTTCATAAAACATATGAATTGTAATCTTTCGAAATTTTGTCAGTTTTCATGTATCGGAGTTTCGTAATCTCCGACGGAACTCTTCGTCCCGAAAGAACCAAATAAGGTATTGTACCCCAACGGCCACATCATGTACCATCAACCCAATCCTGCCACCCACCCAACCCCCGAATTGGCTTCCCAAAAGGTACCCTAACCTCCCGAACAATTGCTCACCAAAAAATCCGCCACCATATGAACCGAGCAACATCCCTTGACCCCGAAAGGCCCCTTCGGGAAACGACCCTCCGTAGTAAACGGCTTCGAAGAAGTCCCACCCGGACGTAATGATCGGACCCGTGATGCGATCGGTTTGTTCCGACGCCAGCTTGGCCGCCTTTTTACCGACCTTCTCGGCTTGTTTCTTTGCATCTTTGAACGGGACGCCCTGCGACATCGCATCGTTTAACGCCTTGTCCATTGCTAGCAGTTTTGCCTTCTCAACACGAGCGCTTCTCATGTTGTAAACGTAAAGTGTGACGGCTTGTTTGGCTGCACAGGCAATGGAACCAGTGCCGAAATCAAAACAATCCAACCAGGAAAATTTACCAGTTTGGGATAATGTCTCTTTTTGTTCCCCAGCTAGTTCCCTACACTTTTCGGCTACAACATGAAAGAATTTGAAGGAAAAAAAAAATTGTAAGACAAGGATTAGTATTCAATACTCTGTAAAAATAATTGTAAATCGATATATTCGTATAACTATCCATTATAATAGGACAAATTGCACGTTTAGTGCTTAAACTATTAGTTTTTATTTGTTTTAGTATTTAAACTTTCAATTTTTTAAAATCATACCTAATTTTTAGTTTTTGTTTCATTTTAGTACCTCGTAAAAACATAACAATGCATTTTTATGGGTAAATTATATCATTAATCACTCAACTATCTTCTCAATCCTATTTTGGTACTAAAGTTTAAAAAAATTCAATTTAACTACTCGACTTTCAAATTGCGGCTATTTTAATCACTCTAATTTATTTTATTAATATTTTTTGTGAAATGATATTATTATAATTGTTTTATTAATAAATAATTTAAAATAAAAAAATTGAAAGTTATAGTGATTAAATTAGGAGTAATTTGAAAGTTAAGTAATTAAAATAAAAAAAATTAAAACTTTTGTGAGCAAAATAGGACTGAGAAGATAATTGAGTGATGAACGATGCAATTTACCCATAAAAAGACGCCACATACAGATCTCCCATTAATTTTTTAATAGCAACGTACTATAACGAAACAAAAACTAAATATTAGGTATAATTTTAAAAAATTAAAAGTTTAGGTATTAAAATAGGCCAAAACTAATAGTTTAAGTACTAAATATGAAATTTAAAATTATTATAATATACAAACAAATGAGTTGGATCTGACTCGGTTATGCATATATACACTTTAGGGTAAAATACACAAATAGTCTCCCAACTATAGGGTGTTTGAGTTGTATTTTGTGGATCGAGTCTCCATTTTTATTATGTCATCGAGCTAATGCTCGAAACATTATGTCATCGAGTCAAAGCTTGAAAGCAAATGAAGGTGCCAATACACATCGTTAAAATATGATTTTATCGCATCCCAGTCAATAGGTCAACAACCAATTGAGAGGGCTGTCCATTTTTAACAGAAAATGATGAGTTTGAAACATATGAATAGTTGAGTGACCGTTATATAACTTTTAAGTCGATGAACTAAAAAAAATGACTTTCTGTAGTTGAAGGATCATTTTGTAACTTTTAATAATTAATAGACCCAATAAAACAACATCCTATAATCGGAGACCATTTGTGTACTTTACCCTATATTTTAATCTAACGATTACAATATACACGACAATTTTAAAAGCATCAAATGAAATTTTAGATTCAAATTTGAACATTTATAAATTTGTACAAATTGAATGCAGTAATGTTCTTACCGGTGATCTTGAGAACGATGAATCCGATGATGAAAAGAAGAATAATTTGTTTTTTCTTTTCCTTCAAATCCATTGAGCAGCTGATTGAAAAAGATGAGAGAAAATTGGAGTAATTCAGATAAATAGTACTGCTTGCCTTATTTAATGGATCAAGGCAGCTGAACAATTCAAATCAAATTTGTGTAATAGCTTAAATTCGAAAATGATTAAAAAAAATCATTTATATTTAACAAAAATTTACTAAATCAAATAATAAAAGTAACAACAACAAATTTTCCATGAATTACTCTAAATGTGTTTCATCTTCTTCAATCCATTTCTTTCCCTTCGTTTGATCCCCGATCTTTCTTCCTCCCCATCTTAATGCTTTCAAGTCCTTTTAACAAACCATCAAATAACCATTTTTCCTCGCACATTATTTGAAAAAAAAAACAAAAATCGAGTCGGATTATCCATAATTTCCCAGGAAAATTTGGTAGCTTTGTGATGATGACGATAGAGGGAGTAATGGATACGGCGGTATTGGATGATATAATACGGAGGTTATTGGAGGGGAAAGGAGGGAAACAGGTTAAGCTTTCGGAGGGAGAGATTCGGCAGCTCTGCATTAATGCTAAGCAGATCTTCATTTCTCAGCCTAATCTTCTTCAGATCAGTGCTCCCATTCGAATCTGTGGTTAGTTTCTTCTTCTTTCTCCCTTTTTTTTTTTCATCAAAAATGCATTGAATTGCAATGGTTTATGTGGGAAGTTCTATCGTACGGTAAGATTAAACAGCGGCAGGAAATGAACCTAACTGAAAATATTTAAAAAAGTTAAACATTTTCAATTGAATGTTAATCTTTTAACATTTTCGATTCAACCGAAAATGTACGTAAAATATAAAGAAAAAGTTAACATTTTATTCTCAATAGTACATGTAATTATTCAAATGTGTTGATATTAAAGGTTTTTATTTGTAGGTGATATTCATGGACAATACCAAGATTTATTGAGGGTATTCGAGTACGGTGGATATCCACCGGAATCAAACTATTTGTTCCTTGGGGATTACGTAGACCGGGGCAAGCAAAGCTTGGAGACAATATGCTTGCTTTTGGCCTACAAAATTAGATACCCGGACCGGATTTTTCTCTTGAGAGGGAACCACGAAGACGCCAAGGTGAACCGGATCTATGGGTTTTATGATGAGTGTAAAAGGAGATTTAACGTCAGTCTTTGGAAACTTTTCACCAACTGCTTTAACCATTTGCCCGTGGCTGCACTCATCGATGAGAAGGTGCTTTGTATGCACGGCGGGTTGTCGCCGGAATTGGAAAAATTGGATCAGATCAAGGAGATTGAGAGGCCGACGGAAGTTCCCGATGGAGGTCTTCTATGTGACCTACTCTGGTCCGACCCTAATCCGAACGTAGAGGGATGGGCAGATAGTGATCGAGGCATTTCGTGCACTTTCGGTGCTGATATTATCGCTAACTTCTTGGATAAGAATGACCTCGATCTTATTTGTCGTGGTCACCAAGTAAGTCGTCTCTCTTTTCTCTCTCTCGAACCCTAAACTGCAAACTAAACCCAAACCCTAAACTTACCGGGTTATGGTTGTATAAACTAACTGAACGAAACTCCGAATTCAAAAGCCAATTTCTTTTTGAGTATTGAATTTCAGCATGAAACAAGTCTAAGTTAGCTTATGGACCAAGTAAGCCAATTTCTTTATGCTTGTGGGAAAAGTAAGCCAGGTTCTTTATACTTATGGATCAAGTAAATCACCACTTAAAGGTGATCGTATAAACCGATTAAGCTAAGCTCCGAGTCAGGTGTGAGTATAGGATAAGACTATGTTCAACTTTTTGTCAAAAATCTTCATATACTTGGAGGCTCATATTTTCGTACCAGTGTTCACATTTGTCGAAAACGAATGTTAGACACGAGTGCTTCTAGTTATAGTTCATATCGTCGAATTTTTCGGGGTTCGAATTAACCTAAAGTTTTGAATGCAGGTAGTGGAGGATGGGTACGAGTTTTTTGCTAATAGGAAATTAGTAACAATATTTTCAGCTCCAAACTACGGTGGAGATTTTGACAATGCTGGTGCTCTATTGAGTATTGATGAAGCTCTTGTGTGCTCCTTTGAGATATTGAAACCAGCAGTGCCAAGCAATAAGGCCAATTTAAAGAAGGTACGTGCATTTACGGGTATAAATGATACATACTCATCTCGAATGAAACTCGAATTTGACTCGATTATGTTCGAGTTGAGCTCGAGAAAGCCAAATTCAATGATACTAATACTTCTCTCAACTAACTTACAAGCCTCATCAATCTTCTCTACTTTTAATATATTCAAGGGTGAAACAACATTTTTTTTATTAAGGGGTAGGATTGAATTGTAAATTTTTAGGGGAGTCAAAGAGAAAATTTTCTATTTTATTAACTAAAAACTCTTTATTTTGTGGTTAAGACAACACTTTTATCAAACTGTGGGGGACCAAATGGCTATTCTACCATTTCATTAACTGAAGGTTCTACATAACCAAAAGAAAATTTTTGCCAACCACAGGTGCATCCCTTGAATATATTCTTTAGTAGTTTGGTTTTTATCTCAAATTGAATTCGAACCAACTTCTGAACCGGAAGTTCGAGTTTCTTGCAACTCGAACCAAGTTTGGGTTTATTAGACCCCCTATGCAATGTATCATTAACTCTGTTGCATCTATGTTCAACAGCCACAAAAGATCGGAACAACCTGATGCGCCCGTGAACCAAGAAGTTTCCGGTAGGGATATCGTTGTTCGACACATCGGAAATCTCGGCAAGCTTGATCGGAAAACTGTATTTCGGTTTTCTTAGGAAGATTTTTTTTTTTTTTAAATACCCCGGGGACTCAAATGTTCATCAGTGGGTTAATTACAGACTAAATTATAAATATCTGTCTCAGAAATGGTGCTCCAATATTGAATGAATTACTGTTTGGCTCTTAGAATAACTATATATATAAATATAAATATAAATTCATTAATATTTCAAAAATTTTAGACTAAATTATAAATTTATGTGAAAAGTTATATTAATATAAATTTATGAATATTTTAAAATTTAAAATTCAAACTCGGATCAAAATAAATTTTGACATTAGAAATTTTAGAGCAGTACATTTACGTAATATACATGCTAATAATTATAAATTCAAGGCGAAAACATATGAGATCTCTGTACTCTTGAAAAAAAATAATTTGGTCCTCGTATTATTTTTTTTCTCTTAATGCGGCCTTTCAACTCAGAAAATAAACCTAATGTGACCCTTTGACCAACGTTTTTCCGTTGTTGACCATTACGTTGCTGGCGTGACATTTCACGGTGCTGACACAGCGATCCACGATACTGATATGGCAGTTCATTTTCCATGTTTGAGTTACAAATTTAGCCATATGTTATGTCATCCGCCACATTATCAACCATCGTAGACTGCCATGTCAAGATCATAGATCGCCACATCAGTACAGTGAACTGTCATATCAACATTGTAATGGTTAACAACAAAAAATGTTGGTTAAAATACCACATTTGATTTATTTTCTTAGTTGGAAGGCCACATTGAGAGAAAAATAATATAAAGGATACATTGATTTCCCCCCAAAAGTATGGGGACCTCTGATGATTTTTTCCCTAAATTCAATAATATGGTGGTACTTAAAAATAAAATCAGAATAAATAAAATTGAAAGATCGTAAATTCATACTTTTTTTTGTTTAATTTTTATTTTGATTGCAATTTTCATATTCCAAATTAATTGCATTTTTCATATTGTACAATCACTCAATTAAAACATTATGGTATAAATTGACAGAGAAAATTTAAAGACATGATTAAAAAATTAATAAACATTAAAGGTTTTTTTTGTCATTTTATTTTTAAATATTAATAAAATTAAGTTTTATCTCCTCTAGTTTTTTTAGTTTTAATCCTTACTGTTCTTATTAGTTTTGAAATTTGAGAATATCTAATCCTAATTGTATTTGTGTTAATTACTAATATTTTTTAATAGTAAGAGATAATTATAAAATAGTATTTATTTAGAATCTTTTTTAACCATCGGCAATATATTCATCCTGCAGACGTAATTGTTCGAACTTAGAATCTTTAGAAAAACATTAGTACTCTCTTTACTTTGTCCGCTGAAACCACTTGATGAGTCTAATTATTAATAATTTTATACATTATCTGATTATAGTGCAAACAAAAAAATGCAATTAAAATGTGATACAAACGAAAGTATATAAGAACATAACTTTATTGTTTTTTTGAATTAATCCAGTGTAATTATAAGCGTTTAAATATTCTTAACTATTTGACAATGAATATTCAAATATAATACAATCGCTGATGGTCGAATCCAGAACTTCTAGGAATAACAATCGTTCATTTAATCGGTAAGATCGTTTGGTTCATATAACATAATACAAATACGATATAAGTACACAAGTGATCAGATTTATTAACCATTAATTATGACCGTCGATTTCCATTGCTCCATTAAGCTTTTGCTTGTTGCTATTACCACCAATGGGTACCATACCACTAGGTCCATGTCTTCCTGGTGGGTCTACACCTATTAGATTTCTCTTAACCCCATCATTCATCTTCTGCCCTATAGTAATCCAAAATTGTCATACAATTAGGTATATGAAATTGGTTGTTTTTCCAATTTAGTATTTAAATTTCTTTTGTCCTAAATTAGTACATTAATTTTCGAGAAAATTTTAAATTCGTATTGAATTTGGACATGATATTTTAATAACTGTTCAAATTGTAATTTAGTATCAGTGATGTTTGTATTTTGACTATGTCGAATATATCGACACGTGTATCAATATGAGAGTTTTTCCAAAATCAGATTTGTACAATAAGCCTAAATAAAAACAAAGCACAAAAAAGTAAATATTTTTTGGATTATTATTCCATTCAATGATAGTGGAAAGTATTTCATAATTAAAGTTTGAAATTTGGTGTTATATGTGTAAGATTAAGAATTTATGTATTAAAGTTGGGATTTAGAGTCTTTCAAAATTCAAAGTAAGGAGTATTCATTACAAACATAATGTATTGATACGTTCAATGATGGAATTGTTAAAATGTTAAAAGTTAAAAATTTTACGAAAACGTGTAAAACTAAAGAGTAAATTGCATCATATGTCCTCAAAATATAACCCTTGTTTCAAATTGGTTCTTAAACTTTTGAATATTCCAATTTCATCATCAAACTATGACTCTCATTCTAAATTAGTCCTTAAACTTTTAAAGATTTTGATTTCATCCCCAAACTATGATCTTCATTCTAAATTAGTCCCCAAACTTTTTGAACATTCCAATCTCATCCCAAATTCATCCAGATATGTAATTAGTTTCAACCATAATTTAACCTAATTTTTTTAAAACATATAATAATATAACTTAACCTAACGATTTTATTAACAAGGGATGCAATTAGTATATGAGTATAGTTTGAGATGAAATTGGAATGTTAAAAAAGTTTGGAGACCAATTTAGAATGAAGATCATAGTTTGGGGATGAAATTAAAATATTTAAAAGTTTAAGGATTAATTTATAATAATAGTCCAAGTTTAAAGATAAAATTAAAACATTTAAAAGTTTATGGATCAATTTAAAATGAGAATCATAATTTGAGAACATACAATGTAATCAACTCAAAACTAAATGAGTTCTACACTAGTAGGGATAGGTACATGAAGGGTCGATTTTTTGGTTGTCCGACCCCGACCCGTTCGATGTTTGGTGTCCACATGTCTACTCAACTCAAAATAAATAATTTTTTTTCTCAATAAGAGGAGAAATGAAAAAACATAGAGATTGGGCTCTATTGTAATTATCTCTATCTATACAAGAGACAATAAAGTTATTACCCGAACGAAATTGAATAAAAAAATTCGTTACTCGAAATCCGACTTTATCCAAATCTCGATTTTCTCCTTCATATAATTTATCTCAATCCACCTCGAATCCAAATTTTTAAAAAAACACATAATCCTATAAGATTTAATCAAAAACTGATTTTATATAATCGAATCAAAATCAATAAAATTTAAATATTTTGAGCATCTATGTACACTGGTGTAAAGATTAGTATAATTCACACACATGACAGAAGCAAATCATTATTCATGCATATAAGTTATGAAGAAGGTCTTAAGTGGACTTACCAAAGTGAGTGTTTGCTGATGAAGACGGAGGCAAAATCAGTGAAAATGACAGCAGCAGAACCAGCACAGGGGCTGTCTTCCAAGCCATGTTTGGTTGCTGAGAAAAATGATATTCTGGGTTGAAAAACAATGGCACCTTTGGTGTGACTTTCTGTAAGGAGAAAGGTAACTCAATTCAACATATTGAATTACCTTCATCCTCAATTCATAAATAAAGCACAAAGTTCCATCCCATTTGTGCTTTTGGTCAATTCCTTGTGGGGAGCTGGTTTGAATAATTATAGCAACTATGACCCCAGAGATTGACATATATAATATAATATAATATAATAATATTAGTATTTAATATGCTCTTAAATTAATAGTACTACATAATGATATCCTTATTAATGTATTATTATATATTATAAATTATACTAGTAAAACTGACTCCTAAATCCAAAACAAAGCTAGGGGTTATTCTTGAATTCCATTCAACATCTAGGTTAAGATTTTTTTTTTAAGAAATGCTTAAATTAGATTAAATATCAATAGCATTAAGGATTATCGTTTCATAATACACTTTGATACATCAAACACAAACAAAAAATTATTGAACCTCGACGAGAACCCAATGTGCTAGCGAGTGGGCAACGGATTTGCCTCACGATTAACATAAGAAACTAATAAATTTGGATTGCATGTCAAAAGTAAGCGTGGCTCGTTGAGCATCAATCTGATCATCGAAATGTCTCTCTGTGAACTAGATAGATGATTGATGATGACATCCCCTTCAATGATCACCTCCGCCCATCCATTTTCAATAGTCATTCTGAGATCTATCATAAAATTACAAGCCTCGACCGGTTCAGTAGAATGGATTTCTTCTAGTCTTTGCACAAGTCCCCCAGCAACTATTCCATGACGATCACACGCAACAACTCTAATAGCCCCAATACCGTTATTGTGGGAAAACGCCCCATCTACGTTAATTTTACAACTTATAGTGGAACATGTTCTATTTATAATGCAGTATTTGTTTAAAATCTTTCTTAGTCATTGATAACATATATATTCTACTAATGTAATTATTTGAATTTAAAACATTTAAAAGAAAACAACATTTTCTCCAACCACGCAAATTATTTAATAAATTAAATTATAATTGTGTTTAACAATAATTCAACACAATCAATATCATTTCTCTTATATTATATATTGAAAAAGTAGTATCATGATAATAGTCAAACTAACAATAAAAGCTATTTAACGTGTTGTTTGGTAGTAGCTTAAGGTCAATGAAGAGACCTTTTCGTGTCAAACGAGATAACTCATTTACACGAAATTGTCTATCTTGAAGTAGAGCACAAGGTTCTTAACCTTGAAGTCGTGGGATCGAGTCTCATGGAGGGCATTTCATAATTCGGAGGTCTCCTACGGAAGCTGCTCTCAACCTATACTATCTTACCTCCCCCTTATCCCATTACATATAGGAATAAGGGACAACCATTTTGTCTATCTTGAGGTAGTTACCTCGTACAATAGCCTAATTTAATATTAGAGAACGATAATAAATAGAGGTATTTTAAAATATTATAAAAATAATAATACTTTAGATTAGACACAATCTAAAATGTTAACCTTTCAACAATTTCGATTGTCAACCTAAAATGTTATAAAGAAGATCTTCAACCAAAAAATATCAAGAAAAAAAATTAAGATTTTAAGTTATATTCAACTTAAAATATTATAAATATTATAATATTTTCGATTGTGTCTTTCGTTACCCTTAAATTAGGTTTCCTTGAAAGTTTCCTACATTTGATTTTGAACTTTTAATGTATAATTGAGAAGCTAGTAACCTTGAGTTAACGTCTCTACAACGTTACTTGCTTTACAATTTTAATAACTAAATTAAATTAAATCTTACGATAAATACCTATTTAGTGTTTCTAAGAAAATAATAATACCATGAATATATTATATTATGTATTATATAATTAAATTTTAGAGTTCAATATTTATGAATTACGAATCAAATGATTTCTTTTAAATATTTTTCTATTAATCTAGACAAGTATTAAATAAAATCTATTTAAAGATAATTCTCTTACGCCTGACTTTTTTGTGCTCAAACTTATAATCTCGCAGAATAACAATAATTCATTTATAACTGGAATTGTTTGATTCAAAATTTACTTAATCGTTTGATTCGAAATTTATTTTAAATATGATAGTTATTATAAATAGTTACAATTGTTTTAGTAATTGTGATTATCAAAGAAATAAGTAAAAATATGATGGTATAATATTAAAAATATTTAACATTTAAATAAATAATTATTTTAATCTTTATTCTTTTAATATTTTGACTCTTAACATTTTATTTTAAAATACAACATTTGATTAAATAAGTACTTTATCCTTCATTACTTTTAAAACATTTTGATTCTAATATTTTATTTTAGAATAAAATACTTCTATTTTAAAACTTTGATTGTACGTTAACTAATAATTTTCATCACAAAATTATTTTTATCTCAAAATAAAATATTAAAAACTAAAATACTAAAATATTTAAAATAATTATTTGATCAAATGCTAATTTTTTTTATCATAATGTAAAAAATAATCCAATATGAATAAATCTATCCCAACATCAAAACCCATTATCTACTAGCTCTTATAGCTAAGAATATTGAATAAAGATTAAAAAAAGCATGAATTACAAGCTCTCTGTATAAAATCAGCAAAATTCATTATGCAAGTGTATATATATATATATATATATATATATATATATATATATATATATATATATATATATATATATATATATATATAGGGGCGGACCTCCATGGAGCCCGGGGTATCCCGGGCAACCCCTCATCCAGGGGTGGACCTCCATGGTGCCCGGGGTATCCCAAGCAATCCCTCCACAAGTGCCACCCCTAATCCAAATGTCACCCCTAAAAAATGCCACCCCTGGGCTCTTGCAACTTCTAACGAAGGCTTCTGGGTCCGCCTCTGTATATATAACCATTCCATATCTACATATTATAATTTACAGATTTTCAACTTCGACGACAAACTACAAATAATGCAGAGAGAAACGTAAAGAGCGGCAAAAACTGAGCATCGAGAGTTGACATGCATGGAAATTAGTTAAGTTGTAAAGATAAAAAAGATGGCCAGCTAACCAGGCAGGCAATATTTGGTTCATTTGCCGGGCCAGAGGGCTCATATCTCACACGTCGTAAGGAGGATCAGGGCTCCTTGGCCCAACCTAGTCGGTCCTCTCGACGGCATCCTATGTTGATCTTTTCCGAAACCGAAATGACTCTCTGCTTTATAACAAATATTTTATCCACGTTCAGAGACGACTAAAGATTTTATTTTAAGGAGAATAAAATTTTAAAAACAAAAAAGTATTATTATAGATAAAAAATCTAAAAAAATCTAAAATTTATATAACTTTAAATTTTTGTGTGGAATGAATACCCCGTTCTCTTCTTTCGCTTAATTCCAATTTATATAACTAATTGTTTATTCATTAAATATTTGTTTAAATGAACAATAAAATTAACCTAAAAATATTTAGGATAAATTACAAATTTAACCACTGAACTTTACAATCTTTCTTATTTTACAACTTCAATTTTTTTTAATTCTTCACTTAACTTAATACATTAGTTTTTTTTGTCATCGATTTAACGGCGTTAAATAGACACCATTGAAAAAACAAAACTTTCACCAAAATGACATGATTTTATGTATATATAAAAGTCATTTATAATACCGTTTGTGAGAAAATGACTAAGTGACCAAAAAATACAATGTATTACAGCGAAAAAAATTAAAAAAGTTTAAAGTACAATTAGGAAAAAATAAAGTCAGTTACTGATTTGTAATTTACCATATATTTAATTTAAACCTAAAAACAAATAAGGGGTTGTTTGTTTTCTTCATAATGATTAAACGCTGAATGATTCAAATGCTGAATGATTTAGAGGCTCTAAATGGTTTGGCTCTGAATACGACATGCTGTTTGATAACTGACTCTGAATGATTCAGATTGTAATTCTGTGCTGAATCATTCAGAATGTACTTCTGTACTGAATCATTCAGCACAGTTTTGCTGAATCATTCAGCACTGTTTTGCTGAATCAGTCAGCACTGAATCATTCAGATGTGCGAAACAAACGCGCTGAATATTGAACGGTTCAGCATTCAGCGCTGAATAATTCCATTAAGAGGCAAACAAACAGCCCCTAAATCCCGCAATCTGTAGAGATTGAATAGATATATTACCGCAATCTGTAGGATTATTATTCCATTCAATGCTAGTGGAAAGTATTTCATAATTAGAGTTTGAAATTTAGTGTTATATGTGTAAGATTAAAAATTTATGGAAAAAGTAATCCATTAGGTTATTTCTAAAATTAAATTGAGATCTACAAGAAATGTTACAGTGTATGGAAAAATCGTCACGCCCATATGACAGGTTTGTCCAAATAATATTTTTTATTCAAACTCATCACATCGACGTGATGAATTTCAATAAAATATAAATTTTTATTAGAATTTAGCACATTGATTTGATAAGTTTCAATAAAAAATATATTTTATTAAAATTAGTCATATTGACGTGACGGGTTCTAAGTTACAATAATAAATGTCATAGATCTCAAATTAAATTTTAGATGGCCTAATAGGTCGATTTAATTTCCCTCTTGATAACCTATTGGGCTAATTTTTGTCATGAAAGGTGTACCTATCAAGCCCAAGTTCTAATAGGCTTTGTTTGTTGCTTGCCCACTTGCTAAAACTTACTATTATTTGTATCTCATTAATGTTAAAATGTGAGCTTGATATTGGAAAGATGTTTATTTCGAAACACTAATATTAATGATAGATAAATACTATCAATATATATATATATATATATATATAATAATGATATTGTGTTAATGAAATAATTTTATTATAATTAAATCTTAATATATTTTTATTGATAAGATTAAATTGTTATAAAAGAATTGATTTGAGGGTCTAAAATTAAATGTTAAACATTACATGTGCCGGATGTATTAATAATTATTATATCAGAGTTTAATTTTTTTTAATAATGTGAAGTGGATAAAACAACCGTATACGTTTAAAATCATTTTAAATTATTGCTAACCTTACACACACTATAAATATAATTTATTGAACATGAATCCTCTAATAAGAATATCATTCTCTTTTATCACGAACTTGTTGATCTGGGCGTCTGCAACTTGGAAAGAAAAATCGCTTATTACCAGCATTTTAAAGCTCTCTTGGTGTGCTTTCAACTATACAATTTGGGAGAAAAGAAATCATCGACTTTTTAGAGGTACTTATAGAACCGAGGAGGAAGTTCTTCTTGTAATCAAACACATAATTAGTACTCACTAAGTAGCAGAAACATTAATAGATTAGATAGCGCTAATTTAGATTTATGTAACAATTGGGGTATAGTCTGATTTTGTTGTTCATAGTTTTCCCTTGATCTTGTTTCCATTGATTGAATTAGTTCTTTTGTAGCAGTTTCTGCTTCCTTTTGATAATAAAAATCTTATTTATCCAAAAAAAAAATAGACAGGCAGAATATTTACATCAAATTAAGATTCATAATGATCTAGTTTTTGTGCTTTGATTCCTTCTTTATAGTGAACGGTATTAAATTAAAGGTGATCATTTTATAAATGAAAATAGAATAAAGGTACAAATTATCATAAGATGATATTTTATTAAGTTTGTCGAATATTAAAAGTTATAAAATAGTATTGTGATTATAGGATTTTATTTTATTTTAAATCTCTCGATTATAAAAATTACAAAACGGTTACCCCGATTATTTTATACGTTCCAAATTTGTCTTTTATTATTAAAAAATTGATGATAATTTGAGTTGGACTTTAATCTGCTAACTGATATACGATAAAATTTGATTTTATAATCTTAAACAACTATTATATTATAGTCAAACATGTTAATGTCCAACTTAAACTACCGTTAAATTTTTCAACAAAAAATAACGAGTTTAAAATATATAAGATAATCGAATAACTGTTTTACAATTTTTAATAATCGAATGACTAGAAAAAGTAACATCTTATAATTAAAATATCATTTATTAACTTTTAATTGTCAGATAATTTAATAAAACATCGTTCTCTAGTTAGGGGATATTTGTATACTTTTTCCATAGAATAAATTCATACTCAATTAAATCAAAAAAAGTTAAACTTAAGAATAAATTATACATTTAATATTTAAACTATTCTCAATTTTTTAATATCTAAATTCTCAATTTCGATAACAATATATTATTATTAAAGGTTTCGATTAACTATACAATTCAATGATCCCTCAATGAAATACAATGATCAATATATAAACATATAATTAGTTAACAATAGGTTTTTACATTATAAAAAGTAAGATTAATTATAAAATAATTTTAATTTTTAAAACCCAAATTTGAGAAATAAAATAGAGTTAAATGCAACGATAATCAAAATATAACAACACGTATATATATGTATATTTAATTAATTATGTATAATTACAGATTATCCTATACCAAATATAATAACTCAAGACAATTAGAGAAAACATTAAATTAAAAATCAAAGTCAAGCCCATCTTCGACACCAGCTTCATAAGCATCTCCGACCATATCACTGATCAACATTCCGCCCAACAATCCACCGGCCAAGCCCAATCCCAACCCCGCTCCCATGCCGCCGCCCTTCATCGGCTTCTGCTGTTTTTGCACCGCAGGGTATCCGTAATAACCACCGTGTCCCGGATATCCATACCCTTGAACCGGTGCCTGTTGGTATCCATACGGCGGATACGCTCCAAGAGGTGGAGGATAAGTAGTTGCAGGCGGCGGATACGCTCCAAGAGGTGGAGGATAACTAGTTGCAGGCGGCGGATACGCCATTGCCGGCTTCTCCATTGATCCCCAACTCGGCCCTTGGTAACCAGTTGCAGGCGGTGGATACGCCATAGCCGGCTTCTCCGCCGTAACCGGAAGCTGTGCGATGAACTTCTCGCCGAACTTGTAAGCGAAATTCAACACACCTTTAGCTTTTCCGTTAGGCAACCTGACGGCGTAATTCAAGTTCCGTTTAACCTTCCCGTTTCCGTCATCTTCATCAAGCAACTCCTTAACCGGAACTTGAACCGTGCCGATATCTCTATCTCCGAGCTTACGTTCCGATCTGAGATGAAACACGAGGCTGAGCCCGTTTCGGAGAACGGCGGCTTCGTCGACGGTGAACTTCAAAGAGCAATTCCATTCCGGGTTCGATCCACTGCCCTTGTCGACGGAATCCTTTGCGCCGAACGGTGATCGCCGTTGATCGAAACGACGACGTACACGTCCATCTTGGTGAAAAGATTGACGTCTTTGAGATCTTTTGCGGATATGACATTGACTTCTAATGGTCGAAACTCCATGAAACCGTTTTCTCGGAAAATCAAAAGGAAAGTGAAGGAATTTAAAGCTTATTGCGAATTGAAATTGGATTGATGAACAAAAAAAACGAAAAAGGGTTTGTTTATATAGGAGAGAAAATGTGGAAAGAACGTTACGGTGGTGGATGGAAACCGCCATGAAAGAGGTTTTTAAGTGGTAAAGTGGTTTCTAGAATTTGTTCTCCGCGTCTCTCAAACTATTTTGTCTTAATTACAAAATAAGTACTCAAACTATATCCTATTTCACAAATAAGTGTCCAAACTTTTATTTAATTGATTCAGGTGTCTAACGTTACAAACATTACCACTTTAGATGCTCAGATCGTATCTGTCGTTAATTTTCTTCTTAAGTAACATGCGTCACATTTTGATAATTTTAATTTTTTAAAAAATTAAAAAAATTATTATATTTATAAAAAAATCCTCAACTCGACTCAAAAGAACTTTAAATTTAAGTTGAGTTATAAAATAAGATTCAAATAAGTTGAAATTTTAATAATTAATATATTAATTTTTAAGTTTAAGCCCTCAACTCTGCATGATATATGTATACCACATATAAAAATGAGTAAACTACTCAAATGACCACTTAACTATGGGATTGTGTCGATATGGCCACTATATTTTCAATTTTGTCAATATGGCCATATAAGTATTTAAGTGGTTTCAATCAAGTCACCTGTTGTTAACATTTAACGAAAGTACTGACGTGGTAGTTAACAAAAGTGACATAATTATACATTTAGTCCTTAGTACTTACATATTCTATCAATTCATTATGACTAAATTGATAGAATATGTAAATACTAAGGACTAAATGTATAATTATGTCAATTTTATTAACTACCATGTTAGCACTTCCGTTAAATGTTAACGGCACTTGATTGAAACCATTTAAATAGTTATGTGGTCATATTGATAAAATTGAAAGTATGATGGTCATATCGACATCAACTCTAAAATTAATTGTAGGGGTGTAAATGAATCGAGCTTGAACGAACATGGTTATTTTCATGTTCGTTTGTTTATTTTTTAAGGTGTTCATATTCGGTTCGTGTTCGTTTAAATTTTTAATATTGTGTTCGTGTTCTTTTATTTATTTTTGAATGTGCTCATGTTCGTTTATTTATTATTCGTGAACATATTTGTTTAATGTTCGTGAATGTTTTTTATATGTTCATGAACGTGTTCATTTAACGTTCACGAACATATTCGTTTAGCATTCATTTATCGTTAGTTTATATGTTCAATTTTTAGTCTTACCTTTTAATTTGCAAAGCTAAAGAAAATGGTAAAATTATATCACTAGTACTTAAACTCTTTAAATTCACAATTTAAATTTCAACTTTTACCATGTATTTAATTTAATCACTACATTCGCCAATATCTAAACCATAAAAAAAGTCGAGTAAACAAACTTGTTCATGACCCCATATGAATAAGCTCATAAACGAGCTTATTAGTTAACATAAACATATTGAACACGCCACTTTTAATGTTCATTCATTTATTAAATTAACATAAATTTTTTTATTCATACTCGTTTAATTTATTTTACAAACGAATACTATACTAACAATTCACGAATAATTCATCAAACATTCTGTTTATTTACATTTGTTGTTAAGTGATCATTTGTGTAATTTATCTTTTATATATATATTATAGAAAGTTGTTCAAAACAATCAATTAGATCATAATATTTCAAATATTTGACTCAAAAATCTTTAAATAAAATTTGAATTATAAATTAATACTCGTGAATCAAAATAAAACAAATCGCAGTACCGCTAATGATTAATGAACATATTTAATAAAAATAACAATTAAAATTCAAAACAAAATAATCAAATCAAACCATCATAATAATCTTCATCATCCTGTTCAACATCATCTTCATAATCTTCTTCAGCATCATCTTCTTCATCATCATGATCAACCCCATAAAACTCATATCCATATCCATATCCATATCCATATCCATATCCTTGAAAAGGTGGCTGCCTGTATTCATACGCCGGATATCCGCCGCAACACGGAGGTAGACACGGATACCCGAAGCTCCACCATGGATATGGCAACGGATACGCCATTGCAGACATATGATAAGTCGTCGGAGGATACATGATTACCGGCGAGCGCAATGGCTTCCAATAACCGTCTCTAAACGTACAAGTGAAATTCAAAACACCTTCGATCTCTCCGTTACGGAAACCGGCGACGAACGGGTGAGCTACCGTCACGTTTTCGTCGTAGCCATGAAACAATTCCTCGTCGAAGGGGATTTCGACCGCGGCGATGCCTTCGTCCTCTGGTCGACGTTCGGAATTTAGATGGAATACGAGGCTGCGGACGGCGGTTTCGCCGATGAATTTCATGGTGTGATTCCAATAGCAACCCGAACCACGGACTCTGCCGATCGGAGTTCTCTCCGACGAACGATGATCACCGTTGATGAGAACGACGACGTATGCATCCGTCGTCTGACTGAAAACATTAACGTCATCGAAAACCTCGGCGGATACAACATTGACTTCTAAAATCCTAGTCTCCATGATATCATTCATCAATAAAATCAAAAGAAGAACGAATGGATTAAAAGGTATCAGAAATTGAAATTGGATTGATGATCAAAGCTTCTATGTTTATATATAGACGATGCTCGAGTGAAAGAGTTCGAGGAGGAAAGTGAAAATTAGAATTTGATTCATGGTATGATATGGGGACTTTTAATTCTACGCAAATACTAATGTGATCGTTTCACTAATATTTTTCATCGTTCACCTGTTATGATGTTGATGTGATAATCGTATCGTGTTTGAATTATTAATTTAATTCATCTATCATATTATTAACCACATTATCTTTAATATTTATAGTGCCCGAACTCATATTTTTAAAGAACAACAATAATTCTTTTACCATAAAAGTTACTCGATTCATGTAAATAATAAAATTTAAACATTTTATTAATATTTTTATTATATTATTTTTTTCATTATGGACGAGATGTCTTGATTTTAGATATTTTTTTATTTTATAATTTAATTTAATGGATTTATTATTGTTTCTAATTTACATATCTAATAAAATGTGTAACTTCACAATTATTAAAATCTATTTTTCCTTTTCCGATATAGAGTTAAAGTCACCTTAAGTACCACATCTATGAAACACACGACATAAAATTTAACAATTAAAAAGTCACATTAATATTATTTATCATGTGATTATTATTTTCTTCGTACAAAAAAAATTATATAAAATTAACGAATGATTTTATTTATTTTTATAACATGTTTTTCATGTTTTTGTAGTACATAAGTCCTTTTTATCAAAAAAATTAAATTAAATGTCAACTTTACAGATTCATATAATATCTATTTGATTATCATGTTAATCTATTTATTTTAGATAATCAGCCTCAATATTGATATGCTTCCACAATTACAGGATATAGGTCGAGATTGAGTTGTGATAACACTAGCTTGTCAAATCATCATTGTTATATATATTTTTATATTAGCGTTGATGATATTTACCCTTTATATCGTTACAATTATGTTTGTTTGTATCTATTATTCATACAAGTCATTTGATTGAATTTTTAACCATTTTTGGTATGATTTTTATTATCCTTAAGTGACAATATGTACATCCTAATGATTTTATAAAAAAAATATCCAACTTAGATGATCAATTTACACTTATTTTTATATATTCTTCATACAATTTAGATTTTCATTTTTATTTAATAAAATTAATTACGTCAACTAGTGTTGACACAAGTGGTGGAGATTCAAGAATTTAAGTTTATAAGGTCAAATTCGAATCATACCTTTGTTACTCTTAACGAGCAATCTATAAATTCTTATATAAATACAATTGGATCCAATTTATGTATGCCGTGATCCTAGACTACTCATGAACTAAACTTTTTATAAAAACAAAAAAAAACTAATTTCAATTATTAATGTAGGAAATTGTATTATTATGTGTACAATCTCTCCTCTTTGGGTAAAAAACTTTTTAAAATCCAAATATGTTTTTCGAGATATATTCTTCAAGAAACAAACAAACCTCATAAATTGTAAGTAAAAGAAATAAGTACAAAAGTTGACAAACATGTGAAACAACAAAAACTAATTAGACATCTTATTCCCATCACATAAAGAATAGGGTAAATAGAGAAAATAATTTTTGACCAAAAAAATCGATTAATGAGAAGGAAAAAAAAAATCAAGAGATCAAGTATTTAGTTAGTATTTTCCCATGTATTATCAGGCGTTGTCGTCGACGGCGGTATATTCCTCTGGGTTACCGGCGAGCCAACCCCAAACGCCACCCGAGCCCTGCCTCTGCTTTGCATTTAAGGTAGCTTGTTCGGATGTGGCTTTCTGTCTTTGCAGGAGTTCGAATTCTTTCTCTATTGTTTCCATCGTCTGAAGCTTCTGTCGGAGCTCCGCAACGTCGACCTGTTGATTCGAGTGTTATTAAAAGACAATTGCAGGCTTTTTTCAAATGAGCGGAGTTATTGTATTTTGCAGGTACACTAGCCGTGCACGTCGGAGAATGGCTGTTTTTAAAAGTTACAAAATGGTTTTTATAGAACACTGGTTTATTAAGTCTCTCGACTATTAAAAGTTATAAAATGGTCTTTAAATTATAAGATATTATTTTATTAAGTTCTTCAACTATTAAAAGTTTTAGAATGATCACCTAACTATTAATTATGTATCAAATTAGTCCTTTTCCGTTAAAAGATTAACGGCAAATTGGCTGAATGTTAATTTGTTGTTTGAGATATAATAATCGTTTGAGATTCTAAAATCAGATTTTATCATATCTCAAACAGAGATTAACATTTACCTTAGACTATTGTTAATTTTTAACGGAAAATAACGAATTTAAAACATAATGAATTGTCGGATGATCATTATGTAACTTTTGATAGTCGAATGACTCAACACCCTATAATCGAAGGGACCATTTTGTAACTTATAATAGTTGGGGGACTAAAAAAAATATCCTATAGTTGAGAGATTATTTGTATATTTTACGCTATAATTAATAAGATTGTAATTGTTCTCTTGATTTGATCATACCTCTAATTTGAAGCATCTTGACTGCTCGGCAGCGAGTTGAGCACGTACGGATTGGAGCTCCTAAGATGTAAATGTGATTTAGTGAGAACAAAATGTCGAAGCAAATGCATGCCAATGACATCGTAGATCAAGACATTAGTACCTTGTATAATTCCAGGTTTCGAGTTTCGACTTCCCTTAGTTGTTGCTTTAGCTGGAGAGACTGTAACTTCTCCTCGTTGAGTGATGATTCCAGTTCTTCCTTTTCGGCCTTGAGTGTCGCTATAATGAGCTCGTTAGTCTTCTCGCGTTCGGATTTCTGCAGGTGAACTTAAACTATGAGACTTGATAGAAGTTTTGCAGAGATCGAAAACCATTTTCGGATGCTACTTCTGAATGTTATGAATGATGTATGTGAAGATTTCAATCAGCAGATGTCTAATGAACTTAATCGGCTTTGAATGCTGAATGCACAAGCAAAATAGTACGTACTGTGGGCTTTGAGTCTATGTTATCCATGACGATTTCTCGTACTTTTCTGTCTTGACCAGTTTCAAACTCAGACTGTGGATCTCTGGTAGGATTCGCAGCGTTACGCACGGCAGAAGCACTTTCATGGACAGGAACCACCGTTATATTCGATTGTAAGGTCCACTTGCGACTTGGCTTGAGAACATTAACCTGGAATCAAAACATAAAAACTCAAAATAGAAACAAAAAGATCAAGGAAGTCGTAAAAAAGAGGCCAAAAGTGCCTCTACCTCACTGTTGTAGCGACCGTTATATCCTCCAAACGATACGAGTATATCCTCACCGTTGAAGGAGCCAACAACCAGACTCAACCCCTAAAATAAGAGGCAAATCATATTGTAATTTTATCGACCAATATGCCACAACGAAGTAAAATGTCCAAACAGTAGAATAAAATATTAGCATTCCTCTTGCAGAGAAGTGCAATGTCCAAAAGTTCCAACTATTTCCATCTGGGGTAAGGCTGGGATCTATTTTAGAGGAACCAGAAGGAATTTAAAGTTTTTTGGAGGGACTAAAGTGCAATTTTTTTTCATTGAACTAATTATAATTGTATGATTTCTAAGTGACTAAAGGGATAATTTTCCACGTGCATTGCATTTTGAGTCAACAATCATTTGTAAAAATGTGAAATACCTCACTGGCAAGAGGAACAGATCCTTGAACTGATGTCACAACGGACCAAACAAGCGAAGACATGTTAAGGGCTATAGTTTCTGACGCTCCTGCAAGAAGAGAACAGCACAAACAACAGAGTAAGTAGTGATACAAGTTTCTTCACACAATCAACGGATCCCGTCAAGCTTTTTCGTATCTACATATAGAATGCTGACAGTATAATAACACTAAAACTAAGCGTTTAGATATTTACCGCTTTGATTGTCTCCACCACCAGCAATAAACCAGTTCTCCCCAACAGTCACACACGCATGACCAGCTCTAGGTGTTGGTAACACACCCTGTTGTGCCGGTTTTGACCATTCCATCTAAATAATCCAAATTCATAAACGAATACAGATATTATTTCCCCGGACAAGCAAATGAGAAAAGAAAAAAACAAAAAGTGCAATTATCTTACACTTTGCAAGTCAAGGACATGCAAATCATTGAAGAAAGTAGCATTTGAACTCCCGCCAAAAACGAAAAGGTAGCGCTCTGCGTTTACTGCCACAGCATGATCGGATCTTGGTGATGGAGGTACCCCACTGTGTGACAATGAAGGCAAACAAATATTAGGAGTGACTAAGGAATATAAATTTCAAATGACACTCTTCCAAGCTATATTGGTGGCCAATGCTAATTTATCAAAAACAAATAGCCGGAATTCAAGCATGAGCAGTAATTTTGGATCACCACTTCAGAATAAGCTTAATGTAGCATTCTTACGAAATTTAAAATAAAGTACTTAACAGAAATGAAGTTAACCTAATTAAAAATTGATTTTGATCACAAGTTAATCTTATGAATCAGATTGAAATTCAAACAGAAGACTCTTAGCTGGTACGATATTTGAACCTTAAGCAGATTAGGTAGCTAGTGCTATGCAACAAGATACTAGTTAAATGGCAGCTGTTGAGATTTTGGAAGCAGAAAATATCATTTCAATTACAATCTCATTGTTAATGACTACAGAGGAGCCGGTAGAACATATTTAACAAAAAAGTTTAGACATCAATTAATGTCTGTGTGGAGGGACAATTCAGGAATAAAATTGCTAAAAACAATCTTACGCAGCATCAATTTCATCCCAGGTCATGGTTTCTAGGTCAAGTATATATAGATCATTCAAGAGCGTTTGGTTTGCATCCTGTCCACCGAATATAACCAAGGTGGTTCCAACAAGGGTCACAGATTGACCTCCACGAGAGATCTGCAAGGAACTCATACAACTTAGGAAAAGCCATAATATATTGGCAAAAGAATTTGATAAAAAAACTCTTAAGAAAATGGGAAAATATCGAGGGGAGAGGCGTATACAAGCACAAGTGCAGCTGACATTTTTCCTTTTACATGTTTGGCTCCAGCCTTTATCCAAGTATATTAATACGGTTCGAAAACTTTCAGCTAAATATTGTCAGGCAATCAACATTAGTACGGATTCAGTTTTCAGTTTCGTAAAGACAATTAAGCAAGGAAGATCAAGCCCACAGGCGGTCTGGGACTATTTTAGAAACATTAGAAAACCAAAGGCTGTTCAAAAGAATCATGAAACCAATAGTTTTCTAATTTTACTTTGCAGAAATTTTTTAGTTGAAAAACAGGAGGAAGGGGGTAGTGAAGAGGAAGAACATATAAATACCGGTGCTTTGCCATTGGTCTTTAAGATTGACCATGTACCTGTTTCAAGATCAAATGCCTTCACTGCCATAAGAATACAGAACAATAGAATAAGTCATCAATAGAAAAGAAGAGACAAATGATAAAACCCTCAACTTTCTGAAATTACGATGAGAGGCCAGAAACATGTACCCTGAATAGTTTCAGACGGATTTTTCATATGGCCGGCAATTGAAAGAAGCTTGTTCTCCCATGCTATCTGAGGGGAAAGAAAGGAAGAGATAAGAAGAAAAAGAGTTAAACAATAGTTGTAAGACAGACAACAGCAGGTATAGTGTTTCAGAAAACAGATTCTAAAAAGATGTACGCATTCCCATCAGAGAATTGCTCACCATTTACCCAAGCATAGTTTGATTGTATGGATGGCTCTTTTAGATCGACTTCCTACCCGTGACCGACTCATTCATATGGGGATTTCAACTAATGGAATTTGTGTCCTATGTAATGAAATGATGGAAAACTGTAATCATTTGTTCTTCGATTGCTCGTATGCTTCTTTTTTGAGGCAGAAAATTCTTCTCCTAAATGGACTAAAGAAGACAATTGATTCTTGGGAGAATATGGTAACTTGGGCTTCCAACACATGGAAAGGAAAATCTCTTATCTCTACTATTCTTAAACTTGCTTGGTGTGCAAGCATTTATGGCTTGTGGGAGGAACGCAATCGAAGAATATTCAAAGGAACCTCTAGGACACGAGAAGAAATCCTTAGCAACGTCAAAGAATTCGTAGGAATTAAACTAAGGGGGAAAAAGATAAATAGGCTTGATTATGTAAACTCCAATCTTTGTATATCTTGGGGTATCGATTAGCCGATCATTCTTTTGTAATTAGAGTGTAAATTTTTCTGATCGGTGTTTTTTGTAGCAGACATTGCTTCTTTGGGTAATAAAAGCTTAATTATCCAAAAAAAAGAAAAAGAACAAAGAACATCAGCTATCTACTAACCAATGAATGGCCAGCACACGGGGCTATGTTTTTTGGAGATGGTGATTTCTCTGACTGAGGTCCAACCTTCGCATCAACCTTAGACCAAGTCCAACTTCGAAAATCTAGAACCTGAACCACTCCTCATATTAGGAGGAAAGCTATCATGTGTAGTTATACTGATGCATGAGCGTATAAACAAGAAGCCAGGTTATCAAGACTACAGGATTAGACCCGAGTTTTCCAGTAACGGCCTGGAAACTGAGAATTAAAGTTTAGTAAGATTTTGTTTCAGGTCCAAAACAATGGGCCAAACTGAACTTTTATTAGGATATTTATAAGGGAAACGCATGCACGCACAACACGTCAGGAAGCATGTGTATTGCATACTGATGTAAATGGTTTATTTACATGAAGGTCATCGAGGTAACGGCCATTGTGGTTTCCACCATATATATACATCTTGTCCTGCACAACTGCTGCTCCATGCTGGCAAAAAAATGTAAATGCTCTTAGATGAGGGCAAAGGCAAGAAAAGAAGAGGAGACTGATATTTAAATGATATATATGCCAATACTTGATATCGAGCTTTGGGACGTTGGCCACTTATTGGAGGTGAAATCCACAGATCATATATGTCAACCGAACCAAGGCCTTCCGATACAACATCTTTGTCCTGAGTTTCTATCAGGCTACCATTTTCAGCAGAAACATTCTTTGCCTCGGCAAAAGAATTCTCATTCTCAGTGATACGCTCAACATTTGAGTAATGCTATGACATGCATATCAGTGGGTAAAAGTAAGTACATAGACCAACAAGCTTATCAAATACAAGTATCTCCTATTAAGCAGCTTAGCTTCTCTCCTTCCAATACTAAGTACCGATAAAAGAACAATTAAGCATACAATAATTAAAAATCAAATTAAAATATTTAAAAACTATGGTGTAAAAATTCTTCAAAAGTTGAGAACAAGCTACGAAGCAGAGTTAAATGCAATTAAAACTGTAAAGTCACCCA
Organism: Hibiscus syriacus; assembly: GCF_006381635.1. Lineage (NCBI taxonomy): Eukaryota > Viridiplantae > Streptophyta > Magnoliopsida > Malvales > Malvaceae > Hibiscus > Hibiscus syriacus. The sequence goes on along the minus strand of NW_024063104.1, from coordinate 97,411 downwards.
ACCAAAACTGTAAAGATAACAGACACTGAGAAATAGTAAAATCATATGCTACAAAAACAGTGAAAACATCTTACATTCATTTTTACATCTACAACAGGCTCCAAAACAGAGTTAGAAACCCTTGAATACCATCCTGGATCTTCTTCCTGAACAAGAAATCAAAAAATAAGGAATAAAATAGAAAAAATCAACAAATCAAACTAAACTGATATATATGCATAAAAAATCAGAAAATGTTATTGGCTTGTACCTCCAATATTTTCACAAAGAGACGCATAGCTTCTGTAGTAGTCATGTTACCAAGCTGCTGCCAGCTGTATAAATTAAAAGAAAAAAAGCTTTAGGAGAAAAACAATTATGAAATGGAAGAAGGGAAAAAACGTTATATGGGGACAACATCCGTCTGAAATATATTAAGTTTGTGAACCAGCCAAATTCTTGTTCTACAAATACCTAAAAAAGAAAAAAGCATGCATATATGGCAGACTGAAACTTGGACCAATCCAGACCAGATAAATATAAACTATGCAGCACAGTGCCACAATGTTACAAAATATTGATCCAACTAAAAACCATAAAAACAACATATGACCTACTGACTATTGATTCACATCTCTCCGAATCAACATTACTATCATTATACCTTTCTTGAGCAAATGGAACAAAACACGACCACTCTAAGCATAACCATTCCAAACTAAAATATCCTAGTGTAACACGGGCAAAAGCTACAACCCGAAGCACAGGGATGGACCAAAAGACCGGCGGGAGAATTCATCCTCTGAAAATTTCAAATCCTCACATAACAGATATTGTATTTTCTATTGATAATCTATTCTCTTAAAATTTTATGAGTTTTCCCCTCTAAAATTTTATAAGTTTCCTCAACATAAAATCCAATGTCCGTTAGGGGATAGCGTTCGATTAAGTCGAGTAAAAAAATTTCGAGTTAATGAGTCATATTTTATAACTCAAACTTTATTTAAAAAAATTTTCGAGTTGAGTTGTTCGAGTTTCTGTTTAAATTTAATTGTAAATATTTGTAATATTACAATCCTATTTGATTCCAATTTAAACGGTTTTCTATAACCATATACAATTCATGTATATTTCTTCATATTTGATATATATACATATATCATATAGAATTGAGTCACTCAACTCAAACTATAAAACCAATCCACTAATTATTAAATTTTTTGATTTATTCGAGTTCTATTTTATAACTCGACTCGAATTTGAAAAAATTTCTAGTTGAATCGAGTTAATATAATTACAAGTTGAATCAATTCAAATTGAATTTTTTTTAGTCGAATTGTATAAAAAAGATCGATTTTTCAAGTCGAGTTTTATCACCCTAGCGTCCCTCCATAATTAAGCATACCAAATCAAACATTATAACGAGATTATCCCGTTACATACAACAACAACACCATAAAGGTAAACATTAAACTCACAGCAAATGAAGATTTGCAGACCTTTTCCATTTACTCTGTTCGACAGGATTCCACGAGCTTGGTTTCGGAGCATTACAAGGACCTATAGTAGACTGTAAATCACAAAACAAAGCCGAAAATCAACAACCTAACGAAATAACCTTCCCAATTCAATAACAAATAAATGCTTATTCGATTATCCAAGAGATGAACAATTCAACATACGAATTGTAAAACGTAACAATCATATACAAAACAATCTAAAATACGAAAATCTTAGCTGGAAAAAAAACATCACATTAGCGGAAATGCAACTAATACAAAGAGAAAATCAGCAAAAAGCAAAACGGCGTGGCATCGGAGGAAGACCAGATCCAATGAAATACAGATGTAAGGGAGATAATGAGAATGGTGAAATTGAACCTGCTGGTATAATGCGTAGAGGATCAAAGCGACATCGTTTGAGAACCTGGAACTGATCTCGTTGTTGTCGGAATTGTAAGATCCGTCGAATCCAGCGTAAACAGCCGCCGAATAGAATCGATCCGCCGCGAGGCCAGCGCTTGTCCTCGCCATTGTCGTCATTTCCTTCTCCTCCTCCTCCTTTTGATATCCTTCTCCTCTGTGTTTTTCTGGTGGATCAATAGATTTGGTTGGAAATTCATGTATATACATATATTCATTTACAGGGTCCATAAAATTATATTACTAAAATTATAATTGGTTTTACAGGTTTTTTATAAAAAAAATTGTATCTATAATTATTTTTACAAAATTGAAGATGCAATAGTAAGTGCTTATAATAGCCTCTTGGATATATATACTTATTTTATTCCTATAATAAAGCTTATATTATTTTAATCCTAAAAATAAAATAAAATATAAATTTATTATAACTTTACTTTGTTTATATGACTATAAGATATTATTTTATTAAGTCTTTCAACTATTAAAAGTTATAAAATAGTTATCTGACCGTAGAGTGTTGATTTGTTGTGTCCCTCAACCATTAAAAGTTACAAAACGATCATCCAACTATTCATTATGTTCCAGTCTCGTCTTTTTCCGTTAAAAAATTGACTATCGTCTAAACTGAACATTAGCATGATGACTGAGATATGTTATTCGTTTAAGATTCTGGGATCAGATTTTATCATATCACTGTCAACATATTAACGTTCACTCAAACTGACGTCAATTTTTTTTAAAAGAAAACAATGAGTTTAAAACATAATGAATGTCGGAGATCATTTTGTAACTTTTAATGGTTGAGAGACTTAACAAAACAATATTCTATAATCAAAAGACTATTTTATAATTTTTTAATAATTGAAGGGCTAACTAAATCTTCATCCAATAAGGAGACCATTTCTATACTTCATCCTTTCTATAAAAAATCATTTTAATCTTCAATTTATTATTCTCTTTTGATTGGTGAACTTGTAATTTTAATTAAATTGAACCAATTCATAAAACAAATGATGTAAATGATCATTAGATATCTTTATAAGAAAATGGAGAAAAATATTTTTTTTTTCTTTGGGAAGAAGAGAAAATTATATTTTCTTTATTATTTATTATTAAAGAGGTAACACACCAATTTTTTTTTTGAAATAAAGTATAAAAAATATTAACAATTAATAATTCATTTATTATCAGTTAAAATATTAAGTAACTTGATTGATAAAACTAAAAAATTTAATATTTAATTTAAAATCATTCTAAGTGTTTACAAGTATAACTTATTTATTACTTAAACTATCAGTTTTGATTTGTTTTAGTATTTATTTTTTTTCTTCAAAATCACACCTAACGTTTAGTTTTTGTTTCTTTTTAGTACCTCGCCGTTAAAAGCTTAACGGATAATTTGCAAGTGACACCTTTTTATGAATAAATTACATAACTCATCCTCAACTATCTTCTCATTTCTATTTTGGTCACTAAAGTTTAATTTAATTACTTAGCTTTAAAATTACTCCTACATTAATCACTCTTAACTTTAAAATTTAATTATTTTTTATTTTTAATTATATATTAATAAAATAATAAAAAATTCATGCCATAGATATTATTAATAAGATAAATTAGAATGATTAAAATAGGAACAATTTGAAAGTTGAGTAGTTAAATTAAAAAATTTTAAATTTCAATATCAAAATAGGAGTGAGAAGATAGTTGAGTGAGAAACGATGTAATTTAAAAATGTCGTTTAAAATTTTCACGACGAAGTACTAAAATAAAACAAAAACTAAACGTTAGGTATACTTTTGAAAAAATTGAAAATTTAAGTATTAAAACGGACAAAAACTGATAGTTTAGATACTAAATACGAAACTTACCCTATTTTTTAAAAAATAACTGCAAAAAGTAATTGAATTAAAGTTGGTATTATTAAAAATGAAAAATAAAGAAATGTCATATAAAAGTTGGCATCAAAGCTAATAATTGAGTCTTAATTTTGCCCATACACTTCTGTATTTCTGGGTAAATAGGCAGGTTTTGGGGACAGCATGGATGCAAGCTTGCAATGTTACATCTCTGCATGTTACATCGACAAACAGTATTCAGCACCGAGAATTGGATATTCGATAATTTTTGACGCGGATACAGTCATACGAATACGAAACGGTAAAGCAACTCAAATGCGATCGAATGTATAAGAAAACGACATTAATATAATGTGAAATATGACCAAGGAAACATGTATGAATCAATGTTCTGGTAACTAGAACACGATTTGAATTCGATATTTTTAGACACGAATATATGAACACGGAACGGAAGATTAGCTAAAACTAAGACGAATTCGACACAAGAACATGAAATGTATCAATTGCTGGTTATCGGCACAAAATAATTAAACACGAACCAAATTGTATTTGTAAATTCAAATTCACCTCTATGAAATTTTAAAAGCTTAAGTTCATCATGTGATTTGTTTTCTAAAAATAATTGTATGTGTATTTGTAAATTGCGGATGTAGTTGTAATATCGCGATAACCTTAAAACAAGTTTCGATCTGGCCGGTAGACTATGTAACCATTTGAATCAGGTTAAAGTTTATGATAGGCAACTAAAATCTATGACCAACACCATGTTTCAATAGAATTTGTAAATCCAAATTCTAGACTAAATACAAGACTATATAGGAAAGAACAGCATGTTCACTTTTGGTAATCAATCTGTTGAATGTCGGAAGAATGTCGCCAAGGCAAAAACGACGACTTCCTGTAACTACTTTGAATACCTTTTAACTTGAGTGGACTCCACACCAACGATTTCCGTTGCAAAGCAACAATGGTCGGATGCCTCGGCTTCCATGAACCTACTGCATGCGCGGCGGCCGTAGGGCTCCCCATGAACTTGCTGCTGCTTCTCATGGCTGTAGGTGATGTTTCTGATGGGTTCCTAAACTCTGGCAATGGAGAAAACAACCTTGAATATCTTGCCTTCCTAGCATCCCGTGCTAATGATGGTCTGTCCATTGTACCATTGTTGACACCGGAAGCTGGCCTGTGGAGTGGCGTTGTAGCGTGCAAATCTGGCCGGAGGGTAGCGATGGATACTCGCCTTTTAGGCTGAAGGACTTGAGTATTGGCTGTTGGAGGTTTGATGGCAATGGAAGAACGTCTTGGTTTCAAAAGGTTTTTTCTGTTTGCCATTGCGGTTTCGGAGTTGTTTTCTTTGTCGTTTGATGATGCTACCATTGACATTCTAGGTTTCTTTCTGATGGTGGCCAAAGGTGATGCTGGGGGTACGAAGTTGCTGATTCTTCGCAGTGGTAACCTCGCTTTCGATGGACCGAGTGGTGGTTTTTTCTCTGCTGCTTGTCTAAGTGGTCTAGTAGAAGCAGCAGCAGAAGAAGAAGCAAAAGCTCTGGTTTCCTGCTTTAATCGGGTCTTCCGTTCCTCTGCTAGCTGATTCTCTAGATCACGAACCTGACATCGAATACCACGAAGAGAAGCATCAGAATCTAGACTGCTACTAAAAGTTTTACAATCGGAAAAGCCTATCCTACATCTCAGAGATAATCGCTTCGGTTTGTTTAATGTATGATTACCTTTTCTTGGAGACTTTTGCATATATGTTCTCTGGCAGAAAGTCTCAGCTGCAAAGATTGCACATTATCCTGCAACTTCTTTGTTTCCCGGTCATCATGTTTCAACTTTTCTGCCTGTTAATTAAACAATAACCAGAGATCAAACAAATTGAATATACCACAAATGTTAAGAGAGAATTTTCAAGTCTCATCAATTTGCCATACCATTTGCTTATACTTGTAGAGCTCAGTAAGGTCCACCTGTTTGCGGGCAGGCCCACTTTCAATCCCCCTAACTCGGCTAGCAAAATTCAGTGAACAGAGGGTCTCCCCGAGGTCGGCACTAGACGGGCTGATCTGTACAAACATCACGGTCTTGCAATCTCCTCCTGCATTTCATGATTTGCCATTAGGCCACAAAACATGAATACAGATCCTTCATGGCCAATCTTTCCAGATTAGCTTCAGTTAAAGAGCATCAACTTCCATTGATACTATGATGAGAAAAGAGCTTACCTAGAGAGCTCTGTAACATATGTGTGAGCTTTGAGTTCCTGTTTTGGAGTAGTAGAAAGAATAAAGGTGTTGTTTGTGAACGAGAACGAGGGTGGAAAGAGAGGGAAAGGAAGAAACCTGTAAGGAATATGGGACGTTTTAGATGCCAGGGCGGAAATTACATCACCGAGCGCTGAAAGAGATTTATTTATGAACTGGGATTCCTTCAATCTTTCACCTTCGACTTCAATCTTCCCAACACGCTCACTGCCAGCCAAATCTACCAGCCATAGGTGACTCCTAGTCTTTTGGCCATTTATCAAATTTGTTCCCCTTACTGTTACACGTAACAAGCAGCAAAGAGAAAAATTCTGGTCACTATAGTTAACGCACCACTATTTCTCGGCCAGAGTTGTTGAATAACGAAAGCATTTTTATCGGATCACAAAAGGTCTAGCCTTTTAAACATAATTCAGAAACAAACAAATAGAAAGTAAGATAGTACCAGTGAGAACGACTGCTCATTTCATTGGCGTTGGTAGCTCCAACTGATCTGACCTTGTTTCCAGACTTTAGCAGCTCCCAAACTTCCTCTGTATTGTAAACACTAGCTTCAACAACTCCTGGAACTTCTTGTGTTCCATCTGCCGCTTGCTTGATATCCAACCTATATGAACATAGTGTCGGAGTTCAACATTGGAATTAACTCTCCAAATATGGGTTTCTAAAATCTTCTTCAGGGAAGACATTAAGCAGAGAATGGTTGGAAATTCTGAGCTTTATTTTTTATCTTCCAATAATAATGGATTTTTTTTATATTCTCAGCATATTGTCCCGTGCCTAAGAACAGTTACTAAAGTTTATGCCAATGAATTTCTTTCTTTATGGAGATAAAAGTAAATAGATTGCACATAAGTGTCTGTCTTGCAACAAGACTCTAATAATTAGCCAACCATACACAAATCAATGTTAGGAATAAACCTTTTAGCAGGCTGTTTGGAGTTTTCTCCTAGAAGGTCCCTTATCTTTTCGTTGTAGACCTCCATCAAGCTGACAAACAATTCATATTTCATCACACCACCTCTGTCTCCAGCAACTCGAAACAGCTCCTCCAATGTCTTGTAATTAACTCCCCTATTTTCCGGAGTTCCCTCCATAGTAAATGTTTTCCCACTTCCAATTTGTCCGTATGCAAATATGCAAACATTATAGCCATCCAACACAGATGTGACTATGGGTTTAGTTCGTGCAAATACAATATCTGCATAAAATGAACAGAGAATTAAAAACATTTACAGTAAACCTCGGTGAAGACATCTCAGGTTATGTAACTCAATCAAGAGATCTTAGGGGCACCTTGGCCATCCTCAGGCCTAAATACATGATCAAACTTGAATTGTTTCTTGGAAGAATCAGAAGAAATTATTTGCAGCTCAGCATCCGGAGACGAATCAAATTCAACCACAGAAGAGGAACCATTCGAGATTTCAACTTGGTTTAGAGGTCTACATCTGCAGAAAACTCTGATGTTTCCTTTAAGCTCAATCACTTCGTTGTAAAGGCGCTTCCTCTCTGATGACTCGTCTAGGTATTTCTTCTTCAGAAGTTCATATTCATTATCTATACCAAACAAAAAACAAAAAATCAATTCAAATGAAAATAAATAAAAACACAGAGACACAATACTTTCGTTTCTTCAATCTATTACTTACTCAGAAGCTGAAGAGTTCCCACAACATCAGGACCAGGAAAAGATTTCACTTGATTAGACAGAATTTCATGTTCGTTCTTCAAAGTCTGTGACATTAAAGTCAATCCCTCGAAGCATTAATGAAAAACAAGGAAAAATTATATATCAAGCTTATGTAAAGCAATAGCGTACTCTATTTTACCCGAACACTGTTACTCAACTTAATAACTTTCTGTAATATCGGAAGAGTTGGCCCCTGAGCTGGAGATACTTCTTTGTTCATGCTGGATATAGTATCTTCATCTATGGAGTCGGTATGCTCTTCTAAAAGTTCTAAAGAACCAGCCAATATTCTTCAAATTAGTATCAAATTACTCAAAATACTTAAATAACATAATCTTTCCCAAATATGATAATTTGAACATACAAATGCACCAAAAGAAAAAGAACATTATTCTAAGTTCTGAACCAGACAAGAAAGATCACAAATAAGAAATTTCTAGGGTATCGAACAAGTGAAAAATAATCCTAACTGCTAACTTTCCTTTCAGATTTAGAGAACACTTCACTAAAAATTTGACTCCGAAGTAAAGAAAGAAATAAAGAAAAAGAGCTAACCAGTGTGAGAGTTCGGAGAAGGCTTTGATCCGCAATTCTCCACCGTTGGATCTATAAAAACATCACAGTTTTTCACAGATCAGAAACATAAAACAAAATTGAAGCAAAAGAGAGAGAAAATCAAATCGCAACCTTTGTCAAGAACGACTAGATCGGAACTCTCCATGCCCATTTCAGCCATTTGATTACGAGAAATAAAAAGAAAGAAAACAAGAACTCGATTATTAGAAAAGAAAAAAAAATCAACGGAAAATTATACGATTTAGGAAGAAAATTTGGGAGATTGAAAGATATTCAGAGTGAGAATATTTTGAGAAATGAGAAACTGAGGAGAGAGAGCTAAATCGATGCGTTGAGTTTAAATTTTGAAAATGGGAGGTAGGGTTTTTTCTTTCTTATTTGACTCAAAATGGAGACACGTGAGCCGTTGGATTGACTTAGCTGTTTATAACGGCTATTTCTATATAAATATCTTTTGTGTAAAGTACACCCATAGGTCACTAAACTATGCTGAAATAATCTTTTTAGTCACGTAACTTTCTGAATATCCAAAATAATCATCAAATTTATCACGCAACATATGTCCTCAAAGTATGACTCTCATTTTAAATTGGTCTTTAAACTTTTAAATATTTCAATTTCATCCCTTAACTATTACTATTATTCTAAATTACCCTCAAACTTTGAGCACTTCAATTTCATCCTCACTATGACCTTCAGTCAACAAATTTTTTGAACATTTCAATTTTATCCCAAACTATATATATATACTAATCACAGTTCTTATTAATAAAATTGTTAGGTCAAGTTATACTATTATATGTTTGAAAAAAAATAATCTTTAGGTTAAACTATGGTTGAAACTTATTACATATTTGGATGAATTTAGGAATGAAATTGAAAGTTTCAAAAGTTTGGGGACCAATTTAGAAATAAGATTGTAATTTAGGGATGAAATTAGAATATTTAAAAATTTTAAGATCTAATTTTAAAAAATGAGAGTTATAGTTTGAGGATGAAATTGAAATATTCCAAATTTTAATGATCAATTTAAAATGAGGATTATAGTTTAGAGATAATGATGCAATTAACTCTAATAAATAGTAAAAGTACGATAAATATAAGGTTTAAGTATACAAAAGGTGTTCAATCTATGCTCGCTTTTTTAATTTAGGGTCTAATATTTCATTTTGTTACTTAAAATGAGTCAAGTCGTGACGGACCGTTAAATTTGATCGTTAACTCATTAAAAATGCTACATAACGTATTTTATTAATATTAAAAAAAGGCTCGCCGTGCTCTAGACATCGCTGCTGAAAGTGCTAATAGAGCTGCTGAAAGTGCAAAACAATAAGCAGCCGATGAACCCAGACCTGCACCCACCGGAAGCTTGGAAGAAACAACAACCTTAGCTGGCTTTAACCTGGCTCATTGCATCAATACATCAGAAACTAGATACTTGAGAAGACAATTATAGTTAATAAGAAAAGCCCGAGGCAGCATATATACCCTACGATAGAGGCGTGCAACCAAGGAAATGCATACACCCCAAAAACAAATCCGATCTTTGAATTGGGGTAGAGCTTCGTTTTCCCAAATACTTAGTTTTCTCAAAAGATAAAAGTCAAACGATCATCCAAAACAAAAAGTCTACGATTGTGCGATCGGGTGGAGCTTTATCGACGACAAAGGGCGGCGATCGATGTGAGTTTAGGAGTTCAAACAACGTTTTCAAAATTTTGGGATTGTGTTTTTTAATATACTTTTATTTTTTTCAATTTTAATTTTTTTTTGAAATTATCATAATATGACACATGTTACTTAACGGAGGAAATTAATGTTACCCGATCACCTAAAGTGGTTACGTTTGTAATGTTAGGCACCGGAATCATTTAAAAAATAGTTTAAACATCTATTCATGAAAAACGCTATAATTTGAACACTTATTTTATAATTAATCCTTCTTTCAAATAAAATTTTGGGGTCGATCAAATAAGATAGGTAAACTATACGAGTGGTCTCTTATATTTTTTATCATTCGATTTTGGTCATTGGCTTAAAAAAAGAGTGATTTTGATCCCTTATATTAATGGATTAATAGGAGTAAAATCGAACGACTTGAAGCATAACGGATCACAATTACTCTTATTTTTTAACCGGTGACTAAAATCGGATGACCAAAAATATATGAAAATATACGAAATCATTTGTATAGTTTATCCAAATATAATCGAGATTAATACGACTACAAAACATCGAGACTTTAGAGAAAAGAAATACTTATTAAACACCAAAGTTTTCATGTTGGGGTGTTACACATTTTCGAAACTCATGCTCAAAAGTCTATGGTATAGTTTTTACCACATTGAATGTACTAAAAAGAAATAGCCATTACCATTGCTCTCTGAGCCTTCTCAAATACCTTTTCTTCACAATGGCTTCAAGCATTCCATCGGCTAAATGACTCGTAACTTCTTCGGGAATGACAGGACCTGGTAGCTCGAACGAAACGGTGAAGTCTCCTGGCGGGCAGAGATTTTGTGCCACCATATTGAAGGTCATAGAGCCCATTTGGACTACTTTCTCACCAGTGGTTGATATCCCTTTGATTAACACTTTTCAGATATATTGTTCCCGGTAACAACACGAAACGGATAGATAGACGAATAAGATGATTGAAGCTTTTCTAATGGACAGAATTGACGAAGAGATTAGGTTCATTTCAAGCATCCCATGTCATAATCGATTACTTGCAGAGTAATTAACCTTGAGAAAACTTACTTTTATCCTGTGATACTCCAGGAAGGGTGACACGAAAATAGTACGAATCCTCCAATTCACAAAGGTCCACTAACCCTACAACAGGTCCCAACGCTCCGGTTGCCGCATCCCCAGTTAAAGCTACTCCATATTTGGTAGAAGCCAATGCAGCATCCAACTCCTCCTGGCTTGTTCCAGCAGGCAGAAATATCATAGCCGGACCTATTGTTTCGGCTACATTCGACTTCTCTCCTGGTGAGATAGACTTCTCATCTGGTTTTTTTGGAACAACATTTTGCTCATGATTTCCAGCATTTTTCCTTCTAGACCTACCAGAAGACAGATAAGCTGTCAATTTTGCAAATGAACACAAGCAATACTATTTCGAATCCATTTTTTCTTACCGCGAATCCTTTCGATTAGCCATAAATTATTGGTAGAGATTAAAAGATACTCCTCTAAACAAATCCCTTTTCTGTGAATATTTTAATTCTTGATTTAGTTCAAGAGTTTAGTTAACTCTTCGATAAACTCGGAGCTTTATCATATGGCTTATAGTAGCATCCCGAGTGCATTTACTAGCACCAATGTGATGAACCATACAAGCTATGATTTCGACATTTCACGGTCGGTGTGAACAAGCAAAGACACCATGTTTTTCGAGTTGTTTTAGTCTACGTCGCTCCAACTCGGGGATGGATACACCAATATCCGACATTCACACCCAAGTAAGAACAACACAATGCTAGTTTCCACAAAAGAGATCAAATTAAGAAGTTATCAAGATTCCCAATAAAAAATGAAGAATTGGCCTGTAAAACCCTCGAAAACATAGTATTAAATTGTGGCCGCAACACGGTGTTACGCTACACCGTAACAGTTATCAAGGTCACGTAACCGTAATTTTAAAACATAATTATTTTAAGGAAACAAACCATGCTGTAATGTCCGTAACATCGTAAGTTCCGCAACTGCGATACCGCAACGGCAATCACAACCCCGCAGCGGAAACCGCGACCGCAATTTAGTACCATGCAAGAACATCCCTAAAATAGATGGCTTCTTGGCAATGAAATCCAAAACCAAGAGCAAGTTTATAGAATTCTAAACACTTCAAACCATGATCAATACTCAATATCACATTCCGAAACCTAGAAAGAACATGGATTAAATCACACATAAAAAATTTCAGGAAAAACTGGGAATTCAAAGCTTTGGCTTCAAGCTTTTCATGTTACAATCATTAATTAATAGAAATGTATATGTATGAAAAATGCATATGAATTCAAAGCTTTGCCTCAAATCTTTACTTTACCTCTTAGAAGAAGACATTGAAGAGTGAACTCAGATGATCAAAGCTGAGAGTGCTGAAGCTTTTTCAATCTTTCAGTTTGAGGTTCTGAAATGGTTTCTTTCAAGTTTGAAAGAATTTGTCGTCCGTTTTATTCTTGGCCCGATACATTTAAAAATGAATCCCTAAGCTTTGCAATTATTCCTATCTTGGTCCCTGAATTTCATTCTAACTTTCTTTTGTTCATGGTAGTCTTTCAATTTATTTATTTTTTCAATTATTTTTTTTTGCCCTATCGTTCTAAAGTTTTGCATTGACTAATCCAGGTTGACCCGCGTCACACATCTGACTTTGGCGAGTAAAAGACTCAAACTCAAAATCTTATTTAAACGATATCAAACTGGTTACCACATATTAAAAATATTTATAGACTAAATAGGAAAAATATTAAATGCATAGAATTATTATATTTTAATCCACTGATAAAGGTAAGGACCAAAGTAACTATATAAAAAAGATAAGTTTTTAAAGTAAATCACGTTGATTTTTTTTTTAGAAAGGATAAGTACAAAACAATAAAATTTACACACTGATCAAGACCAACAACCGATAAAAAGTTAAAAGTATTGGTTACTAAACAAAAGGTGTGTTTGGCACTCGAATTCAAGTCCTTGTGTATGTAAATATCTTCGCTGAAAGACTCACTCATCAAAATCATGTGTGCAGCACAAGTATGTCTGAATTAGTTAGATAAAACCCTAAAAATCTGAAAGGGATAACAAAAGAAAAAAAAAAGGAAAAAAAATATGCATTTGGTATTATTTTAAGAAAGATAAGCACAAAAAAATAAAGTTTACACACTAGTCAAGACTAACACCCGATGAAAAATCAAAAGTATCAGTTACTAAGAAAAATAAATAGAAAAAAACAGAGTTTACAAATTGATTAAGATCAAAATTTATCAATAAAAATATTTAATTATTTAATTAGTATCAATCGAATCATCTTTCGCTAACGTTTTTAAGAAAGAATAACAAAATTGATGTATATATCATAACAATTAATTACTCCTTCCTATTGAAGGCAACAAACACTTAAGCTCATAAATCTATCCAAATTAAGTAACTTAAACAAGTATTTATCAGCAGCAAAACTACACAAAAATGAACTTCGAACTCATCAAAGACTTGATTATCAAGCAACCGTTATGTGTTTTACTTTGATCCAGCATACCGTCTTAAAAGATGTTGAGGCCGTTATCACCTTTAAAATAAGGTCTTTAAAATGTTTGATAAATTATAGATTTAGTATTTAAACTATTAATTTTGATATGTTTTAGTACCTAAACTTTCAATTTTTTCAAAACTATATTTAACGTTTAATTTTTATTTCGTTTTAGTACTTCACCGTTAAAAACTTAACGGATGGTTTGCACGTGACACTTTTTTATGGGTAAATTGCATCATTCATCACTCAACTATCTTCTCACTCCTATTTCGGTCGCTAACGTTTAATTTTTTTAAATTTAATTGCTTAACTTTCAAATATTTTTTTTATTTTTTAGTATGTATTAGTAAAATAATAATAAAAATTAGCATGTCAGAAAAATTATTAATAAAATAAATTAGAGTGATTAAAACACGAGCAATTTGAATGTTGAGTAATTAAATTGAAAATTTTTAAACTTTAATACCAAAATAGGAGTGAGAAGATAATTGAATGATGAATGATGTAATTTACCCATAAAATTGTAGTATGTTAAGTTTTTAACAGTGAAATACTAAAATGAATTAAAAAAAACTAAATGTTAGGTATGCTTTTAAAAAATTGAAAGTTTAGGTACTAAAACGGGCCAAAACTTATAGTTTAGGTACTAAATGCATAATTTATCCTAAAATATTTTATAAGAAGACAAAATTGTAAAATATCAAAATTTATCATATTACGATCATTTCTTTTGAAATAAAAAAATTCCAAACATGTAAAATTATGTTTTTTCAATGAATTTTCTTCACGTGTGTGTACAATAAGAAAAATAATCATTTTGAGTTAATATTTTTTAATATGGCTGTCCCTTTTTCCCATTATGTATGGGGTAAGGAGGAGGTAAGATAGTAGGTTACCCGCAACACCAGGTTGAGAGCAACTTCCGTAAGAGACATCCGAATTATAAAATGCCCTCCGTGGGACTCGATCCCACGACCTCAAGGTTAAGAACCTTGTGCTCTACCAACTGAGCTGGATGGTCATTTCACATTTGCTAATGAACGAGCCTAACATCCAGCAAACACCAACTTGATAGATTGCAGACTTTCTCCAATTTCTACCATGAAATAGATTACTTCACCAAATGATCAAAATTAATTCTCCAGGAGATTGATTCTAGAAGCCAAGTATTTTTATTTTGTTCAATATTAGCTAAAAAAATTAGGCTAAATTATGCATTTAGTGTATAAACTATCAGTTTTAGTCTATTTCACTATCTAAACTTTTAATTTTTCAAAACCATACTTAAAGTTTAGTTTTTGTTTCATTTTAGTATATGTCGTTAAAAAAATTGGTTTTTATTTAATTTTAATACCCCATTCAAAATTTAACGTTAAGTTTTGAAAGTTTAGGTACTAAAACGGACTAAAACTGATAGTTTAGGTACTAAACGTGTTAAGTTTTTAACGACATCTACTAAAATGAAATGAAAACTAAACATTATGTATGGTTTTGAAAAAATTGAAAGTTTAAGTGCTAAAACAAACCAAAACCAATAGTTTAAGTACTAAATGTGTGTTTTGTCCAAAAAAAATTAAGGGAGCAACTTGACATTGCAACATTATTTTTTATTATTAATATGAGGTAAGTACAAACCAATATATGTTTAAAGATAACTCTCAATCATTTGACAAGTACAAATCAGTATTTGTTCAAAGATAACTCTTAACCGTTTCTGATATTCGAATTCAAGACCTCAAATAAAAATAATAATTCATTTATCACATAAATTGTTAAATTTGAGCTAATAGAACAATCTTGAATTGCACAAAAAAATTAGATAATTTTTTATGAATACAAACCTCCACATCCATTGGTATTGGTATTGGGTATTGGTATTGGTATTGATATTGGTATTGGTATTGGTATTGGTATTGGTATTGGTATTGGCATTGACTATTGAGGTTCAAATTTAAAGAAAAACATATATTTGCGCATGAAAAGGCATAAATATGGAATTAATTAGAAAAAAAAACATTTCCGTCTATATTCCATGAAATTTGCTCAAAGAACTTCAAAATTTGAGATTTTTTTGTCTCTAATTAGTCAAAACCAACGAAAATATCTGTTTATAGATACTGGTGCTTAAATTGCAATGGAAAGTTTTCCAAATATAGCTAATTTTTTTTAGGGATTGCCAATTTTCGGGGTCTTGGAACTAAAATGAAAAACATAAATAATGGATTTTGTTTAGGAGTTCAAGATCATATGGTACTAAAGAACAAGGCTTTAATATCATTGGAATCAGCTTTTAACATGCTTTGCTTTCTCTATGCCTCATTGTTGTTTGATTTGTTTTGAGAGACTCGATGCACATCGATGGCCATAGACAAACTACTTTAAGGTTTGTGTGTCTTTTTCATCAAGTTTTCTCATCTGGGTGTGTCTTTTTCATCAAGTTATCTCATCTGGGCGTGTCTTTTTCATCAAGTTATCTCATCTGGGTGTGTCTTGGTTTCATTGCAAATATTTTTTTCTCTAGTTTTTCATTGAAGGTTTCTTTTTGGCATTTCATCGAACAGTTGTTGTGTGGTACCCCGGTGGTTTCTTCCATATTAATTTTTATAGGAAAGATTGTTGATTTACATTCCCATTTTATGTGGTGATTTTTAGTTTCATTTTTGGTTATTTTCCTTTGTAAAGTTTCCATTGTTCATCATTTATTGTTCTCTTTTATGGAAGTAATGCTTGTATATATGTGTGTGTGTGTGTCACTTATTTCTTCACAGTTTTTGGATTTTCAAGTTTTCATTGGTGTGATGATGATTTTCATTCGTTTTCCTATACACATGATGAACCAAGCACAGATCCAGATTCTGATTCATTATTTGGATTGTTAATTTGTTCACCGTCTTTGATTTCTGCCAGCCTGAATTCCATGTGTTCGGTCGACTGGACCGACAAGAACTCCGAAGATTTGGTAGTTCAAACAAGTTATACAAGACGAGATACTATGATTTCATCATGTGGATCAGCTCAAGGTAGTTATCTCTATCTCTCTTTTTATGGTTCATCTGTTTCGGTGTTCTGAGCTCTTTGCCGCTCTTTGTTTCTTATTCTATTGAAAAATTGCGAGGTAAATATGTCGAGGAGGAGGAACAAGAGGGGTCATCTCCTAAAGGAGTTACAAAAGCATGCTACGAAGGCTTGGAATCCAACAAAACAACTACTTATTCCCGCCCAAAGTCGGGAACTAGTCGTGTAGGTTCTGGAGCACTTGCTAACTGGAAAAAACTTTTAAAATTATGGAAACAAAGATCGAAAAGGCGCTTAGCTTCGATCCCCATTCTTTCTTCATCAAAGTGGTCAAGAAAGATAGCTAGGAGCGCAAAAGAAAATCCAATGGTGAGAGATATATACAAGTTCAAGTCCTCTTTACAGAACTTTAGCCTACCCGAGATCCGAGCTGCAACAGACAACTTTAACCCGGGTATGCAATTTATTTCAAGGCTTTGAATACTTGCAAAAGCAGTCAAATATAATGACAGCGGATATAGATAAATATAAATTTCTTCTTCTTGTAGAGAACATAATTGGAAGGGGTGGTTACTCCGTAGTTTACAAGGGTCGGTTGAAAGACGGAAAGTTTGTCGCCATAAAACGAGCAACAAACGGGACATATGATGAGAGGACATCCAGTTTCCTGTCTGAGCTTGGCATTCTAGCCCACGTAAACCATCCGAACACTGCTACATTGATAGGGTGTGGCGTTGAAGGAGGAATGCACCTTGTTTTTCGGTTATCTCGATTGGGAAGCCTGGCATCCGTTCTTCACGGTGTGCTTTTCTGATATGCTGCATTGTTTATCTCGAGTCATTATCACTTCCAATTTATATGAAAACTTTTTTATGCTCTCAATGTTATTCAGGACCGAAAGGTACACTAGATTGGAGTAAAAGATCCAAGATTGCTTTGGGTACGGCTGATGGCCTCAGATACCTTCACGAACTTTGCGACAGGCGGATTATTCATCGAGATATCAAGGCTGAAAATATTCTGCTTACAGATGATTTTGAGCCCCAGGTACTTTTCAAGTCTTAAAATTCAAAGGATGCATTAAATGAGGTGTTTAAAATGACTGAGGGCCAAGTAAGTTTTGCAAGAATCCAGAGTGTACAGAATCGAAAACACACATCTATATATAATATTTCATGATACAGAGAAATCAGGGAACTCTCACTCCATTATGTAATGCAGTGAGATTTAAATATTACACGCTGTTTTTAGTTATGAAAGTCGAGTGTTCCTACTCGATATCCTGCCCAGAAGTTTGCAGAGGCATAGTTCCGTGCTTTTCTTTGTTAAGATCAAGCAATTTATCTATGAGAACTAAGTTTGTGACATTTTATAAAGCTTATAATGAATATTGTATAATCATTCACTTTATCCGTTCTATTTCTTGATTATGTTAGCCGATTTGTCATCCAGATATGCGATTTCGGCCTTTCAATGTGGCTACCGAGACAGTGGACACACCACAACTTAACGAAATTCGAAGGCACCTTTGGGTTTGTAAGCTTAAAGTATCCGTATCAAGTTAATAAATACTTTCTTGGTAATGCTAATGTATTTGTTCCTCGAGATGCAGCTACTTAGCTCCTGAATACTTCATGCACGGCATAGTCGATGAGAAAACCGATGTCTATGCATTCGGAGTTTTACTTTTGGAGCTCGTAACAGGACGGAGAGCATTAGATCAACAACAAAGCATTGTAGTATGGGTACATTCCTCGAGACGAATTTGATCACTCTTACCATATCATAATCGTAAAAGAAATCATTAGTTACCCTTTTGATTCTTCCAGGCAAAACCTCTGCTTGATAATAATGATATTAAAGAGCTCGTTGATCCCTCCCTAGGCCATGATTATGACGTAAAGGAAGTGGATCGAATGGTTTTGACTGCTTCCTTGTGCATCAAGCATGCTCCATTTCTTCGGCCTCAAATGAAGCAGGTTTGTGTTAGATTTTTGAAGTTCTCAAATATTTTTTCATAACCAGAGTAATATTAACAGGATATACTTAGAAATCTCCCGTATTTTAGTTTAATTCATTTCACATCGCCGAGTCCATTGCAGTTCATTAACTTCTGGCGTGCTGATATTTCAATGTTATGACTTCTGAATTGCATATTTGTTCAAGCTCAAGAGTAGCATCCGCCTGTCGGAGTCTTGCTTATGCTTTACAATGAACCATTAAGTAGATGGTATAAGAATGAAACTTTTGTTGAATACCCGAGGACGATAACGTTTCCATATTGGTGCTCTTGTTTTCGGATTATTCTCGAAGTTGGTGTGACTGAATTGTTTATAACTGGTAGTGAAGTGCTCGATTTTAGGAGTGAACATTCAGTCAGTTGAATTAATTTGGTTCGAATATTTCAATAGACTGGTTTGGCATCAAAACAATGTCTTGGCCTCTTACTCATGCTCAAATCTGTCCTTTGTTTTCGTTGCAGGTCGTGAGACAGCTGAGGGACAATGAATATGTAGTTGACTGTAGTAAAAAATCTCAAAGTCTATCCATCCGGAGAACATACTCGAACGAACTCATCGACGCACAAGAATACAACTTGACAAAAAGTTTAAACATGAATCGACTTCGGGAAATTGCTTTAAGTACTTGAAAGCTACTTGGAACTCGAGTATGAAGGTTTAGTTGAAATCATATGTATTTCTTTAGATTCTTAAAAGTTACTTGAGTATGAAGGAAAGTCCCACGGACGTAAAAGCCAGTCGTATGCTTTTCTCCATGGCATTTGGAGGCATCGTTCTGTAGTTAATCGAAAACTGATTCGATTTTTTGTCCGAATTTCTTGTGAAACTGTATTATATTTCTTTTATTATGTACTGGTTTTTCTTATCAATGAAGTTTCTTCTTTGAAAAAAAAATACAAGACCCGAACAATAGCACTCGGACCGTGGCATCTGTATCAAGCTTATGATCAAACCACACAAATAAGACCTGAATGCACCAGTCCGGAGTTTGCTCTGCTACATCGTATAACCACTGCAATAACTTAAAATGCATTCACCTCAAGTGAAGCAGTACACCGGAACGCACTCGATAGAAAGACTAAAATATTATAGCTATAAGAACTTCAAGACAAAAGTACGAGTGGAGTTCATTAATACAGATCCCGAGTACAAATAATAAATCCGATGACCTGAATCCGGAACTTCCATAAAATAACGTTGTTGTGCCTGCCAACTCGAAAACCCTTGTCCCAGTCAAAAGTAACAATTACTTGGGACCAATGGATTTTCATTTCAAACTACTACTAGATGATGTAATTAATACCAACCAACCCCTTTGGCAAGTGATATTGCAACAATCAAATTCATTCGACAAGTAATGTTTTAAATACGACAGCCTCCGAGAACACTTGACCATGCCAATGGAGAACGAGTCGCTAATCTTGTAGATATCCTTTGTCCTCCAAGTAAGTAACTACCTCCCCTGCCATGGCACTCGGCATGGGGCAAACTCCGTCTTTCTGATTTATTTCTATCTGAGTAAAATAACTATCCGGTTTCAAGATTCACACAAAAATAGAAGTAATCGGATAAGATAATAACATAATTTTAATTCTCAGCGTAACCGTTAATAGTTTCCGTATTCAACTAAACACATACCTCACAGTTCAATGGCAAGTCGTAAGGATCATCTATGCCGGTAAAACCTGCAATAATAACACACAGATAAGGTCAACCGTAGAACATATGATTCTTAAATGGTGAATATTGATTTCAAGAGACTAATAGTTACATACAAACTTGATTTTCTTAACAATATGATTACGTGGCATGATTTAAATGGAGGGAATATATAATGAAGTAGTCTAATCCTTTGTCACGATTAAGGTCGTTTGCGTTTTTAGCCAAATGTAAAATGATTAAAATAACATTTAACGTCTAAGAAGTCGTCAGTAAAGATATTGAACCAAAACATACAAGATCTGATTAGGAAAATAAAAATATAGAGGTCTATGTTGGTCCGGCTACTTTGTTTTTCTTGAAGTACCCATGTCCGACGAAGTGTCTTCTGTATACCAAATATACGAAGAAAACTTTTTCTTAAAAAAATGAACATCCTCGTGCAAGATAGATACCCATATTCAACACATCTAAATCCAAATAACATAGAGGTTATCAAACCGAAATAAAATTCGGTCTCAAAAGAGATCTTCAATGCATACCTATTGAAACTTAAAGATTATCTTTCTACAATTCATCCATTAAAAGCACACACACAATGAATTTCTGTGTGACAATGTGTAATTGTGTATATATTGAAGGTAGAAGAATGAGGCAACTTATGGCAATGAATGTATGAAGGAAACTGGCACACCTTTGATCTTTCCCGCACGTGCAAGCTTGTAAAGACCTTTCGGATCTCGCTCTTCACATAAAGCCAGAGGCATGTTCATGAAAACCTGCAGAAGTACAAAGAAAAAGGCATTCCAGCTTAAGTAGAAACGACATAATCAAGATGAGAACCATTCAAAAAAAGGCTTGCCTCGATAAAATTAGAATCTGGCAACATTGCACGGCATGCATCACGATCTTTCCTATACGGAGATATTAGGCTGGCAATGCAGATTAAACCAGCATCTGCAAAGAGCTTTGCCACTTCACCTGAATTATATGCAAAATGTTAGAAAAAACATGAAATGAAATACATCAAAGAACAATGCCCAAACCGTGCTCTACCAGAAGAGAAACCAAACTCTTGTAAACCATCTGTCATAACAATCTAAGCTTACTCGGATCGGGTATGCGTAACAACTTTCCAAGTATTTTTCATAAATTTGGAGAATCATTCCAGCATACCAATTACCTATTTACCCAAATATCAAACATGTCTCTAACATGGGTGCTTTTGGGAAAATGAAGAATCAGAAGGATATAGATGTAAAACGTTTATCAAAGAGATGGTAATGATACAGACTTATGTTGTTTTTTCTCATGAAGTGTTCAACAACCATCAAACATTATTTCATAAATTTGTGTCAAGATTTGCGGTCATATTTTACACATCTTTATTGCGAAACACTACCATTTACATCAATTGAACTATTTAACTCTACAGACTTTTACTCGTCAACATACTTACCAACCCTGCGTATATTTTCTGTTCGATCTTCTGCCTTGAAACCAAGATCCTTGTTTAATCCATGCCGAAGGTTGTCCCCATCAAGTATATAAGATAGCTTGCCTCGTGCATAGAGTTCATTACTTAGCGAACACGCAAGTGTACTTTTACCTGAATAAGATAATCAAATTCCAAACAAGGTCAAGCTGCTAAACGTTTTAACTTTCTAGGAATGATAATCCTAACTCGGAAGAAAAAACTAGAAGCATTTGGAGAGTCCTTTTGACTATAAACCTGATCCACTGAGACCTGTGATCCATACAACACAGCCCTTTTGGTTAAGAAGCTTCTGCCTTTCGAGCTTCCCAATTGGTGATTCTTGCCAAAATATATTCATTGAATTTCCTATAGTCGACATCTTAAAGTTCCCTAGTCTTCAATTCTCTATGTATACAAGTAAACACATAATAGGTAAACAGCAATCAGACAACCACATTTCAAACAACATTACGCCACTTGAAAATAACAAGAGAGACTTATAGTGACCTTAATTCTTAGCTATATTACTCAGACTTAGGTTTGAGTGTTGAATACTAGGAGAACCATTGGAAGAGATCATATTGGCGACTCGATGAAGTGTCGCAGAAAGATACCTTCCTAGTGTATACACATTTATAGAGTTTTCCCAAAATTTTCTTCCTGAAAAATAAGCAGCTAAAGGACCCATAACAGCTTATTTTCATTTTATTTTCCATTCATTGACATGGTCCTGACCAGTATTTGGTAGGGCTGTAAATGAGCCGAGTCGAGCTCGAGTATCGCTAAGCTCGACTTGACTCGAAATCTATAAAATGGAGCTCAACTAGGCTCGAAAACTCACGAGCCTAAATTTTCAAGCTTGACTCGACTCGAAATCATGAATTGAAGCTCATAAAAGCTAGAAATAAAAAAAAAACTTAAACTTAACTCGATTGAAGCCTCAAACTCGAACCTGAATTTTAAATACATGAAAACCTTATACTGCATTTTTTTCAAATTAAAACATAAATGTTAATATTATGACTAATTTACTTTTTTTTTAAAATAAAATCTTAATATATTATATTTTCGAGTTGGTTGCAATCTTTTTTAGTCGAATATTAAGTAGCTCATTTTAGCTCGTCAAGAACTTGAGCTCGAGTCCAATATTTATCTAGCTTTGACCGAGTGATCTCGAGTGACTCATGATTTGTTTCGTTTCATTTCCCGCCCTAGTATTTGGAATGCTGTAAAGTATAAAATATGTTTCAAATAAATAAAAAAAGAAGCTTGTTTATTCTTAATTCTTTTATCCTACACATCATAGTGAGGACTGAGGAAAGTAAATCTCCACCGCTAAACAGTTAATGGAACTGGCAAAACAACAAACACATAACATGCATCCTTTTTTTTCAATCTATAAAATCATCAAAGATGAAGAACCCAGGTAATTTCATATCAGTATTATCGTGATCTAACAGTGATGACTTCAATAAAACCCAAAAGTAAAATGCTTCATCGTCTACATATAAACACACAAAAACACATGGTTTTGATCCCATTTCCAGTGGTTTTTCGTGAAATTAAAACTACACATAACATGAAAGTAAAAGAGAAGGAGATGGGCAAGTACCTGAGAGATAAAGAACTATGCTTGATGAAAAGCAAGTTTAATTCTTCGTTTTTCCCCTTTTTTTATGAGAAATAGAGGAAATAAAAAGAGAAACCGCATTTATTACGCGAGTGGGAAAAAATGGTAAAAAGATGATAATTGATGGGAGGCTTAACACGGCGTAGACAGGGGAAGGAGGAAGGGAAATTAGTTATTTCTCTTTACTAGAAAGCGATAAATCCTCTTTTAGTCTAAATTTGATCACTGATAATTTTTTTCATACTAATATTTAAACTTAAGGGTAAATTACGCGTTTAAACCTAAACTATCAGTTTTAATTCATTTTAGTATTTAAACTTTCAATTTTTTCAAAATCATAATAAATTTTTGTTTCTGTTTCATTTTAGTACTTACCGTTAAACAACTTTAGTTTTTTTTTTAGAATCTTCATTCAAGGTTTAACGTTAAGTTTTAAAAAATTGAAAATTTATGTACTAAAACTGATCAAAACTAATAGTTTAGGTATTAAATGCGTTAAATTTTTAATGGGTACTAAAATGAAATAAAAACTAAACGTTAGATATGATTTTAAAAAAAATAGAAAGTTTAAATACTAAAACATATCAAAACTAATAGTTTAGGTACTAAATACAAAGTTTACCATAAACTTAATGGTATTTTAATGTTTAGTACGAATACCACACTTAAAACAACTAAAAATTATTATTTATGAATGTAAAGAAGTTCAATTAATTCATATAAATAAAAATTATTAATTTTCAACTTAATATTTTGGGTAAAATATGTAAATAGTCCCTTTTGTTCAGGGTCGTATGATTTTATTCACTAATTTAAAAATTAAGGGTAAATTATCTCTAACATTATCGATCTGTCCGGTTTAAATTCATTTTCCGTTAACCCTTAACAAATATGTGGCATAATTGAGAGACTAAAATCGAACGAGAGTAAACGTCTGAGGTACTAAAATCGAACGAATCGATAGTGTTAGGAATCGTATACCCTTAATTTTTTACTGAAAACAAATGATACTATTAGAATAGTTTACCAAAACATTTGTTCTTTCAAAAGAGTGTATATACCCTATAATATTAATTAATTTTTGAATATATTGAAAGACTTATTAGTAAAAGAAAATATTATTCTGGTTAAAGTTATTAAATTCGAACAATTACTTTTATCGGTGTATTAATTAATTTTTGAATATTATTTTGGTTTTAGCAATTCCACTAAAGAAAATTCGGAAGGTTTGCATAAGGAAGCTGAACATGTGGCTGATAGTGATTCTCAGGTTTCTTTCCCTGCTACCAATAAGGGGTCAATGCCGATGGTAAACTCAAAACATGTTGGAGAAGACAAAATATATGAAGATCTGCCAGCTTCTGTGGCTACAAAGATGAAAACGAAAAACAGAAAAGAAGATGTCATCCACCATGATTTGAAGAAAAATGGTGCTTTAGTTGTCGGGTCTGTGAAAGATGCATCGGATTCGGGCAATGTTCCGAAGGAAAATTCGTTTCAGAATGATGGGATGATGGGAAACCAACTTCGGGTTGATGAAAGCCTTGGAAGTTTGTCATCTGATAGAAATAAGAGGTTAGTCGCTAGGAAAAGGACGGGTGATGAGGGAACAAAGGTTCCAGGAGAACAATCCGAATTGGAAACTAAAGAACATAAAGATGTTTCTCACAATGACCGGCAATACAAGTCCAAAGAAAATACCCTACAAACTGGGCCTGCATCAAAGAAAATGCGCAAAGCCGGGAGGAAAGATGGTAATGGAATTTCTTTAATAGAACATGGAGAAAAAGCCACTGGTTCTGATACTGCAATCTCTGAGTGCACGTATGGTCAAAAACTCGGCAATACTAGTTCTGTCTTTGACCACTTGAACACTGAATTTGTGAAACAAAACCATTTGTCAACTGCCGATGCAAGTGGTGGGAGGAAGAAAAGGAAAAGGCAAAGTTCGAATCCTGGTCAATCTGGTAATGAAGTCTCCTCTGCAAAAGATGTTCATGTGGCCAAAGACAAAGATTCAGTTGGTAAACCTGATCCAGATTCATTTCTTGGTAAACGTTCTATGGGTGGAATAATATCTGAACCTTGTTTGATCTCTCCAAGTGAAAGGCAAGATGTTAGTGAAACAAATAAAGTGGCCCACGCTGGGGGTAAGTTTCGATATATATGCAGCGGATTTTAAGTCTTTTCCCCTTCCATTTTAGTTGTATTCTCACTCTCGATTCCATGATTACTAGAATTGAGGCATAATGATTTTAGCAGGTGACAATGATATGGATGAAACTAATGATGGCAACTCGGAAAGCAAAAAAAAAAAAAAATGAACCACCCCAACCCGATGTTGCATCAGTAATAAAGACGAGAGATTCATATGATCAGAATTCCAGTTATGCGGATGGTCATTCTACACCTTTGTCTCGAGTGGGAATTAATTTCCAGAAAGCATTTGGGGTATCAGGGGATGAAAATCAGAGGGTACCTTGGAAGAGAAAATTGTGGAACCTAAGAAGTCTTCCAGGAAAGTGAACAAGTCCAAGATGAATAAGGGTGCTGTTGAACAGAAGCAGTAGATGCAGTACATAATATCATTCCTGCAAGTGGTATATCTCCTGCCGAGTGTCCTATTGTGACTGGTGAGCATTTTTGTGATAACGCTGAGCAAGCGGGCTAAACTGATGGAAAAGAGGAATCAGACATGGAAAAACCTGACTGTTCGCCTTCAGTTACTGACATGAAAGCTGATGATGTGATTCAAGATGTGCTGGAGTCCTTGAAGCGATGCGACAATGCCTCAGAAAATGCAGAAAACACGGGCACGAAATTGCAGAAGAAAACTAAGAATAAAAGTTCTACTGTGATGGCCCCTCCAGAATTGCAAGGAAAAGATTATGTTGATCATCAGGATCCAACGTTTCTGGTTCATAATGTGACTGAGTTGAGTGCCTCATCTAAATCCACAAGGAAGACTGTAAACAGTGATTCTGTGCAATTGAATGGAACAAATTTGGGATCTAACCAAATTACACTTGAACGGAAACATGATGGAAGGTCTGTTCAAGATGTTGTCAGTCTAGATCACACTAAAAGCACTAATGCAGAGAATTCTAATAACAACAAAGAAGTTCCTTGTGGAAGTGAAACGGTCAAAAGCCAACAGCATCGTGACACTGTTGATTCTAGTGAGGTAATCATTGATAAGGCTGCACAAAATACAGGAGTGGAAACTGCAGTGAAAGGAAAAAGGAGGAAGAACTCTAAACCTGAGTTACGATCTTAGGAGATGTTAAATGTGGATCAAGACAAGGAAGTAAAAACTCCAGCTGCAAAAGCCAGCTCTAACCAATCTCAAAGATCATCATCGAAGGTTGAACCTAGTAGCTCCAATGTTGTATCAAGTAGACCACTCTTGACCATTCCTGAAATTGTTGCGAAAGAACCTCCACAGTCTAAGAAATCTGCAAAAATCGATTCCGCTCCTAATAATGCTCAAAGGCCCATTGATGTCAATTCTTCAAGGGTGCATACAGATTTAAAGAAGAACAACCCTCGTGCTGTATCAAGCTCTGCCTTTGAAACGCCTAAAAAGACCATTAATTCAAACAAAAAAAGGAGCCTTTTGAAACACCTAAAAAGACCATTAATTCAAAGAAAGGAGGTAGTGAACCGCAGTCTCATGTGGATATTGCAAAAGCTACTGGAACTAATAGCAGGAAAGTCGCGAACAGCTTAGCAAATAAGAAGAGCTTATTTGCTACTACTGTTACCATATTTAGGCATGATGATAAAGAGAGTTCTGATGATGAAGATGGAGTAGGCAACTCGGATTCCAGCACCAGAACTCCATCTGATAGTTCATCGTCATCCGACTATTCAAGCAATAGTATAGCGAAGGGCAGTTTGTCACAAAATGGTAATTCATATTCTTTATTACTTCTGACCAACCCTCTCTCTATGTGCCTGACTTGTTGAATCATTTTTGTTCATTTTTATTTGTTACGGATCGTGATCTGGGTGGCATAGGGTGACGATTTCTTCTCTTTATGTTGAATTTTGATAATAGGATCTTGTAACTCCGAAGGCGAAGACACTGGTGGAAGAAAGAAACAAAAACCAGGGTAAGTTTGAATTAACATTGATAAATACCATCTGTTTAAAGAGGTAGATGTTGCATAATTTGTGGTTTAGAAACTCTTGGCTAAGTTTGAGGTAACTTTAGATACGTATATGTACTCGATACGCGCACGTAGGGGTTGCAATAAGTCCAACATCCATCAAAGCTCATAGTCTTAGCTATGTTTTATCTCAATTATTTCCATTGGATGGTGTCGTATACTCTGAATATTGTATTATTGTTTGATCTATTTGAGCAGATCTTCCAGCCCAAAGAGCATGTCATTGCATGCAATCCTTCGGAATTCAAGCAGTTACAAGAAGGCTAAACTGACAGCCTCTCAAGACATTAATAGCCAGCCTGAAGAATTTGTTCCAGACAGTCAGCCGGCAACATAGTAGATGTGTTTTTTGTTTTCCGAATGTTCATTTTGCCGTTCATCTGTTATGGGTTGCCGTTTCGTCGGTTTCGCAACCCCTTGTTTTTGTCGATTTTGCAGGTATTTGGGGAGAATTTTTTACACTATGGAAGTGAATGTAATCTGCTCACGGTTTTCAGATTTTACAAGTGTTTAAATATGATTGTAATATATATATTAAATGAGTGTAATAGTGTCTTTTACTCACAAAGGCATACATATTTTCTCCAATTTTTCACCAATAAGATGACAGCACTTGTTATCATTTTACTAGAGGATATTAATAAAGTAATGTCAGCATGTCATATCTGTCATACGGTGACTAAAATGAAAACAAATTAAAAACTCATTGACTTCAATTCCAATGACCGAAATACAAAAATCTTAAAAGTTCAGAGGCTACCAATATAATTTACCCTTACATTTAATAATATAATAATAATCAAATCGAGTATAGTACTTTGGATAAACAAAGATACAAAATAAACACATCTGCGTTGAACAATGATAGAGTCATAGTCAAGTCCGGAATCAAAATTTTCAAAGTTGAATGCCCATGGAATCGAAAAAGATAGCAGAAAAGGGTATTGGTACTGTTACAAAGCGCTATTACTCTAAAATCTCCCTCTGCCTCTAAATCCACCACCACGGCCACCACCTCTGCCACCTCTTGGGGCACCCCTCCCACGAAACCCACCACCTCCACGGCCACCAAATCTACCGCCACCTCTGCCTCCTCCGCGACCACCTCTTCCGCCACCTTGTGCCTGTCCCCTACAACATAGACAGAATGCATGATATGATCGTATGAATAAGAAGTATGATCAGAATTTGCAAATTAAATCAAATCATATAAGAAAGATGGCACAAGAGGTTGGCGCAGTTTTTTGTCCGCCCTGCCTCCCACACGGTTTTCAAATATTTTCACCCAATATCCATCTCAAACCCAAACTTAACCGAGTTCTAGCACTCAGAACAGACAGGAAATAGAGAACTCCCCTAACCCTAAGCTTGGATCTCCATTTCCAAAATTCTATCGATGAAACCAAATACATATTATAGAGTTCAAGCAAGGCAAAGCTTATATAAAAGTAAAACCACCCCAAGATGCCCTGAAACTTTCAATTTAAAAACCAACAGACCCTGCCTTTGAACTCGATTTTCAAAAGAAACCATTACTATAGCATTGGACTGTGTTAGAACTAAACCGGTTCGGTTATTTTTTATTTTTCCCTATAGAAGATAGTAGAGCATATAATTAAAACAAATCCAAGACAAAAGCAAACATACTTTGGTTGTGGAAGAAATCTTGCAAGAGGCAGAAGCTTGCTCGGGTCGATATAGAACTTATGGCCTGAACTGTACGAAGTCGCTACAATACCTTCCAACAATTTTATCGAAAAATACTGCAACAAGCAAGAGAAAGTAAACAAACCACCTAAAATATAAAAGTCCCAACAATTTTGACAAGCAATGCATTAGAAAATTAGCAATAAAACTCACAGATTCGTTAATTGGACCGAAGATCTCATCAACTTTCCCTATCTGGGTCTTGTTTTGCAAATAGATGTTAGCATTAAAGAAAGGTATTTTCTCATTAGTCAGCTTTGTCACCGCATCACCCTCACAAGCATGAAGGAATGTAGATACCTCTGCATATATAACAAACAAAGGAAAGTCAAGTTGTTGCCTCACCTTTTCCTTTTTCTTAAAAAGCATCCGCCTTATTCTCGGACATGAATTTGAAGATACAACCCTGCAAGTCCAACTAATACATGAAAACCCTTAAAAAAGTCGGATACACCGAGTCCAAGTACGATGACAAGTTAATATGTTTTACTAACAAAAAATCAGAATATAATGTAAATATGATGATTTGATTTTGGTATTTTTCTTGAACTATATTTTGGCTTCATCAAGGATGTAGAAATGCAGAGAAACTGAACGAAAAAGTAATTATCAAAGAAAAATACACAAAACCCAAGAGAAAAAAACGAAATTTTAGCTCTTAATTGCAACAATTTAGCCACTTTTAGTGATAATTTTATAATGTAATTTGTTCCAACAATAGGTAATATATACAGATAATGCAAAGGGAAATAGAGGAAAACTCATAAGTAAATAAAATGAAGTTCCTACTTGATCCTCATTGCATAAAAAAGGTTTCTTTTATCATTTCTCTCACTTTCTTAGCATCCAAACGATAAAAAAAGGGGGTGGGGGAGAGCACTAACCCACTACTTCAGCAGGAGGTCCTTCATCACGAAACCAGCCGCCGCCACGTCCACTACCGCGACCAAAGCCTCCCCGGCCACCTCCTCTCCCTCGATCAGCATCCCTTCCGCCCCTGAAACCTCCTCCTCCTCTCGGTGGTCGCATCGTTTTCCTTCTATTTTCTCTTTCTGTTTTGTCTCTCCGAGCTTCTCAGGGTTTTTCTTATTTTTCTTTTTCTTTCTACGAGGGTTTATACTTGAGCAATAAACACAGAAGTAGGGCTTTGAGGTCCGTTTCTTTGTAGACTAAATTACTAAATTAGCCCTTTTTATTTTTAATACATTCGAATCAATAATTTTTTAATTTAGGATAAATTACACATTTAGTACCTAAACTATCAGTTTGATCCGTTTTAGTACTTAAACTTTCACCTTTTTCAAAATCATACCTGAAATATAGTTTTTATTTCATTTTAGTACCCATTTAAAATTTAACATTAACTTAAAAAAATGAAAGTTTAGATACTAAAATGGATAAAAAAAAATGATAGTTTAGATACTAAACACGTTAAGTTTTTAACAGTGGAGTACTAAAAATGAAATAAAAATTAAATTTTAGGTATAGTCTTGAAAAATGAAAAGTTTAAGTACTAAAACGAACCCAAACTAATAATTTAGATACTAAATGCGTAGTAGCATTTCAATGGGTGAATTATGCATTTAGTGCCTAAAGTATCATTTTTTGTCTGTTTTATTATAAAGCTTAATTGAGTAATAAAAAATGATTTACGAGTTTCTCAACTGTTAAAAGT
This sequence comes from Hibiscus syriacus, assembly GCF_006381635.1. Taxonomy (NCBI): domain Eukaryota; kingdom Viridiplantae; phylum Streptophyta; class Magnoliopsida; order Malvales; family Malvaceae; genus Hibiscus; species Hibiscus syriacus. The sequence continues at coordinate 66,499 of NW_024063104.1, read as the reverse complement.
TATAAAATGATCATTCATTTATAGTGTTACTTTATCGAATTTCTCAACTACTAAAAGTTATAAAATTGTCACTTAATTGTTCATATGTTTCAAACTCATCATTTTCCTTTAAATATTGATGATCATAGAAGTTGGATATTATCATACTGAATGTGATATGATAAGTGTTTGAAATTTTAGGATCATATTTTATCATATTTCAATTAACAAGTTAACGTTCAACTCAAACTGCAATCAATTTTTTAACAAAAATGATAAAATTTATAATATATGAATAATCAGATGATCATTTTATAATTTTTAATAGTTAAAAGATTTAAGAAAATAATAAATATATATTTAAAAATTTATTTTATAACTTTTTAATAGTTGAGGGACTAAATAAAATATTATAACACCATTTGAGTACTTTGTACTTAAAAAAATGTTTTTGCCCGACTCACGCTTTCGCTTCGCTCATCTCATTCTTCAAATCCAAAAAAGGTTCAAATTTCCCCATTTCTAGGGTTTCGATTCTTAGTATAACCTTCTATGATTAAGATTCGAGTGGAAAAGGAAGGAAAGAAAATGGCGTTCTCTATGCAAAATTATGGCATACAATCGATGCTGAAGGAAGGTCACAAGCATCTCTCAGGTCTCGAAGAAGCTGTTCTCAAAAACATCGATGCTTGCAAGCAGCTGTCGACAATCACCCGCACTTCCCTCGGCCCCGACGGTACCCTTTCGATCATCAAATTTCTGTTTTTAACGTTTTTTATTTGAATTATGCAGTCTTTTTGTCCTGTTTGAAATCCGGATCAAGTGTGTTCTTTTCAGAATTTGCTTCGACTTTTTATTTACTGTCATCAGTGATACCCTGCTATTGTTCCTTTTTCATCTTGAAATCCGGATCGATTGCTCTTAGTGCAATTGCCTTATTTGCTTTAATGTTTTTGTTATACTGTTCTTTAGGGATGAATAAGATGGTTATTAATCATTTAGACAAGCTCTTTGTTACCAATGATGCCGCTACTATTGTCAATGAGCTTGAAGTTCAGCATCCGGCGGCCAAGATTTTAGTTTTAGCAGGTAAGGCTCAGCAAGAGGAAATTGGTGATGGGGCTAATTTGACAATTTCGTTTGCGGGAGAGCTTCTCCAAAATGCCGAGGAGCTTATTCGGACAGGCTTGCATCCGAGTGAGATAATCAGTGGATATACTAAAGCAATTACCAATGTTTAACCTTTGCTTTTCCAAATAATTTAAATGACCCGAGTATTGTTAATTATGATGATAAACTTGGTAGTCACTTGGGATTCTGTTTTCGTGTTTTAATATATGTAGACAACTGAGGCCTTGGAGGAACTTGTGGAGAAAGGTTCTGAAAATATGGATGTTCGGAATAAAGAGCAAGTTGTTTCTCGAATGAAAGCTGCTGTTGCTAACAAACAATATGGACAGGAAGATATATTATCTTCCCTTATAGCCGATGTAATTTGCAACTTGTTCCTCTTCTATATAACTAATCAATTACTCTATTATCTGTTACCTTTTGAAGGATAACATAACTACATTTTCTTTATTAATTTATTTCTCTATATTATTAGGCATGCATCCAAGTTTGTCCTAAGAACCCTGCTAATTGATAATGTGCGTGTCGTAAAGCTTGTTGGAGGAGGTTTGCATAATTGTATGGTAATTCTGGGAATGGTTTTAAAAGGTGATGCTGTGGGAAGTATAAAACATGTGGAAAAGGCGAAGGTACAAATGTCTTTCTCTATCTTTCTCATTTCTCATTGATTAAGTTTTGCAAAAGTTGCTCGACAATTCTCAATTGGCAAAGTTAAAAGCTTTTGTTGCTTTCTGACTTGTATTGTTTTGTTCACTTAATGTTAGGTGGCTGTGTTTGTTAGTGGTGTTGATTCATCTGCTACTGAAACAAAAGGAACTGTATTAATTCACTCCGCCGAGCAGGTAAATTATGATATTCTTTTTATCCTGTTATTTTAAATTATGTGTTTTTAGCCTTTAGGCAAAATAAACATAATTTTGCCTTCTTTTTCCCATTTGGTGATTTTTTATACATTACGATTTTTTATCTCGTGCTGCCAATCTGTACATCTTGTAAATTGGTATAAGATGCTTTTGTTGGTTAAAGTATGTCTGAATGTGGAAATTTTCTCTTGGTATTTTCTTGCAGCTGGAGAATTATGCAAAAACTGAATAAGCTAAGGTTGAGGAGCTCATCAAAGCAGTTGCTGATTCCGGTGCCAAAATTATTGTCAGTGGTGGAGCAGTTGGTGAAATGGCATTACATTTTTGTGAACGTTACAAGTATATTAAGCTTCCTTCCCATGTTTCAAACTCTATGCTTTGCTCTTTCTTGTTTTGATTTGCTTATATGCATTCTTAGGTATGTGATTGAATCCTGATATCGAGTATGATGTGTTGATAGATTGGCCTATTGTTGGAATCATAATTATTTTTTATTTGGAGCTTGTGCAGTCTTCTTCAACATTTCTGATTGGGATTTTTTTTTCATTTTTCGTGCAGGTTAATGGTATTGAAAATCAGCTCAAAGTTTGAACTACGACGCTTCTGCCGCACATCAGGCACTGCTGCTCTTGTGAGCATTCTATCTAGATTATGTTATAAGAAAACAGATCATATGTTTTGATTGCAATCTAAAGGGCCTTTTTCTTCCGACAGCTGAAACTCAGCCAACCAAAGCCAGATGATTTGGGATTTATCGATTCAGTTTCTGTTGATGAAATCGGTGTTTCTCGGGTATGTTTGAAGAGGTGGCTGTAGTTATATTTGGTTCCCTGTCCTTTCCTCACTTTATCTTGCATTGCCATTTTAATATAGGTCACTGTTGTGAGAAGCGAAGAAGGTGGTAACAAAATTGCCACTGTGGTTCTGCGAGGAAGTACTGATAGTATATTGGATGATCTTGAAAGAGCCGTTGATGATGGAGTGAATACATATAAGGTGAGACTTTTCTGGTTGTTTTATTTGTTTCTACTTATTTTTCTCAGAGTTTTGCATTGTTTCTTCTGGTAAACCTTATTGGATTCGATTCTTACCTGCTGGAACTGTCTTTTCTGTTTATTTTGATGTAAATTTCATGGAAAGAATTATTACTGCATTCTTAATGCTCCAAACCTTTTTGGTCAGGCAATGTGCAGGGACAGTCGTATAGTACCTGGGGCTGCAGCTACCGAAGTCGAGTTGGCAAGAAGACTGAAAGAGTTCTCGTTCAAGGAAACGGGGTAATCTATTTTTTAACCCGTCTGCTCTTACCTGTTGCAAAGTGCCATTCTGCATGTAATGTTTTATCTTTGACCTGCGTGATTGTGTGTTAGCTTGCATGAATGACATGAAAATATTTGTGGCTTCATGCCATTCTATCTCTGAACCACTATGTCTTCAGACATGGTGCTGACAATGTGTCAATTAAAGCAACTTTTGCATTGTTTTATTTTACTTGTTTATGTCTCGCATTTTTCACGGACATTTTGATAGCTCTGCCAGAAATCTCCTGCAGGTTTTGAAATTTATAGTAGATTTAGATACATACTAAAAGAAGCTGTTAATATTATCGAATGTTTTGCAGATTGGATCAATATGCCATTGCTAAGTTTGCTGAAAGTTTTGAATTGGTTCCGAGAACCCTGGCAGAGAATGCTGGACTCAATCCAATGGATATCATTTCTAAGTTGTATGAAAAGCATGCGTCTGGAAATACCAAAGTGGGCATCGACTTTAGGGGAGGTGATTCGGAGGATGGTGTTTGCAAGGATGTCTCGACCATGAACATCTGGGACCTTTATGTCACCAAGTAAATTGCCAATTCACATCTTTTCTTGCTCGGATCTATTCTTTGTTCCTTCAAAAATTAACCTATGTTACTTTCATGATAAACATTTCACAAAATTATAATCTTTGAATTCTTGTCAGGTTTTTCGCTCTCAAATATGCTGCAGATGCTGCCTGCACCGTGCTACGAGTGGATCAGGTAAGCGACTAGAAACAGAACTTGAAAATGAAAAGAACGATTGAAATTGTATGCCAATGGGATTAGAATCACATCTATATTTTTCATTTTCCGAAAATTTTCTTCCACCAAGCTCAACAATGCCATTGATTCAACATTTGTAGATTATAATGGCTGGAGGTCCAGCAAGGAGAGATCAGCCTGCAGGAATGGACGAGGACTAACTGTTGTGCGGTGTGACTGATTACCTTTCTCTTGTTTCCAGACCTTGTGTAGGCATCTTTTATTTTTCCTTTGAGATGCTAAAACACTTGAAGCTTGGAAAAGAGAATTTTAGATGTGCTTTTAGAATTTTTATGATGGGTGGTGATGATCTATGTTTTTAGTGAATCAGTTCAGTTATGTAATTTTCCTACTGAAGCGTGATTGGTCTATGAATTAGGCTTTTGGGGTAGGGAGTTAAAGATCGTCTTGTTCGTTTCTAACTCGATTTTGTATGGATGTTGGTTATACCACAACCTATATTACATGAACTTGTTTGTTTTCCCCAAGTTTTTAAGCACTTATGTTGGTTATACGGATAGCATCGATTTCAATCGGATGTTGGTTTGAAAATATATAAAGACACTAAAATCTGAATTTATCAAATTGGTGCATACAACTGGCAACCTTCACATTATGTTGGGACAACATTGAAGCTTTCGTCCTGAAGTTCAGTCCACAACGCAGTGAGAACTGCAACTAAAAACAAAAACAGGGCGAAGGCCATTTTGTAAGCTGTTTTCTTACAGGCTTTCCCACCGTGAACTCCTGAGTTTTAGTTGAAGGAACATCCTCACGAGACGTTCGGACATCAGCAATATCAGCCAGATTGTCTTCGGTTGATGACATGGATTCTGAAACTCCATGAAATTCCTCACCATTGGTGTGCATTTGCCCTTTCCCTTTGATTTCGTAAACCATACCATGCTGGAAATGGCTCCGGGTTGTTGTTGGGCTCCATGTGGAATACTCAGAGTGGGAACTCATGAGCCTCTGGGGTTGTTTCTCAGAGTAATCCGAGTTTGGATCTTAAAGCGTGTGAAGAAGCTTCCTCGGAGTCGTAAAGAGGTTCTCCATGTTAATCCTGGAACATGACCTCTGAAGCACAAACAAGGAAAATGCAGTTTATAGATCGATAAGTGAACCCAAAAAAAAAAAACAAATCAATGAGAGCTGGATCGAAAAAGATGATTTCGAGTATTTTACCGTTGGGCTTGGAGTGGTACTTCTATTCGATAACCCTGCAAATCCATTGATGTAATCAGTTCATGATGGTCGAAAGCCGGATGATCCAACTCAGGTAGCAAACCATCTTTAAGAGAAACATCAACACCTCCATTTTCATATCCCCAAAGCTTCCGATTCACACTCCGCTGATCATATTCTGTAGTGCAAGAAATTTGAGTCGATGAAATCGGCTACTCGAGCAAAGAATCATATTCCATAAAGGAACCAAGTGTCTTCGATTCCAGTGAAGCAGTTGCCTGGGATCTATCTCCGGTAGCAACTGAGTTCTTTCTACGACCATGATCCCTCCTGCCAGAGTTTGACCCTTGAGCTATCTCCTTTGCAGTTTGCAAAGCCTCATACGCAGCCCCCTTAACATAGACCATTGGATCGGATTGAAACTTCTCCATCTCTTCCATAATCGACTCCACCTCAGCCAATAAGTTCCACCGATCCAAGCTTTTCATTAAGAAATTTATCATCTGTATAGCCGAAAATCGTTTCTGAGATTTACCTTCGGGGATGCCTGCATTTGATATTCTCAACCCGGATTTTATCAACAATCTAGCATATGCTTCAACAATTAGAGCATTGCACTTTGCTAAAGCCATAACCAGCCCCATATGTGCATTCGTCTGAGATGACCTCTCCCCCAAAGCCCCAGTTACGCTTTGGCAGACTTTGTTCACCGTCTCATCGGATGCAAACCGCCAATTATCTGATTCCACGAGCGCCTTCAAACAAAGTGCAGTTCCAGAACTCAAGCTTTCTTGGGAGCTCAAAACGGATTCCGAAAGAGGCTCACAAAGAGAGTCAATTATATGCCTCATCTCATCTTCTGGACTCGATGGATCAATCCCGTATTTTGCAATCGCTGGCACAACCTTCGAACACGCCTGTTGAAGAGGAAAGGACCCTGCACTCGAAGCTAAAGTTTTAACAATAGTTGACATGATACTACCGATCTGAGGTACAATCTTCACGCCGTGAACTCGAGCAAGAACCTCGTAGAGCGAGATCGTGTATTCACCGGACACGGATCCGGTTTCTTTCGTCTCGGAAACTTTAGCAAGAAACACAGGTATTGCCTTTGAATCCAAGTCTTTCACATATGATTTCAGTGCTTTCATTGCCGATTTTCGACTGTCAACATCTCTGTCGAGATTGGCTAACTCTTAACGCAGTATCCGACTAAGATTCCGACCCATCGTTCACCTGAAACAACAGCTACCTTTAACACCATGATTTAAGAAATTAAACTACTTCATTTCATATATAAAAATCTTAAAATTTAAAGAAAAATCAGAAACCAAGAACAAAAAAAATTAGAAAATTAAAGTCAAAAAGGCATCCAAGGCCCTCCAACTTAAAAAAAAAACCCAATGTGGCCCCTATTGTTTTTTTTTTTTTGGTTCAATGTGGCTCTCTAACTAGAAAAAAGAACTCAATGTGGCTCTTTGACCAATGGTTTTGGCCTAAGCTGTGAAAAGAGTTTAGTCCCATGTCTTCCCTTTTTTGCAGAACTATCGGACTGGGGTGTATCTGATAATCGATGGAGGTAAGTCACTTCCGATATGAACCGAGTTTGATAAGAAAATTTGGATTGATTTTACGCCATCAAGGCTTTAAACTGTTGGAACTGCTTATTGCAGTAGCCAAGTCGACCTCCTCGGCACCAAGCAAAGCATATGTTCGGTTTCATCCATCATCATATTTGATTGTTCGGTTCGATATTGTAAGTATGTCATTTGGTCATCTCTAGATTCGATTTATCTAATTATCTTTAAACATTTCAGATCCAACTGATCCGAAATTCGAATCTTAACTTCTGTAACCTTTCCTATTATTTTCGAACCGCAAACTCTTTTTCCGACCCCAAAACGTCGCCATCGTTTTCCTTTATTGCATATTTTCATTTGGGGGGGTGTCCTCTGTGAAGTTAAAAGCATATTTTAACATTTTATTTACATGAATGAACGTACAATTCACATCAATGCAAACCACTGAAAAAGAAAAACTAGTTATTTCATCGCAATCTCATATGGATTACTCTGTTTTGTGATTTTCGGAGCAGCTTTAGCTGTTGTTGTTGTTTTTGCTCGATTTTCACCTTGCTAGCTCCGAAGCCGCTCTTTCCGACTACCTGACCCTTACGTTTCACCTCATTTGTCGTTGTGGATCGTTCTGTATGGGTACCTAAGCTGTGGCGATGAGTCTGGCAGCATGTTTTTGTCTTTGCATCCAGAGACGAATGTACTGCATCGCTGCAACTCTTTCTCCGACTAAGAGTTGGCAACTTCGGTCGAGTTGATGGCAGCTGAAAGGAAATAAAAAGCAAGAATGAAATGTTCCATTACTGACCAAACAGTTTTCTTGAAAGAGTATACGCTGGATATGTGTTTTGATCATTCAAGTTTTCAGTATCGACAGTTCATATGCCTCATCAGAAGGCTTTCTTAAATCGATAATGGTGTGTCTGGCTTCAGGTTTTCACCTGTTCTATGTTGCTAAACATAAACAAGGTGAAAAGGTCCGGATGCCTTCTTCGGTTCCGCTGTAGGTGGAGGTCGTTTTTAGTAGAAAATCGGAATCAGATTCGCTTTGACGACCATGCTATTTCTAAGCTGCTTAATGGGTTGCTTCTTGCTCTTCCTGTAAGAAAGCAAAGACTTCCACTTTGGTTAATTATCAGAATGTACATAGATGCCACGAACACGGATTTTATGGAAGAGATAATAAAAAACGCCACTAATGTTGGTCCTGGCTCGGACTGGCTTCCCTCGGCCTCCAAAGCTCGATTATTTTCAACTTCACAATACCATTCTGGATGATCGAGTTCTCTTCGGTGCATTCCTTGACCTCATAATTCTTCGACTCGATGCCTTCCGAAATTCTCGGATTACCATTCGATTTCTCAACACAGTTGGGATTGTCACCCATGTGCACATCAGTGAGTTCCCTCCCTAATCAAACTGCATTAGAAATAAGTCGAGCACCGGAATGTGATGACGACGGAAACATTTTAGCTCGGAAAACCATGGATGCCGGCAATTTCGATTCTATGAAACAAGAAACAATCCGAGAATGACAAGTACTAGTAAGTACTACGCGATTCAAAGTGCAAAGATAATCAACACATATTTCTTCGTGTTATCCATAATATGCAAAATACAAATATAACGAGTGATCTTAATAATAAAAGATAGGGTAAACTACACATATGACCACTCATCTATAGTTAAAAAATATTTTGGCCACCGTTGTTTTAATTTAATCAATCAGACCATCCAATTATTTAAATGCTTCAATCAAGTCACTTGCCATTAACTTTTGACGGTGGAGGTGATGTAGTAGTTAAAATTTAACCGAGAGAATGACATCTCAATTAATTTGTTGGAGTAATTGCATATTCAATCCTTGTTACTTACACAAGATGTCAATTTAATCCTAATTTTAATTCAATTTAATAAATTTAATCTTCTAATTAAATTGCGAAACTTGTCGATCTCTAATTGAATGATTAAATTTATTTAATTCATTAAATTTAGTTTACTCCAACCAATTACAAGAAAACAAACCAAGGGCGTTAGGCTGCCAAGCAAGTGAGCAACCACTAAAGCTAGTGTATTGAATGGTGTATACTTTACAACATATAGTATATATCTTGTATATAGATTTTTAAAATTTAATTTAAATTTAGAACATTTTATATATTTTAATTTAAATTAATATCTTAAGTTTAAAATTATATTTTTATTTTTATTTAAAAATATATTTTATTCTTATTTTAACTTTAAAAATATATTTTGTTATATATATATATAATTCTTTTATTAACTTAACAAATGAATTTTATTATTAACTTAGGATATGAATTTAAAATATGATATATAAATTTTATATATTTAATTAAAAATCTGCATACAATATATATATTATCTATTGTAATTATAAACCATTCAATATCCTAGTCTTAATGGTTGCTCATTTGCTTGACAGTCTAACGCCCCTAATTTGATTCCCCCAATTGCCAATTTTCTTTAAAATGTTTTCTTGTAATCAGAGGATCATACGTGTCAGTGTGACACCCTTGGAAGAAATTAAATTTAATGAATTGAATAAAATTATAAAAAAACTTAACTGTCCAATTAGAGACTGACAAGTGTTGCAATTTAATTAGAGGATTAAATTTATTGAATTTAATAAAAATTAGGATCAAATTGACATATTGTGTAAGTAACAAGGACCAAATATGTAATTACACCGAAAAATTAACTAAGACGTCATTCTCTCGGATAAGTTTTAACTGCAACATCACGTCCACTGTTAAAAGTTAACTACCATTGGTTTGATTGAAGCATTTAAATAATTAAGTAGTCTGATTGATTAAATTGAAACATCGGTGGTCAAAATAATTTTTTACCATAGTTGAGTGGTCACCCATGTAGTTTACCCTAGAAGATAATATATTCTTTTAGATGGTTTAAATTTGAATAATATTATCTATTTTTTTTGGGTAGATTTTTGTTTTAGGTTAGGAGTACTAATCTAAAGTTAGAATATTGCTGGTGGTAAGATTTAAATTTAATTTTATAAATTAAAATTTTTAAATCTCAACTACTTGTATCAAAAACACTCGTTAGTCAATAATATTATCTATAAAGATATCTAAATTTTATTTAAATCTAAACCAATACGAATACTACCATAATATCACATTAAAATACTGAAATATATATATATATATATATATATATATATATATATTGAGAATGTAGATAAATTTGGATAAGGGGCAAATTTGTCTAATTGGAGTAGAGAATTTCTTTATGTTCATAAACAAACGAAGAATAAACATTTTCAGATCCCAAATACCCCCAAAAGCAAAAAACAAAGAGGAAAGTACATCAATAGTACGTTGACTATAAGATATTACTTTAATAAATCATTCGACTATTAAAATTTATAAAATGATCTTCTAATTATAGAATGTTATTTTGTTATCTCTAAACTATTATAAGTTACAAAATGGTTACTTAAAAATTCATTATGTTCCAAACTAGTCATTTTTCATTAAAAAATTAATGGTATGCTAAGTTGAACGTTAATTTGTTAATTGTGATATGATAAAATATAATACCATAATCTCAAACGACTATTATATCTCAATCATCATGTTAACGTCCAGCTTAGACAACCGATAATTTTTTAATGAAAAAGGGTAAGTTTGAAATATAATGAATAATCGAGTGATCATTTTATAACTTTTAATTGTCGCGATACTTAATAAAGTACATTCTATAATAGAAGGATTATTTTGTAAATTTTATTAGTTTAGAGACTTAATAAAGTAATAGCCTATAGTTGAGGGACCATATGTACTTTACCCAAAAACAAAACATCCAATTTAACAAGTACATGTCAAACGACAATCAACTCAGCTCCCCAAAATCTAAATCCAACGGTGCAGATTCAAGTGCCCGAGATTAAAAATCCCTAAAAAAATATCCCAGAATTATCACAATAAAAAATTAAGAAAATTTTAAAAAATCTGCAACACCTCAAAAATGGAACTGAATGAAACCCAACAACACTACTTCACCAGCAACACCGTCACCGGCACCGCCACTCCGTCACCGACCAATGGGCTTCTGCTGCCTAACGAACGTGAAGGAGGGTCCCACCACATGGTTTACCCTCACTCCGTGCCGCCGGCGGTGACGTCGACGTTGGAGCCGGCGAGGAGGAAGAGAGGGAGGCCGAGGAAGTACGGAACGCCGGAACAGGCCCTGACTGCTAAGAAGATGGCGTCGTTCAGCTCCAAGGTGCGGAGAGAACTGCAGCAGCAGCAGCAGCAACAGTTGGATCTCGGTGGCGGTGGTGGGTCTTTGAAGAAGTCTCAGTTGGTTGCATTAGGTGGGTGTTTTTGATAAAAAAATTTATTACTTTTGAGTACCCTTTTCTGTGAATTTGATGGCTTTTGGGGGGATTTTGTTGCAAATTTGTTAGATGAGGTTTTTGGTGCATTGCTCTGTGGGGGTATATTTGCAAAAGTAAGTACTTTTGAACCCTTTTAAAAGAATCTGAGAAGTTTTTGTTGCAAAGTGGGATTGATAAGGCTTTGATGAATTGCTTGTGAAAATGTGGCCTTTGTTTGCTCTGATAGAATAAAAAAAAAAAACTTTCTTTTTTGGTACCTAGTCTTGAATTGTAACTTTTTCTAGGGGCCCTGTTGCAAATTTCTTGAAATTAGGGATGTTTTAGTTTACGGAGTTTGAACCATCACATTTGTTTGCTCCACGTGTTTTCTTTTCCTATTAGTCTCTTATTTTGCCATCTTTTTTTTTTTTGTGAATTTGAAGATGCTTGAGGAGCGTGTTGCAAATTTGTTAGATATTGATAAGGTTTTTTGGTGCATTGATCTGTGGGGGTGTTTTTGCAAAAGTAAGTCTATTTTTGATACCTCTTCTTAAAAGAATTTAAACGACTTTTGTTGCATTGACCTGTGGGGATATTTTTGCAGAAGTACCTAGTTTTGCAAAAGTACCTTGTTGCAAACTTCTTGAAATTAAAGCTGTTTTAGTTCACTGAGCGTGAATCATCACATTTGTTTGCTCCATGTGTTTTCTTTTCCTATCATAGTCTCCTCTTTTGGCATCTTTTTGTGAATTTTAAGATGCTTGAGGAGCTTGTTGCATTTTTTTTTAAACTGAGAAGGTTTTAAATGCTTGTTATTATGGTCCATTGTTTTTATTTGGTTGTTTTAAATGACCCCCTTCCCCTCTTAAAGTTTTGCAATGGTTGATAGTATAGTTTGTAATTTGATGAAATTTTTAGTTTACTATTCACCTTTAGATCTTCGATCAATGTGTGGTATTTTGCATAAACGATTTTGTAAAATCTTTGGAGGGAAAATGATTTAACTCTAATCCGTGTGATCATCATCTTTGCATTATATTAATGTCTTAGTTCATTCTAGTGTTCCTCAACTTGCATGGTTGCATTGATTCATTATCGGAGTCATCTAGTTTACTTTCAGCTCGAACACAACACATTCATGTGCTTATATTTTGTACAATGTTAAAATGAGGACAAATAGATGGATATATTTAGTTTCATGTGCTTATTATTGTTTGGTTGATTCATAATATCGTGTATATAAATGATCTCTTTCATAGCCGTTTTCATTAACGGGGTTGTATGGTGTTCGGTTTGAAGTAAGTTGAGTCATTGTTTGATTATATATGGCTTGCAGTCGCAGTTTGACACTTAAGGTCTCGCTCTTTCTACCCTTTAATTGATGCAGGTAATGCAGGCCAAGGTTTTACTCCACATGTTGTCGATGTAGTTTCTGGAGAGGTACGGCATACATTACTTACCGAAACTTTTGTTGATAATTTTAGTGCATGTTGGCATTAGTTATACATATCCATGGGGTATTGATACTGATGCATACCAGTTCCCTTGTCATTTTCGTAATCTGTTAAAATGTAACTTCTTCGTCGTCGATTTCCTTAAAAAATTGGCATGGTTGGACTCCTAAGCATGATTCGGTTAAATATGATGTCGTATTTGTTTTGTGAGTGCTGTAGTAGCCGATAAACAATGACATGAGAGTAGTTTTTTAACGTTGATATTTACAAAATCGATTTACAACAGTCTTGATTCTTTTAGTATTGTTTCTATATGTTAATAGAATTGTTTCCTCTCCTTCTTGACGTGATATATTGATCCAAATAGGATGTGGGCCAAAAAGTACTGATGTTCATGCAACAAAGCAAGCGCGAAGTATGTATTTTGTCCGCATCTGGTACAATCTCGAATGCATCTCTTCGCCAACCAGCAACATCCGGCGGTAACATTGCATATGAGGTAACTGCTTCTTTTTCTCGTTTTATTGTAATTATTTTATATCGAACAAGATAGTTTCATGTTTATGATGCATTTGCCATGCTCAAATTCCGAAAAAATCTCGTACATATTAGCTTTTTTATTTTATCGTTTCGGTTAATTCACAATGTATCTGCTTAAAATATGCTAATTTGTACTGTCAAAATATGATTCGTTTTCCTGGTGATATGATATTAGGGTCGGTTTGAGATCATTTCATTATCGGGATCTTATGTTCGGAATGAAATAGGAGGGAGGACCGGTGGGCTCAGTGTATGTCTATCAAGTGCAGATGGCCAGATTATTGGTGGCGGAGTTGGTGGACCTCTAAAGGCTGCCGGCCCGGTTCAGGTATTCGTATAATCATATTAGTATTTGATTTGGGGAAGGGGATTGGTACGAACGGTGGGAGAACATTGTATCTATCATCGAGCCAAATGCTGAATTTATTGCCATACAGGTTATTGTCGGTACATTTACGATAAACAACAAGAAGGATGTTAGTGCAGGGGCAAAAGGTGATGCCTCCGGCAGCAAGTTGCCATATACGGTTGGAGGGAATTCAACATCTAATGTCGCCTTTCGCTCGGCTTTTGAAACTTCAGGAAGAAACCCGATTCCGGGAAATGACGATTACCAAAGTTTCGGAGGAAGTCATTTCGTGATGCAACCGCGAGGCATGCATATGGCACCTCGGTCGTCGGATTGGAGGATTTCCCTAGATGATAGAACCGGGTTCGAATTAACTGGTTAGAATCTTGTCTACGTTCACACACACATTTATACATGCATGCATACTGGCACGTCAAGAAATGCTGAAAGCAACTATCTATTACAGGAAAAACAGGTCAATCTCCGCAGAACGAGGACTACGATCAGCTCGCCGGATAGACATTTGATTTGCAAACGAAACACCGTTTCGTCATAGATATTTACGTAACCAACTTTTTTTTTCCTTACGAAGACCTAATTGATGTACAACTATATGGTCCTTCCACCTTTCCTGGAGTGCAATATGATATGCATGTACAGGTCAGCACGTTAGGCTCCGTTTGGAGTACGGTGGGGAAGGCCTATTTGTTAACCGACATCCGATGGCATGCGAGTTTCTCGCTGTGCGACTGAATAGAACGTTACTCGATATCGATTAGGAGGATATCGGATACTCTCACCGTGGTCGAAATGGAGCCTATGATATGCCTGCATGGAGCAAGGTGATGTGGCCTTTGACAATCCTAGTTCTTTGTTTAGTTGAAATGTTTTTCTTTTACTTAATATTGTTAAAAACTTTGAGTTTGAATGTTAGTAATTATTATTTGAATTAGTATTAAATTGTGTAATTATAATATTTTGATTATTATGGATTTTTTATATTGAAAGCCTCGATATAATAAATTTTAATTAATTATTAATTACTCAATCTTTTAAAATTAGGGAAAATTGACTTTTGGCCTCTAAATTTTTCAATCTCTTTCAATTTGGTCTTTAATATTTTGGGTAAATTATATGTTTAGTACATAAATTATCAATTTTGATACTTAAATTTTTAGTTTTTTAAAACTTATATCTATCGTTCCGTTTTTATTTTGTTTTAGTACTTTGACATATAAAAATTAATGGGTGTTTCTATGGGTAAATTGGATTATTCACCACTCAATTATCTTTTTACTCCTATTTTGGTCACTAAAGTTAATTTTTTAATTTAATTACTTAACTTTCAAATTACTTTTAATTAAATCAATCCATCTAACTTTCAAATTTATTTTTTATTTTTCATTATATATCAATAAAATAAAAATGTCATATCACAAACATTATTAATAAAATAGAGTGATTAAAATATTAGCAATTTGAAATTGAAAAATTTTAAACTTCGGTATCAAAATAGGAGTGAAAAGATAGTTGAGTGATGAATGATGTAATTTACCTATAAAAATATGCAGTGTTGTTAAGTTTTTAACGACGATGTATTAAAATGAAACAAAAATTAAATGTTAGATAAAAATTGAAAGTTTAAGTATTAAAATGGATCAAAATTAATAGTTTAGGTACCAAATGTGTAGTTACTTAACTTTTTTAACTCACGTTAATCCTAGACTTAAATTTTGAGTCATCTTGATTTAAAGGACTAAAAATGGAGTTGTCAAGGTTATGGACTAATGTGAAAAAAAGTTCAAGGACCAATAAGGAAATAAGTGTAAAGTTTAAGAATTAATATATTAACGTGTCGATAACGACGATATTATTACGTTGCCCTTGACTTTTAAACCTCATCATTGTGCGAATAAACCAGCAAATGGATCTTGTCACGTCGCCGGTGGCGGCTTTGTTGTTGCCGATCATCATCGGTTTCGTCCTACTTTCACATGGATGCCGGAGAATCCTGGCCGGCTGCGAAGCGGCTGTTTTGCATTCTTCCTCGGAAGCGATTTGTTGGGAACAATTTAACAATGCTTCGAAAAAGAAAGAACCAATCAAAAGTCCACCGCCTCCTATGAAAAGTCTTCCTCGTGGTTTCTTACCCAAGCCTCCCCGTCACAAGGCACCGCCACCATTATCCGGACCAGTGTTTCTGCCGCCACCGCCGCCTGAACAACCTATGTTAACTTAGGCCTTTGTTCATCAACTGTACTAAAAACCCAAGTGTGCATCTTATAAAATTTTGATGTAATGAAATTGAAGTTTGATATTTTTAGCTTATATTTTTGCTAAGTTATATATATTAATTTTCAGGAAATGGTAGCTATTTATTATAAAAAAATTATTAGTGAATTGCATAAAAAGTCTTTTTCGTGTAATAAATTATTTGTTTTTTTAAAAAAAAAACTACATTACATATTTTAAATAGAAAAATTATATGTTGACGTGATAAAAATATTTAATATAATTTTTTGGGTAAACTATGTATCAGTTTTGATCTGTTTTAATACTTAAACTTTTAATTTTTAATATCATATATAATGTTTGCACAACTTATCCTAGAACATAATAATAATAATATAATTATAAAGAGACATTTTTAATGATTTTTAGAATGTTTTCGAAACGAAAATGATATATATATATATATATATATAATTTAACCAAATAGAAGATTTTAAAAACTCAATAATAAGATAAAGTGATTAATTAATGATGATATTGTGAATATATTATTATTTAAATGAAAAAAGACTATCAAATAAAAAATCTCTAAAAATTTAAAATGAATAAAAATAAATTATCCATTATTATTAACTTACCGAAATCAATATGTTATAACTTAAAACTAAAAAATTAAAAATAACACATAATTTATTTTAAAAAATCCTATAATATTGGGGCAAAACTGCCACGATAATGTTTAAGGGAAACTTTTATTCCCAAGATAATGAAGCCATGATATTATTTCCCACAATGGAGTGATTGCTATAGGAAATATGGAAAGCTCGGCGTCTTCAGATTTGATGGAGCTCTCGTCGTCTTCAACTTGGATATCCCGGCCTCTTTAGCAGATGTGGAAGCGTGGATCTCTCGGCGTCTTTGCATGGAAGGCTGGATATCTCGGCGTCTTTAACGCAATTTCATGCATGATAGATATGTGGGAGCTGTGCATGTATGATTGAACTCTCGACGTCTTCAGTTGGATTCTTCATAGGAAATCTCGGCGTCTTCAGTGCTGTGCATGGGACTGGACGTGAGAAATCACGGGTTCTGCAGGGAGAAAGCACATAAATCACGGGTTGAGCAGGGGCTGCACGTCTGCATGTGGGGGTCCTGCACGTCTTCATGTGGGGGGCATGCAATTGTTGGATTTCTCGGCGTCTTCTTCACATTTAGGTAAGGATTTCTCAGCGTTTTCGTGGAAATCTCGGCGTCTTCTTAACAAATAAATCCAATAATGCATGCATGGATGAGTTACGAATGTGTTTATAAGAGACTGCTCAGGGCTGAGGTAATTCACAATTACAGAAGCAGTGAGAGCTCGGGGCTGAGGCAATTCACAATTACAGAAGCAGTGAGAGCCTGAGAGGGAGATCGATCAGCAGCAAGATCACAAAGCATAGCCTGAGGTAATTTAAACTCAAGCCCTAGATCTCATTTGATTCTTGTTTTAAAGGTTTAGGGTTTCATATTGATCTCATAATTTTAGTTTCATAAGTTTATTAATTTTGTGATTATATGTTGTTACACTCTGAAATAATAATTTATATGTTGTTACATAATTTGAAATAAGGTTGGGACCATTTTGGAACATTGTAAAGTTTTAGGGACCGTTTTGTAAAATTTTTGGAATTTAAGGAATAAGAGTAAATTATTAAAAGTTGCTATACTATGCTGGAATTTAGTATTAGTATGCTTAATTGGTTAAATTTGAAAGAATTTATAAATTTATGGATTAAATTGCTAAGTTTGAAAATGTTGAGAACCAACTAGTAATTAGGGATCATTTTGTAAAATTTGAGGAATTTAAGGAATTAGAGTAAATTATAAAAAGTTGGTATACTATGCTTGAATTTAGTATTAATATGCTTAATTGGTTAAATTTGAAAGAATTTATAAATTTAGTGATTAAATTGCAAAGTTTGAAAATGTTGAGAAGCAAATAGTAATTAGGGATCATTTTATATTTGATGTTTATTTTTTATTAAAGTAGATAACATGCAATTGATTATTTGAATAAAACAATGTAATAATTGAGTGTAATATTTAATTTTTTTTGTCTAGATTTGTTGAAACATGGCAGAAGAAAATGTTCTTTTGAGACTAGATGGTCGACACATTTCGAGTAATTTGGGAGAACTGGTAATATGATCGACTTATTTTTATTTGAGAACGGTGTATTAATTCTAATTACAATGATTAATAAATTGCAGGATGACGAACAACGAGTCCTTCGTCCTCAACTTATCAACTGTGAGATGCCAGATCAACGTATTGTTGATAATTTGAAAACAGTGGGTTTTTATGATGTTGCTTTTGTAAGAGAATTTCGGTTGATCCCCGGTTTGATAAGTGCATTAATTGAAAGGTGGAGACCAGAAACTCATACTTTTCATCTTCCATATGGTGAATGTACGATCACTTTGGAGGATGTGGCTTTACAACTAGGGGTTCCTACAAATAGAATGGCAGTGGTTGGAAATACAGATCTTGACATGTTTGAAATATGTGAGCGTTACCTTGGGAAGGTACCAGACAAAGATATAGCAAAAGGGTCACGGCTGAGATTATCCTGGTTGGCAAATGAGTTTAAGCTCGATCCACAATGTAGTGAGCGAGACATTATATATGCAACTCGAGCATATATATTACGTTTGATCGGCGGAATCTTGATGCCAGATAAATCCAGTAATCTTGTCCATATACAATATCTTCCGTTTTTGGAGAACTTCTTTATGACCCGTCAGTATAGTTGGGGATCAACAATATTGGCATTCTTGTATCGCGAGATGTGCAAGGCATCATTAATTGTTAATGATGCGTATACGACTGAAATCGGTGGATGCACGATGTTATTACAATCGTGGGCGTGGTACAGAATTCCATGGTTAACACCGATTAGCCGAATTGCAGTTGACTTTCCTCTTGCCGGAAGGTAATTTTATTGATTTAAAATATTTTATCTTTAATTAAATAAAGAATATTTTGTAAATGAAAAATAATTACAGAATTTTATTTTGATTGGTATACAGATGGAGGCATAAAATAGAAAGAACGGGGTTAGCGCACAACAACGTGAAAGAGTTTAGGTTTAAGATTGACATCAAATGTAAAGTTGAGGTATATATAAAATTAATAAGTGAATTTATTTTTTATTTTTTATTATGTTTATATTATAATATTGTTATTTATTAATTTGTTGATTTTTATAATTATTTAATTAAATAATAACTATATAATTTTATTTTATAGTTTATTTGGAGGCCGTACGATGATCAAGAAATTATTTCGTGCGTACCTCAACATGTCTGGGAGGGTTGTGAATATTGGTGTGCTGTTACACCATTGATCCATTTCATGTTTGTGGAGTTCCAATTTGCCGATAGAGTGTTGAGGCAGTTCGGCTTCCACCAACATATTTCAGTCATTCTAGAGAATCATGATGCTCTCCATCGATTAGATGGGCGGGGTAGGGTCGGTGAGGCATGCTAACCATATCAATCATTGGAACAACAGGGGTTCATACTTGCCAACGCTCACTCCCATACAAGCAGATGACTTTGACTTCAAGAGTTCGGATTACCTGAATTATTTTTGGGAACATGGAAAGCCGTTCTTGACAACGATCAGAGAAAGGCGACAATTTATAGAGTATACGAAAAAATTCGGTAAACCCGAGAAACCAAGAAGGACTGGGACTGGGAGTGGGAGTGGGAGCGGGAGTGGGAGTGGGAGTAGGAGTTCTTCTCACCGTGGAGCAGAACAAGAGACAATGGATAATATCCCACCAGAATCTTTTGATAACACAAGATCATTTAGTCAAGTGGTTGGTGATTCTGGTGTTACGCCCTACACTCCTCAGCATGTTCCTCATCAATCACTCATGTTCCCTCCTATGTTTGGGGCAACAAATGATTTTGATCAGATGACATCTATGATGACAAGTACGAGTGTTTGTCCTCAGATGGGAGAGCATAGTGGTGGTGGGCATGTATTTACAACACCAAAACCTATGCCCTCGATGAATGAGCATGTTGGTTATGCTGAACAAACTCCTAAACAAGTGCAACGACAACAACGAAACCGACGTGGACCTCGACATTATTACTCAACAACACCCCGAGTCCGACAAGAGTTGTAATTCTTATTTTAATTATTTGTATCAAATTAAAGTAATTGAATCGAATATATTTACTATTATTATATCAGTAAGTATAAATCATTAAAGTCAAGTAATTATTATTAAATCATTAAAATTAAATCATTAAAATTAAGTAATTATTATTAAATTATTAAAATTAAATCATTAAAGTAATTATTTATTAAATCATTAAATCATTAAATCATTAAATCATTAAAGTAATTATTATTAAAGCATTAAAGTTAAATCATTAAAGTCATTATTATTAAATCATTAAAGTAATTATTATTAAAGCATTAAAGTTAAATCATTAAATCATTAAAATTAAATCATTAAAGTAATTATTATTAAATCATTAAAATTAAATCAGTAAAGTAATTATTATTAAATCATTAAAGTTAAATCATTAAAGTAATTATTATTAAATCATTAAAGTTAAATAATTATTATTAAATCATTAAAGTTAAATAATTAAATTTAAATAATTATTATTAAATATGTACTCGAGTAATTGAATCGCATATAATATAAAAATTTATAAAATAATAAGATTACTGCTGAGGTCTATACTGTGGAAGGTTTGGACAATTTCTTTTTGAATGCCCTTCACCTCTACATAATCCACACCTCTTCGGTTGACCTTTCTCTCTAATATGTATATCCATACTGGTATGAATACGAGTAGATTCTGGTCGACCCGTTGGACTTCTACGAAGTAGTGGATTTGGCAACCATTCATCATGATCTCGATTGTCCCAATAAGATTCATTTGGGATCAGTCTGAACTCATAGTTGTATATATTTAATATCCTCTGTAGGTGAAAGCACTCATCAACATAAGTGTATGAATTGATTCCAGTATGCATACATGCAGCGACTGCATGAGCACACGGATATCTCCACGCCTGAAAGCGGCCACAATCACACCATCTTTGTCGTAAATTAACAGTAAATGATTCTCGATCTGCTCCTTCGTTGCGACGTATGCATGCGATGAAAACAAAAGTATGTCCAATTCGATCGAAGTCATGAACAAACATTGAGGTTGCCATACGCTTATTTGCTTCCATTGCTTCTACCACCGCCGGAGCCCAGATTTTACCTCGATTTATCAGACACTTGATCTCTTTCCCTTTATCAGACCAAACTTTAGCCAACCTAAAGTACGTCTCTTTCACCACACTCGCTATTGGGAGATGTCGTGTACCTTTTAGTACTGAATTAATGGCCTCAGCAAGGTTTGTAGTCATGTGTCCGTATCTCCGACCACAATCGTATGCTTGCGACCACTTCTCCCGCTCGATTTTCGACGCCCATTTCCAAACGCGCTCATCTATGGCCTTCAAATCCTCCAATCTCTTGTCAAAATTTGGTTGGCGTAGTTCATATCCTGTTTCAAAATAGATATTGTGTTAAAGTCAATTTATAAACAAACACATAAATGAGTACAAATGCTGAAAATAAAACTTACCCATGCTGACTATCTCCCTACGAATACGACCGTTATGAAACTTCTCAATACAATTCTTACCAATATGACGGATACAATATGCGGGATATGCGTGCGGAGGTGTCCAACGACTTCCCGGTCGTTCAATTGCTGCCAAAAGGCCAGTTCCTCGATCGGATATAAAGGAAACTCCTTCTTCTCGGACGACATACTTACATAGATTATTGAGAAAGAAGTCCCAAGCCTGTGTTGTCTCTCCTTCAACGATGGCGAATGCAATTGGGAATATATTTCGTTGACCATCCTGCGCAACTGCTATCAATAATATATGTCTGTATTGACCGTATAACCACGTACCATCTATTTGGACCATACGTTTGCAAAATAGAAAACCTTCTATGCAAGACTTGAATGCCCAAAAGAGTCTATGGAATATTCTCTTCCCTTGAACAAGTTGATCTTCTCGGTCGTATGCAGGCATGGTCTGAGACTTCACGATGGTTCCAGGTATGAATTGTTTCATAGCTCGTAACAAATCAGGTAACTCATTGTATGATGTATCCCAATCGCCATATATCAACCTCCTTGCCTTCTCCTTCGCATGCCAAACGGGTTTGTATTTTACATTGTATCTGAACTGGTCTCGAATAGATGCAGCTAACACCGAGCAAGGGATCCTTGGATTTTGTTCAACCAAAACCTTCACATATTGACAAATTACATCAGAGTCCAGTAGTCGGTGGTCTTGTTCGATAGAGTTTTGCAAACATGTGTGTGGACCATTGTACCTTGTGATGACCCAAGCATCTTGCCTCTGCATTTTGGACACTCTGATCAACCATTTACACTCGGGCCCATATTTAACACACTTCGCGTACAAAGTTTTCTGGTTGGACTCTGCAGTCTTGCAATCTACATGGCCTCTTATGCAATACTCTTTAATCGCTAGTGTAGCTTCTTTTTTTCCTCTGTATTGCTTCCCAACTGCTAATTCACTAGAGTTATCGGACGATTCAATCATGTAACCTGAAGTTAAATGTGGCATCTCCGGGAATTCAGGTGCCCTCATTGCTTCATAATCAATCTCCTGCATGTGGGGGGTAGGTTGATACGATGTCGAATATTCATCAATATTGATATCAACTTCATCACCATGGAACATGGCATCATCCTCAGCCAAAAGAGGTTCCTCAATTTCTTCATCTTCACTGGAATCTTCAAGTATTTCTTCTCAGCGGTTTTCAGCATCATACTCTGCGGCTCCAGATGTTCCACCAACTTCATTTGCACTTTCCAACATCGCCACAAAGCTGTTCATCGACCTATATGTTGGGTTATCGAAATGACTCTCGAAACCCATTTGAGATGAAGTTCCAACCGCATTTATTGATGACCCAGACACATTAGATATATTACACAACTCAACAAATAACTCAATAATTGGAATATTTGTTGAGTCATGTAATTCAACCATAGTTATAATATCATCGTCTTCTTCAAGTGGTACTGCAGCATACCTGACCGGATTGAGACATACCATAAATCTGTACCTCAAACCATCAACTTTAGCACGTATTTTTCTTTCTATCCTCTCCTTGATCTCTGCAAATGTGATGTCCCTTTTAAACATCATATTTATAGGTGTTTCAGGCTGAAAAATAACTCCGACCTCATTTTCCATCATATGTCCATTGTAATAGACAATAGTAAAAAATTTGTTGCTCATTTTCTCTACACGTAAAAATATAGATATTCAGAATAAATTACATTAATAATGTAATGAAAATTAATTATTTACAAAACTATAAATAATAAATATAAATTATGTTAACAATTGTTTTATAAAAATAATACTTAAATACATTATTATTACGGTAAAAATGTCAGGATTACATAATGAGAATTTTTTTCCCACTAAATCAAAATAAAAATTCTAATAATTATTATATAAAAATACAACTAAAAATTACACGAAAATTTAAATTAACAATAATACTCAAACTTAAATTTTCTGTATACCTAATCATCAAACTTACATTTTCTAATTTTAAATTAACATTAGTACTCTAAATTACATTACTATGGTCTCATGAACAAAATTTAAATGTATCATTCTCCTAACATATATGAGCATTCTTTCAACACGAAAAAAAAACAGAGTTCGCATGGGAAACGAGAAAGAACTTACGTGTTTTTGAACGACGTTAAACCAAAGCTCGAAAAATTACTGAACCAACAAAAATCTCCAATATCACTTCAAGCAGCAGCTCCAATTGAATCTAATGCAAAAAAAAATTCCCTCACTTGCTTCTGTAAGTTAAAACCAACTGCATGCAATGAAATACAATACCCACCCCTATTTTACAACAAGTCGGTGCACCAATTATTGACGTTTTTTTATAATATCATCCCTGCAATTGAAGACTTCGAGCAAATTATTAGTCTCAAAGCATGCAACAAATCTCACGCTTCAGGCGAATCTCACGCTTCGGCCACAAAGAATACAGACGCATGCAGAACGAATCTCGGAGGAAGAAGAAGACGCCGAGATTTCACGGCCACCTGCAACCAAATATTCTCCATGCATAGCTGAAGACGCCGAAAAATCGAACGCCCTTGTAACCCTATTAACTAAAGACGCCGAGCAATCCCATTATTATTGTATTCAAGTGTCAAAGCAACTCTGCATGCATGCAGAGAGTCATGCAGAGATTCAGACGTCCAGGCCCCCCAGCATGCATGCACGATTCAGAGAGTCATGCAGAGATTCCCGTGCGCCAGACGACAGGTGAAGACGCCGAGAGATCCACCTTGGCATTCCCTGTAGCATGCAGAAGACGCCGAGAGATCCCACTGTCAAATTGCTTGAAGACGCCGAGCATTCCCCTAGTGTCATGGAAAATATTAACCCCAAAGACGCCGAGAAATCAAGCATGGAAAAAATTAACCCTAAAAACGCCGAGATATCCGAAGAACCACTTGAAGCATTGTACATTTCACCCCATTTGAGAAATAATAAGTAAACTGGATTTTTTTAGGAATTAAACAATCACTCTATCATTATCTGGGCACTTTTGCCATAATATTGGAGTGGCCGCCACTTTTTGAAAATTCCAGTGTTTTTGGTAATACTTCGACGATGTCTAGTCAATAGCAAGAGAGGTATGACGGTCAAGCCTCGACTTTTGCAACTGGCACTCAGGTAAACCATTTCACATTGTAACGCATATTGCCTGTCAAATGTATTGTCAAGTGACCCACTGTCTTCGAACAGTCATGGGATGCTTTTAATGGTTTTGCTGAACCACTTCCTGTTGAGCCACAGGTAGTAACATACAATCATTTGGCGAACACTGATGAACATTTGGGCTTGGCAATTTCGGAGGTTCGCTATTTTTATTTCTAATGATGCAAAAAATTTGCTTTTCCGTAACTTATGTTTAAGATGTCTGCTCCTGCAGAACCATGAAAATGATGGCATCCAAACAGCCGATTCCCGTGCTTGTTTTGCTATTGCTACTCTTCCGTCAGAGAACGGCACAGCACCATTATATGCTCCATCAACGAATCCACTTTTGGTTTGTTCTTTTAACTTACAGGTTCTTTTGTTCTTGAACTTATTTTGCAGGGAGAACAACAGTCGCATGCTGCTGATCATATAAATCAACCAACCCATTTGATCTTCCTTATGATTCTGAATCGGAACAAAATGATAAGGTATACGTCGCATTTTCTTTCCTGACACTATGTATCATGCATGTTGATTATTCAATATCTTCTTCATTTCTATAAAATTGGTTAATGGTTTACGGCATACTGCAGTTCTTTGATATGAGTTCGTTAAAAACCACACTTCCTAATGCTCAGTCGCCTTCCCCCTTTCTTGGCGGTGTATCACAATCGTGGCTTCCTCAGAATCCAGCGGCACCGTATATTCCAGCAACACCACAAGGTAGTTCATGTTGTCTACTTGGATAAAGAGCCATAATCATTAAGTTCATGCTTGGATGATCTCTAAGGCTATATTACTTTGATTTTTCTTTCTTCTCTAGTTTATTTCTGCAAGTGGCTTTATCTACATGTCTGGTCAATAACAAGTTCGCAATTGTCGTAAGTTATTTATTACGTTATCGTCAATTTCATCATTGTTACTAGAATTTCAAAATAGTAAATGAATGCGTATGGTGCATGATTATATCATATATTCATATGCTTCCGTAAGTTAAGATTCGTTTTCGATAAACAGGAATGGACCAGCTCAAGGACCTGTTGCTTCCATCGGAGGGAACCCTTTCGCGTAGAATCGATCGCCAACAATAGCTTTTTAGTCCTCAGTCTCTCAGTACATGCATTAGAACTAAATATGTTTAGTCATTCTAATTTTTTCTTCTTTGCGAAAAAATAATATTGTTGTCGAGGCCGAAAATTCCTTTTACCATCTCGTCTTTAAGGCCTCTTGTTTGTGAAAGCGACTCGTCGGTCGGAAGCAGTGATGCAGCGAGGAGAGAGTTGTAGGGGATGGTGCTTAGGGTGGCAAAGACATGAATGGTATTGTAATTTGTTTGCAGCTTACTATGTGGATTGTTTTGCTTGCAAATCTGGAGATATCTTCACTAAATCTGGTTATTAGCATTATTGTAATATGAAATTTTTTGGGTAAACTACATAAATGATCCTTTTTTTTATTGTCATCAAATTATAAAAAGTTACAAAATGGTTATTAACATTATAGACATGTAATATTTTGGTCATTTGTATGTGGAATGTCATGAACCGTTTAACAAAATGATGTCATGAGATGTTAGTTCAAGAGTTAATACTTAATTGAACTTTTGAATTATAATTAAAACATCAATTTGATACTTCTAAAATTCTTTTCTTGATAAATTTAAAAATTATAAAAATAATCTAAAAATTCATAATATGTTTTCTAAATATATAAAAAAATAGTATTTTTAAAAATATTAATCACACAAATGTTAAATTTTTTCATTCTAAAAATCATAAAATTTTAAACATTTATTTAAAAAGATGAGTAAATTGTATCGCATGTCCTCCAAGTATGATGTCATTTTAAATTGGTACCTTAACTTTTTAATATTCCAATTTCATCCTTAAACTATGACTATTGATATGAATTAGTCCTTAAAATTTGAATATTTCAATTTCTTCCCCAAACTATAATCTTCATTCTAAATTTGTCCCTAAATTTTAATATTCCAATTTCATCCCAACTATATGTGTATACTAATCACATTCATTGTTACTAAAATCATTAGCCAAGTTATTTATTATATGTTTGAAAAGAAAAGAAAATTTAGGTTAAACTATGGTTGAAACTAATTACATATTTGGATGAACTTGGGGATAAAATTGGAAAATTCAAAAGTTTGGGGGACCAATTTAGAATGAGTCATAGTTTATGGATGGAATTGAAATATTAAAAATATAAGGACTAATTTAGAATGAAAGTCATAGTTTGGGGATGAAATTAAAATATTCAAAAGTTTAAGGACCAATTTAAAATAAGAATATAGTTTGAAACATATTATGCAATTAACTCTAAAAAAAGCTAAAAAGTTGTATCAAAATTCAATTTGTGTAGTTTACCCAACACTCTTTTGAAAAATTGACATAGTCCATTTTTGTCAAAATGCATTCCCCTAAATGCAAAGGGACAATAAAGTTAAGAGTGTACTTCCCATCTATTGTGGTAGTGATGAAGAAAAAGTGAGGAAAATGGAAACAAAAGATAAATCGGGGGGGGGGGGGTTAATTAATGGTGCTTTCTAATTGCAATGGTTGAAAATTTTGGTGTGTTAATAAGGGGGCTTAAGTAGGGATGGCAAACGGGCGGGTCGGGTGCGGATATCCCCTCCCCATCTCCATACCCACCTAATATTTTTCAATCCACCATCCGCCCACCACCCATGATGGGTATAAATTTTCAAATCCACACCCGCCCACGCGGGTACATTTTCAAATTCATCCCCACACCCACTACCCACTAGCGACATACCCATCTGGACCCGCCTGACAGCAAACTAATGGGATGTTGGAGTTGATTCCCAGACAGTTCGTGATGGGGTAGCAGCGCATGCTTCAATTTGTCAGAGGAGTAGCTCTACGAATGTTATGGAGACAGATTGTAGGGAGCATGTAGTCGTAGAGCTGGATTGTTGTGTTGCTTTCGATGTTAATGCTCATAGTGCGCCTAATATGGGTTTTGAGGGGCTAAAGAATGAAAACTGCTGTTTTTGATGTTAATGCTTATAGTACGGCTAATTTGTGTTTGGATGGGCAGCATGGGCTAAAGAACATGGAAAGTGACATGGCTAGTGGGATTATGGGTTTAATCAAAGAGCCGAATTTAAAGACCAGATTAAAGACTAAATATCCTTAATATTTGGATAAATTATATGTTATATATTATACAATATTAAAATTTATAAATTAGTCTCTAAAATTACACCTAAATTCATAATGGTCCAAAATTTAATAGATATTTAGCTGGGTAGGCAGATGTGGGGCTGGTGGATGCGGGGCGGGTAATGTCTCAAACCCATTACCCGCCCACCACCCACGACGGGTATCACTTTATAAATCCACACCCGCCCACTACCTGCTAAAAGTATACCTATCTCCGCTCTAATTGGAGCGAATGCGGTGCGAAATCCACTAAACTGTACCCGTTTGCCATCCCTAGGCTTAAGGCAGAGTTATTTTTATTTATGGTATAATTATTAGTATTCGATTAATTGATTAACTAATTCGTAATAAATACTACAAAGATCCATTATAATGATGTTTTTTGGTATAATTTTTTTCATTCGTAATATCAAGGTATTGATCTCCGATATTGTTTAGAAAATCTAACCTTTCATCTTATTAATTTAACTAGTAACTAGCAAATAAGAGATATTGTATGAGATCGATGTTTCTCTAATCGTGTACTACATTTGGTAGACAAATAGAAATTAAGCTTCAATTATTGTCATCTTTTTCCTCAAGATTTTACACACCCATTGAAGATTTTGAAGCTTGTCCATTTATAAATCAATCGCACGTGAAACAAGGGAGATATTAGGGAAGAAATAAGGTTTGTAAATTGTATTTATAAACAAGGACGAACGTGAGAATTTATGTCAGGGGTGTAAATTTAAGAAGTTATATTAAAAATTGTAGAGATTACAAAGTTATAAAATTTTAGGGGCACGAAATTAGATAATCGATAGAAAATATAAAAAAAAAATTTCTAGGAAATACGATCGCACATCCAACCACCCCTCGCAGGGACGGAGCTCCCTTAGAGCCCAAGGGGCCCCGACCCCTGTTAAAATTTCTAGGAAGTACGATCGTCAGCTGCCGTCAATCGCGATAGATGGTGGGCGTTCGATCTCAAATTTTATGGATCGATTCGCCTAGACCCTTGAGTTTGAATCTGGTGGTTGTTTCACCAAAAAAATATCCATAAATTTGTAAATCTAGAGTGAAACATTTTGGTAACCATCAACGAAAAAAAAAAGGGAAGAAAAGGGGGAAAGGGCGCTAGGTTTTTTGAGTTTAATTTCGATAGCTTCGATGGTAATAACCTTCATTAATCATTATAGATGAATTGTAATTATGTTAATTTGGAAACATGATTTAATTGTTTCCATAAAAAATTATTTATTCATAACCTTACCGACAAATACAATTGATAGAAGCATGAAGAAAAGATTCATGAACAAAGGCAAAATAACGAACCGACCGTCAAAATCAACAACAGCAAAAATGATTTAAATGTGAACCAATAAGAAAGGTCTATTAGTGGTTTTTTTAAATAATGTAATATAATATTTATATTGTTTGGATTTTTTTGTAAATAAAATATTAAATGTTTAAACCTATTTAATTTCACGTCAATAAATTAAATTAATCCGTTAATGGTATTTTTTTCCTAAGAAAACAGAAATTAAATTGAAATATTTCTTTTTTGTTGATTATTGCTAAAGATATGAAATGGAGATCGATTATTTCTATAATTTCGTTATTAATTTTTGTTTAATTTGGAGTAACTAAGCTTAGTTTTGATCTGATTTTATCGACTGCCACAATGAGACTTAAAAATAAATATTTTAATGTAAAATAATAAAAGTGCTCAAAATAACAACCTTCATGTCGATGACTATAGGATATATTTTATTAAGTCATTGATTGTTAAAAATTATAAAATGTCTCCGACTACATGAAGTTGCTTTGTTGAGTCCCTCAACTATTAGAAGTTACAAAACAATCACCCGACTATTTATCATGTTTCAAACTCGTCATTTTTCATTAAAATTTTGACGGTAGTATGAGTTGTACTAATCTGTTGATTGGGATATGATAAAATTCGTTTTCATAATCTCAAATGACTATCGTATCCCAGTCAACATGTTAACGTTCATCTCAGGCGATCGTTATTTTTTTAATGGAAATTATGAGTTTGAAACTTAATGAATAGTCGGGTGACCATTTTGTAACTTTTAATAGTTGAGGGACTCAACAAAGCAACTTCCTATAATTGTGGGACCAAATTTTTAACTTATAATAATTAAGAGACTCAATAAAACAATATCTTATAGTTGGGGACCATTTGTATATTTTACCCTAAATATAAATACAATATAAATTATTGTATTGTAATTTATATCATAGTTTAAAAGTCATGGATACAGCGGTAAGATTTATTATATTTTTAAAGATATTGGAGATGATATTATTTAAATGAACAATTACGAACCCAAATATATACAACATAAGTTAATTGTCCCAACGTCTTTCGACTATAATCCAGATTTTAAATAGATGCATATATGCAACAAAATAAGGGTCGACCTGAATTTTTTTTATTAGTTTAAAGTGACTAGAATATGGTATTTATGTAAAAAAAATTCAATCAATTGACAATAAACGTATATACACCCTGCAGACATAGTTATTTAAACTTCGAACCCTATGAATAACAACGTTCTTTTTTACTACTAAAATTATTTGATGGATTCCGACCCCGAACATGTAAATAGAAAAAGGGAGAAGAAAACAATGGTGGGACACAAAAATTAAAGACACGACATAAAAGAACCTACGCTAACGGCATTGAGAAGGAAACTATGATTTATGTCATTTTCTTTCTTGTTAATTTGTTCGCTATTTCATTTGTTTTTTTTAACCCTAGAATTTATAAGTTCTTAGAACAAAGTTAGTTTAGGTTTAGTTAAATTATAAAATAATGTTGAAGATACGAAGTTTTGATTGTCATTTGGCTTCATTAACTAAGACAATAGTTGTTTGTTATGTCGATGACATTATCAACGGAAATAATTATTTTATGTTATTAGACAAGAGGAAGTAAATATTAATGGTGAAATTGCATTTTGATCCCTCATGGGATCCTAAACATTTGATCCGGTGCATTTGAGAATTATAAAATTATAATTTAGAACAATGATAAATTTTCATTTAAACCCTTAAAATTATGGTTTATTTTCTACTTTTTAAAAAATTCGTTTTACTTCATCTTTGATAAAAGAGACGAGAAGGGAGAAATGGATAAACAAAAGAATCAACCGTACTCGACTAAAGCTGGTGATCGAACTCAATGATAGTTGTCTAACTCCGATTGGATGTGTCTTACCTAAGATAGGATTATGTCTCTTTCGACATGCCTTGGTTCAATTAGGGGCTTGTTTCTATTTCATTTGATGTATCATGTTCTTGCACAATGCCGATACCAATTTGTCGATTAAACCTAAGGTAGGGCCAAATCATAACTCGACCTTTATTATCTCTTTGCAAAGCCCACTAGTCCGATTATAAAATCGAACACGTTTTATTATTCTCTATCATTTTTTAAAATTCTTCTAAAATCTCTTTAAAGTTCACAAACTTGTATAAAAATCTACCATATTTCAACTTGAGGATTTTCTCGAATATAAGGGATTTTCATCAAACGATCAGAGGAGAAGATCAGGGTATTAAAACATCAAATCGTTAGATGTATCTTCCTTGGTTTTGAATGGATTTTGTGAAAAATAAATTTGTAGGAAAAAAGAGTGAAATATGAACATTTTGATACTAATCTTATTTATAGTAGAGACCGATAAGGAAGACGATCGATCCACATCGAAGATCTGAAATGATCATCCAACTATAATGTACTATTTTGTTGAGTCATTAAACTATTAAAAATTACAAAATGGTCATCCGACTATTCATATGTTCCAAACCCGTCCTTTTCCATTAAAAAAATAACAGTCATTTAAATTGTATGATAACCTGTTGATTAAGATATGATAAAATTTAATCCCAGAACCATTTTATCTATATAGTCATTTGAGATTTTGAAACCAGATTTTATCATGTCGCAGTCAGCAAGTTAACATCTAACTCAAACATCGTTAATTTTATAACAGAAAAAGATAAGTTTTAAACATATGAATAATTTGATGACAATTTTATAACTTTTAATAGTTAGAATACTCAACAAAATAACTTCTTATAGTCAATTGATCGTTTTATAACTTTTAATAATTGGGTAGTCAAGAAAAACACGTCCTATAATCCATAAACCATTTATGCACTTTACCCTAGAGCATTATACTCTTTTTTAAGTGTAAGCGTATTTGGTCTTTTTGGATTCAAAGAGACGGTGGCCGCAGAGCCCAAAATCTGGTTTAAGGTAAGCGATGCGCCCCGAGAAACGGTTTTCCTTTTCGGCTTCCGTTACAAAGTGAACAGTCAGCATACACATGCGTTGCACGGTTTCCACTTTCCACAAAGGGACAAAATTCACGCACGTGGCAAAACCCACTTAAAGCAATATACGTATATTCTTTATCAAATTGTTATATATATATATATATAGGATCATATTATATAATATAAAATTATTTATAGTTTTATATAGATTAGAATCGTTCCATAAGTGAAAATAGATAAATAAGATTAAAAATAAGAAATGTGAAGATATTTATTAGAAAAAAATAAGAAGTTAATCTCAGTCATCTATTTTTACTCATCCAACGGTCCTAAATCTATGTAAAACTAAAAAGTTTTACATATGTGGATCATAACCTATATATATATATATATTCTAACCCTCAAGCTCTGACATTAACCCTAAAAGGAAAATAATATTATTTTATTATTAGTTAAAAAATATTTATTTATGAGTTATAAATTTTAATTAAATCTAAATCATTTATTTATTTAAATCCAATGACTATAAATTAGTGCAAAACTTATTAGTTTTATATGGTGTAAATGAATCATAATCTATATATTTATTTATTTTATGATATATAGATTATGATTCATTTACACCATATAAAACTAATAAGTTTTGCACTAATTTATAGTCATTAGATTTAAATAAATAAATTATTTAGATTTAATTACAATTTATAACTCATAAATAAATATTTTTAACTAATAATAAATAATATTATTTTTCCTTTTAGGGTTAATGTTAGAGCTTAAGGGTTAGAATTTTTAAGATTTAGGGTTTAGGTTTGGGATTGAAATTGGGGTAAAAAAAGATATTGTGTTATTGTGAGTTAAAGAAACATTTAAACTAAATCTTTAACATTTATTTATTTAAATATAATTAATATAAATTAGTGTAAAATTTATAAGTTTTACATAGTGTAAGTGAAACTTATTTATTTGTCTAAAATCTTTGTAGTTATTAACAACGTACGTACATCCTACAAATGCAGTTATTCAAACAAGAGACAGTTAAAATGAAGAATACTTTCTTTTATCGTTAAGTTTATTTAATAAATTTGAGGATATTAAATATTATATTCGGTATTAGTGGTATTTATTAGGTTTGCTGACTACCCTAAAGCCCTCCAAAGAAATGAATGATCCCACAGTCAAACAAGCAAAACCAACCCATTATTATTACTTTTGAAACCACCAAAAACAAAGTCTCCCTAAATACGTTACAACCTAACCTGCATAGGCATTTTTCTTGTGACACAGGTTTCTCATGCATGCATGATGAGTGTGAATTGTTTTCTCCCTAAAATGTTTTCTAGGTTTACAAGCATGCATTTCAATTCCGATTCTTTTATTGAGTTTATTGACTATTAAATATTACAAAATTGTCTCCCGACTATAGAGAGTTACTTTATTGAGTCCTTCAATTATTTAAAGTTATAAAATGATCACTCGAGTATTTATTAAATCTGATATTCTATTCTACGTAATAGAGATGGACCGAGAGAAACATGTGTCGCCTCCATGAAAATTTAAAATTATCATATATTTTAATTTTTAATATATTTTCTATTAAAAATTTATTTTCACCACTAAAATTTTATTAGTTCATCCTCTCTAAAAATTTTAAAAATTTATTCCTATACATAAAATTATACGTTATTTCTTAGTATACATTAATATATTTGAAACATTGTTGTATAAATATAGATTGAATAAACCACGTAGTATACAATCTTTGTTAACAAATAAATATAAAATTTTATAGATATTTTTTTAAATAATAATAAAATTTAATTTATTATTGGTGAAACGGACAAAATCTATGTCTGTGCTGGGAAGCTCTCCCCTCATGTCTTATTGGGCACATCGTCATTTTCTTAAACTTTGACGGCTTAACACTTAACAATCTCCAATGTTCAAAGTAATGTTAAAAAATTGTTGAGATGTTATTATATATATATATATATATATTTTTTAAACTTATAAAATTTAGGGTAAAATATACAAATGGTTGTTGCCTATAGGATAATATTTTATTAAGTCTCTTGAGTATTAAAATTTATAAAAAGGTCCTTTGACTATAAAATATTATTTTGTTGAGTCCCTCAACTATTAAAAGTCACAAAATGATCACCCGACTACTCATTATGTTCCCAACTCGTCATTTTCTGTTAAAAAATTGACGGTCATCTGAGATGGACATTAACATGATGACTGAAATATGATAGTTATTTGAGATTTTAGGATCATATTTTATTATATCACAATCAACATGTTAACGTTCAACTTAAAATGTCGTTAATGTTCTAACGGTAAAGGTGACTATTTAAAAACTTTTAATAGTCGAGATACTCAACGAAGCAACACTACAATCAGAGGATCATTTTGTAATTTTTATTAGTCGAGAGACTTAATAAAGCAATACCCTATAGTCAAAGGATCATTTGTATACTTTATCCTAAAATTTATAACTTCATTTAGACACTAGTTGTTAATAAAAAGATAAAAATTGAAGATTAATTTGAGAGTGTATGTAGAGTTTTTCTTGATAAAATCATATTATATGTAAATCATTTTGGATATTCAACAATATTCTTTGAAAATATTTTTAAATTATTTTCAATGACATCATATTATCTTCAAAATCATCTTACGTCATGATTGTTCTATAAGTTTATACTCATTAGTCTTTAACATGACTTATTAATGTCGAATCTAATAATTAATAGTCATATATGTATAGTCCGTAATCTACTAAAAGACACGATGATCTTGGACTATTAACAAGCATGATGATCCTATGTATGACATTAGTTGTCAAAAGGTCAGTATAAAAGTTCATCGAACGTACGTGATAAAGAGACTCTCTCTCTATTTCTACTCTCTCACTTACATCGTTTATCTTCTTCTTTCTTCATTTCATCTCTCTCACATAGAAACGTAGGCTAATGGTTGTTAACTCATGATATTGATTCTCCACTCAAACTAAATATGAGAATTGTTAACGATCGACAAGATAAATTTGTTCCTACAAATAAATTTCAAACTAGATGAATTCAATTTGTCGATATTCTATTATTTGATTAAATTAAATTTAAATTTAGAAGAATCAAGTTTTTTTTGAACCAAATCTAAAGTAACAAACATGTAATGATATTTAATATCATATTTAATTAATCTTAATCTATAAACAAAACAAAACCCTGCACCAAAACCAAAACAAAAACAGAGACACTCCCCCAACGCACACACACGAGCGGTTCTCCGGTTGCATGCAAAGCCCCAGGCTTTATTTATTAATTTTCCCATTTCTTAAATAAATAAATAAAATCAAAAAAAGCATAGAGATTCATGTACTATTAATTTGTGGACATTATATTATTCCTTCTTTCAATCTACTTTAACTCGGAAAATAAATTTTATGTATTTTTTAATCAATGATTTTATCATTAATTGTACAGTGTTGATATGATAGTTTATGATGATTATTTAATCATCTACGATATTGATGAATTAAATTGATAACTCAAATATAACAGATAAATTATTATGTTAGTATCGTAAATCATCACGTCATCACTTTAAACTATCACATCAGTACTTAATAATTAACTATGAGAATAATGAGTAAAAAGATCATATTAAATTTATTTTTTAAGTTAGATATTTATTTATTAAAATAAATATCCCTCCGTCCCCTTGCTGACCTCAGTCTCCATTGCCTTTTTAATCCCAAAAAAAAACTAACAGATTTTGCAAACAAAAGGCAGGGAAAAACAAATCAAGCACCTCTTCTTTTAAATCCTCTGTTTCACCCCCTTTGATTTTCACAAATTCACATTTTTTTTTCACTTTCTCTCTTCCCAAACACACTCATCTTCCAATGACTGAGACTTGAAAGAGATAACTTTGCTTCTTATTTCTTTGATCATCTGGGTTTCTTTTCTGGGTTTTTGAGAACAACGAGTCCACAAGAGATGAACATCTTTGCTCTTCCTACTAATAACTCTCCAATGGAGTTTCAGATTCCAACCTCTTCGATGGAACAAACCAACAAATTTTTGAGCTTTGAGCCTCAAATTGTTGCTGCTGGTGGACTTTCTTTGAGTTTAAATGTTGAAAACGGAAGTAATAATAAAAACTCCGGCGGCGGCGGTACCAAAAAGGGGCACACCAAGCTTTGTTGTAGGGGTCATTGGAGGCTGGCTGAAGATGCTAAGCTAAAAAATCTTGTGGCTCAATATGGTCCTCAAAACTGGAACTTGATAGCTGAACATCTTGAAGGGAGATCAGGTTAAAGTTCCCATGTTGGTAACCATAATCATCAATTTTGCAAATGTTTTATCTTTTTGGTTAAATGGGTGTTCTTTTTTGCAGGAAAAAGTTGTAGATTGAGATGGTTTAACCAGCTGGATCCAAGGATCAATAGGAGAGCATTCAGTGAGGAAGAAGAAGAGAGGCTGTTAACTGCACATAAAGTGTTTGGCAACAGATGGGCAATGATTGCTAGGCTGTTCCCTGGTAGAACTGATAATGCAGTGAAGAACCATTGGCATGTGATCATGGCTAGGAACATAGGGAGCAATCAAGCATTTATAGGAGGAGGAAGCCTTCTTCTTTAGCCACAAGTAACCAATCTACCATTTCATCAGCCTCTACTTGCACTCCAATTCACCATATTGGTATATTTGCAGGTAGGGATGGACCGATGAGATTGACGGGACGATTGTTACTTCTGAAAAATATTAGAATTTGATCTTTTAACATAAATTTTAACATAAAATTATACATTCGTTCTTGTTTTGCAGGTTCGAAAGTGAACCAACATGCTAACTCGTCAGATTCTAACTCAGTAGTTTCAGCAACTGAGTCAGTGGGCACAAATAGGACCAACCACTCCCAAACTGCAGATGGAGATTTGAAGATCAACATGTGCTTCATTGACTTCCTTGGAGTAGGAGCTTCTTAAAAGTAAAGAATCCAGCTTAAAGAGGAAGAGAGGGGTAAAATTGGATCCAATGGGCAAAAATATTGGGTTTCTGCAGTTGGTCTCATAATCCTTATAGTTTTGTATATACAGTTTCGTTCCATATATATCAGAATATAGTTTATGAGAAATATATAAAACTAAAGTTTTGAGGAAAAAAATAGAGAAGAGAGAGTTCTTCTACTCCTTTATAATCAATTATCAATTGTTTAAATATATATTCTTTTGGCAAAGAGGGTAAAGTTGTCTCGATATCATATACAAGTTGATGTCAACTAGGGATGGATCATAGAGTGTTAAGAAGAAGTTTTAATTATTTTATATTTTGTTAATATTTTTATTAATAATTTAATTTTAAATTTCCTAAAATTTTATAATCTCACAACTCTAACTTTATAAATTAAAATATCATTTCAATCAACATTTTCGCTACTCTAATATTCAATTTTGACATTAAATATCAATTATAATTTACACACGTCTAAAAATAACCAAACATGTCTCAAATGATGTGATGCCTTATTCAATTTTAAAAATGAAGTCAATAAAATATTTTATAATAAAAATTAATTTGTTAAATTTAAAATGACGAGGGATCTATGGAATTTCTTTGACCAGAATTCATCATGAAAAAACAACTGAAGATTTTGTCAAAATCATTGTTTATAATTTTCTCTGTCATTTTCTCAATAATCAAACGGAAAATTTATTTTCCCTTAAAATGTAAATATCGTTAATGCATAAATATTATACATTGACGAACCTAAATGACATCCATGTGTAGGGCCCATAAATTTTGGGTTCTGTGACGAATAATATTCTACACTTGTCATTGGACGAGCCTGAGTCCAACACATTTGACACCAAAGGTTTTTTTGTTTTTGTTTTGTTTTCAAATATTACTTGAAGATTACAAGATAATATATGTCCAAAATCTTTCTTAATCATTAACAATGCATATACACCCTGAAGACATAACTGCTCGAACCTAGTATCTCTAGTGAGAACAACACTCCATTTAACCACTAATACCATTTAATGAGTTCCATTTAACACTCAAACTAAAAGTAAGTATGACGAAAGAATCACGTTTAACTCGTGATTGTAGGACATTTGGTACAATTAACTTGTATTTATAAGTGAATTTATAAGAACTCATTAAATTGATTTTAATATTAAAAAAGAAATGTTATTTTCTCTAGAGATCTCAGCTTGGAACATTTACATTTGTAAGACGTAAATGTGTTATCAATAGCCAACAAAGATTTTAAATAAATAATATCTTATAATAAATAAATGAATTTATATTATGATTTCTTAAAGCTTGGGACTTCATGTTTCTTAGGTTATGATTTTTTTGAATAGTTTTAAGGTAAATACAAAAAAGTATTGTTCATAATTTTTTATTATTTAAAAAGTATGTACATGTTTTAAACGTAATTGCTCGAACTCAATACCTTAAAAAAGAATAATATTTTTTTAATTACTAAAATTACTTAATTGATTATTATATTATAATTTCTTAAAGTTTAAACGTCACTTCATGTTTATTATTTATTCAGATTTCTTAATTTCTATACTCACCCTTGACAAAAATGATAATAACCTAATAGATATAATAGATAGAAAGAAAATTGAATGAACAAATTTTTTATGGGTAAACTATGTAGTCCCTTTTGTTTAGAGTCTATTCGATTTTAGTCATCGATTTGAAAATTAAGGATAAATGATCTCTAATATTATTGCTCTATTCAATTTAAGTTACTATGTCGTTAACCCTTAATGAATATATGATATAGTTGAGGGACTAAAATCAAACATGAGTTAACAATTAAGGGATTAAAATCAAACATGAGTTAACAATTAAGAGACTAAAATCAAACGAATTAATAACGTTAAAGACTAAAATCGAATATATAGATAACGTTAGATACCATACACCTTTAATTTTTCAATTATTAACCAAAATAGATCAAACTAAAATAAAAAACCCATTCGTACAGTTTACCCTTATTTATGACTGAAGAATGAAAGAAAAGATTCAAAGTTGCGTATCCAACACCAAAATTGAATGAATTGAACCTGGCCATCATGAATGACATTTAATAACAGTGCTTGTCTTTGATTTGATTTCCCTTTGACCATCCAACTAGCATTTATTTCCATCAACTTTCTTTTCTTTTCTTTTCTTTTCTCTTTAACCAATCAGGTTGAGCAATGTGGTTAATAAAGTCAAGACGATGCAACTGATGAAACATCAACACCATTTCACGGCTACATCAAATGGGGTCTACAAATCTACCATCATCCCTTCTCTTCGTTCCATTTTGAGAATGTTTCATATAGTACTTTTAGGAGTAATACTAAAATTAGCCACCAACGTTTTTCAAGATGATCATTTTGACTCATATTCATTTTTTATCATTTTGACTCCCAACATTTGATTTTGGGAAAAAACTCTCTCTATAGATGAAAAACACTACTTAACACATGATTAACGCTGTAAAATAAAATATTTTTTTTTATCTAAAATGCAATATTGAGGGTTAAAATGCCATAGAAAATAATAATAAAGGACAAAATAATTATTTTGTGAAATGTTAAGGGCCTTTTTGCCATCAAAAAATAGAATAAGAGAAAAAATAATCATTTTGATAAACATTAGGAGGCTAATTTTGACATTATGCCCCATTTCTTAAAAAGGTTTGAATTCAATGCTTTATTATTTCCGGATATGATGATATTTGTATTCTTTTATTAAATATAAATATAAGTACAAAGCAAATTACTAAAGTTTTGTTTGGTAGGATGGAAAATTGATAGGAGAGAGTGAAAATATGGAAGGAAAATAAATTTTGAGGGTGCTTGGCATGGAAGAAAAATGAAAGAGATGATCATTTTTCATCCTCACATATAAAATCAAATCATTGAAATTTGTAAAGAATAGAGGGAGAGAAAATATAAGTTAGTACAAAAACATATATTTTTCAAGTTTAATTTTATTTCCTCCCAATTTTCAACTGACCCATTAATGAATTGAAAGAAAATTATTTTCTACTATTCCTATCAAATACACCAATAACATAAAAAAAATTTATTTATTTTAATAATTTAAGGTGATTACAAGTTAGTATCGATTTAAAATTTTATTAATCAATTGACCACACACACTTTACAGCACAGCTGCTCAAATCTATATTCTCTAAAGAAAATAACATTCTTTTTTACATTGAGACCGCTCAATGAATTCTGAATATTACTTTTATTTGTTCATAATTACATAATTGAACTATATACACATATGGGTATATACATGTATATGTTGAATGCACATTGAATGGGCTAGTTTTTGAAGCAAAGAGAGAGATCCACTTGAAGTAAAGCTCTTGGGCCTTGCATTGCTGCCCGAAACCTTCTTCTTGCCCATGCTACAACCAAAGATGGGCACGAGACCCGATCCCGATCCCGGCCCGATTCGATTGGGTTAGAAATTTTCAAAATAATTTGAGTTCGAATTGGGTCGGGTTGGGTTGGATTCAAGTTTATGTAGAAAATATCTGACTCAACATGACCTAAAGAATAATATAAATTTCCATTATATATTTACAAATAATTACAATAATAACCCTCTATATATTATTTTTTTCAATTAGATCATTATTTTTTTATAAATATATTTATTTTGGGTCAGGTCGAGTTTGAATTTTATCTCAAAAAATCGGATCGTGTTCGGGTCGGGTGAAGTTATCCCTAAATTCATTGAATGGAGGATTTATATTTTCGAGTCGGGTCGAATTGACAAAAAATTTGATCCAACCCACCGTATCCATCCCTAGCTACTACTGCTTGAAACTACATAGAAATCCACTTGAGCTCGGGTGTGAATGTTGAACATAAGAATATTTAATTTTTCGTATAGCTAAAATTTTTCTAAAGGTCAAATTCTTATCATATGTTTGAAAATATATCAAACAAAAACATATTCCAAAACATAAATAGAGTCAGAACACCATAGGCATCATATTATAGTCTAACATATATGATCATTGATTGTGGAATTTGGTTTACTGGTATAAGCTCTCTTTCATAATATTGTTAGCCCTATTCAAACACCTCGATCGATTAAGATATAATAAAAAATAATGATAAATCTAAAAATATTTATGACAGCATTATTTTCATTTAGGATAAACTGAGTATATAGTACATAAATTATCAGTTTTGGTCTATTTTAGCACTTAAATTTTAATTTTTTTTTTCCGAAACGTAATGTTAAATTTTGAACGGGATACTAAAATGAAATAAAAACTAAACTTTACGTATGATTTTAAAAAAATTAAAAGTTTATGCACTAAAACGGATCAAAATTGATAATTTATATATTAAACGCGTAAAATACCCTTTCCTTTAATAGGGAAATCATGTATTGAGAGATGGATCGAGAGGCGATTGAAGATAGTTGATACTCTAAAAATTTTAAATTTTTATGTAATTTAATTTTTTTTTTATATTTTTTATCAATTTTTTTTTTGATATCATATAAATCAACTTACAAGGAAATAGGTTTCACCAGGAACCAAGCTGTCAAGCAAAAACCCAAACTCATTCATGGGGAGAGGCACACCAGAGGAGTGGACCAACACTACATCTTGTCCAAACATGGCCTTGACGTCCAGTGGACCCTTCGGAACTTCGGTCGGAACTCCATTGATGAACACTGTGATGAACCCTAAAACTCGAAAAAGTAAACTTTAGGGTTTACTTCAATCATCAATTTCCCCTCAAAATAATAATCAAAACGACATGCAGCATATTTTTGGGGTATAGTGCCACTAAATACCGTTGTTAATTCACAAGAAAGTTAAAGTTGCAGTAAATGTTGCATAGAGTTAGAGAAGGACCGACGGGTGCTAAAATATAAAATTTTACTTCTGTCCATGTATATATATTACATCGCTGTGCATATATATTATATCGGGCCGATGACTTTATAGTTTGCCATGCAATTACCAGATTGATTCTGCAAATTCGAAATCTCCGACGGGCACAAAACCGATGTAATATCACTCGAGCTTTGCTCTTGAAACCCCATTTGAGGTGACCTTGAGAGAAGATTTTCCATGCCATCATCACTCATAACACCATTGGAAGAAGATGAACCAACGAGGAAAGAAGGTGGGAAAGAGGCAAAGTTGGAGACATCACTATGTTCATACTGAATTGCACCGCCGCCGACAACGCCGACATCAAATAGTTGTGGTTGGTAACTTCTTTGTTCTACGACAATGTTAGCGCCAGCGGCTTGCAGCTGTCGTTGGCGGCGACGAGACCTCGAACGTCGGTTTTGGAACCAGTAGAAGACATTAGCATCACCAACAACACCGAATTTCTCGAGCAGCTTTCTTATTCTCACGGTTTCGTCCTTTGGGGGTTCACCATGCCACTTTTGAAGATGGGCTCGAGTATGAGGATTTGTTCCGGTTTCGGCGTCCACCTCGACCAGACTGGTTCGTTTCTCTCTGAACCATGGCGCGGACTATTAGGGTCCGTTGCTTGATCTTCCATTGACGAAGATACCTAAGTTTAAAATATACCCTGGTTGTGATTTTGATAACACTTTTAGTCCCGTGATCAAAACTTCTACAATCAATGTTGTTCTTTCTGTTGCCACTACTCATGGATAACCTCTGCGACATGTGGACATAAACAACGCCTTTTTAAATGGTGACCTTGGTGAAGAGATGTTTATGACTCAACCACCTGGCTTTGAACAGCAGGGTGCTACTGGAGAAGAGTTGGTTTGTCATTTGCAGAAGACCTTATATGATATAAAGCAAGCTCCTCGAATGTGGTATGGTACGTTGCGACAGTTTCTTCTTGACCTACACTTTCAGGTGTCAGTTGCTGATGCCTCGTTGTTTGTCCGTTGCATGGATAGAAGTCGTGTGTTCATGCTTGTTTACGTTGATGACATTGTCATCGCTGGGATTCATCTAAAGTTATTTAAACGGTTGTCCAGCTTCTAGGTGAGAAGTTCTCACTTAAGGATCTTGACTCACTAAGTTATTTCTTGGGTATTGAAGTTGCAAGGTATAGTGATAGACTTGTTTTAAAACAACAAAAGTTTATTAAGGAGTTTCTTGAACGATTGAAAATGATAGGAGCTAAGGTTGTTCCTACTCCTATGATTTTGTCACCCCAACTTAAGAAAGATGCAGGGAAACCTCTTAGTAATGGACAACAATTTTGGAGCATTGTTGGTGTCTTAATGTACCTCAGTCACACTCGACCAGACGTTACATTCAATGTACATCGTGTAGCTCAGTACATGCATAACCCAACATTGGATAGCTATCAAAGAATACTCCGGTATTTGGCAGGTACAATACACTATGGTCTTGTATTTTATGCTAATAGTTCGACAACTAATCTGTTGCCTTTGCTTATGCTGATTGGGCAAGTAATCTAGATGATCAATATCAAGTCAGTGTGTTTCCTCGGTAATAATCTAGTTTCATGGAGCTCGAAGAAACAAAAAATTGTGGCTCATTCTACCACAGAAGCAGAATATCGAAGTATTGCGGTCACCGTTGCTGAGGTTGTTTGGATTCGAACACTACTACGAGACATGGGCAAGAAGCAAGTTGAAACTCCTGTTATATGGAGCGATAACAGCATTGCGGTGGCGAAGAGTGCCAACCTTGTTTCCATGCTAAGTCAAAGCATATGGAACTAGATATGTGTTTTGTGCGAGGAAAAGTAACAATAAAGAACTAAGTGTGAATTACGTTCCGGCATCTAATCAACTTGCCGATGGTTTGACAAAACCATTGTCAAAATCTGCTTTTACTCTATTTCTTGACAAGGTTCAAATTATTATGAAGAAGCCATGGAGAAGTCGGGAGGATGTTGTAGCTATCAAAAACCTACATAAGAGTAGGAAGAATGTTGTAGGCATGACGTGAGTTACCTGCATTGCATGAGTCAGCTACATGGTTATTGTTAGCACTAAATGATGAGTTATCATGATGAGCTGTAGAATATTAGAGATGGCTCCAGAATTATTATGTATGTAGGTTGTTATAAATAAGGTGATGTTGCACCTTTGTAAGCTATGAAGGAAAATATCTTTGTTAGATTATTCTTAGTTTTGTTATCAAGGACATACATATCCTTTATCCTTTCCTTGTCGTGAATCTTGGGTAAAACATATAATCCAACTAAATTGCAGCTATTTAATCCCAAATTAACGAGGAAATATTATATGCATCCTTTTTCTTCCATTCCACCTATTTAATGTGACTATATAGGCGATTCTTAAACCTGAAATTGATGGCTCCCCACCTATCTGCACAGAACATTCTATCATTCTTTAAAGTGTACTTGACAGGATTGGACAACTATTTTTCATATACCCTTTACAACTGTGAACTCTTTTAGATCGATTATGTTTCGTCCCTTAGGGTGTGCTTAGTTTAGTA
The DNA here is from genome assembly GCF_006381635.1 of Hibiscus syriacus. Taxonomy (NCBI): domain Eukaryota; kingdom Viridiplantae; phylum Streptophyta; class Magnoliopsida; order Malvales; family Malvaceae; genus Hibiscus; species Hibiscus syriacus. The sequence continues at coordinate 21,914 of NW_024063104.1, read as the reverse complement.
AAAGTAAGAGGATGGATAGAGGTGGGTGGAAAAGTGGAAAGAAAATGTTTTTGGGGTGTGCTTGGTAGGAAAGAAAATAGGAAAGCTTATTAACAGAAACCACTCGAAGTAGGAAAGAAAATCAGAGTTGTCCAAGTCAAGTGTGTATATTTACAAGATCATACTTTTATTTTCAAAATTTTTTTAATGGTATTTTTATTTTATTTACTCTCATTTTTCAACGATGCTAACCAATGGGTGGAATAACTTATTGTTCCTCTGGGGTGTTTTCTAAGGAAGGAAGGCTAGCTGTTCAAATTCCTCAAAGAGTGTGTGTGGAATCCTGATGCAAGTATGTTACCTTTGGAGAGACAAATATATACTGGTAGTCCACAGCCGGTGTATAACGGATCAGCCACTTGTGACAGTTCGTGCAATGTGACCACTGCTGTTGAAAAGACATGTATCTGTGCAGATAGTGCCAGTGATAATAAGGTTTCTTCTTTTGAGCAGACATATGGTGCTATAAAAGCAAAATTGGAGGAGCAATAGGGCAAAGTTGACCCCAAATTCTTGTCTAGAATTGAAACAAGCGGCACAGAGGTACATCCGAAAATGAAATGCACCAGTACTCTGGTAATGTGTTCTTTCAATATAGATCTTGGGTGTTGGCAATTGAATCATCGGAAACGCCCGTACAGAACCAGTTTCTGAAGTTTCTACCGTTACAAGTCAAAAAATGCCATGGAGCGAGGCGGCAAGAGTTCCTGTATGTTGACGAAAACGGGTAAAGAAAACGAAAGAACACGAGAATTTTACGAGGTTCGGCAATGTGCTTACGTCCTCGGTGCCTAGGCGGCGCTAGAATTTTATTCAATGATTATTTTAGGTCTAGGTTACATCTCTATTTATAATAGAAAACCCTGGTACATAATTACAAAATCAACCCTGCCCCGCACCCCCAACCCACATAATTTGTAACCCCACAACGAGACTTTCTTTGTAAGGTTCGCTCACTCCGCTCCATCTCCTGTCCTCTTTACTGGTATATTTATGAGCCATACCTAACAAATCTCCACCTTGGCGAATATCCTGCCCCTTGGAAACTTCAATGTGGGTTGGGTTACCTTGTTTCTTTAACAACTCGAAACATTCAACAAGTCCAAGCAATGCTTGAACTTGTCTGTCGTAACTGGCTTGGTGAACATATCAGCGGCATTCTCATCAGTATGTACCTTCTGAAACAAAACCTCTCCAGATGCAACCAACTCTCTGATCTTGTGGAACCTTACATCAATATGTTTAGTTCTAGCACGATACACCTGATTCTTAGCCAAGTGAATAGCACTTTGATTATCACAAAGCAACTGAACTCCACCTTGTTGAACACCCAACTCCTTTCACTAAACCAGTAAGCCATAAAGCTTCTTTTGCAGCTTCAGCCGCTGCCATGTATTCAGCTTCAGTTGTAGATAGTGCCACGACAGATTGAACAGTTGACTTCCAGCAAATAGGCCCTCCACCAAGAGTAAACACATACCCTGTCGTAGATCTTCTATTATCCAAGTCACCTGCATAATCTGAATCCACATATCCTACAACCAAAGGATTATCCCCCTGACTCCCAAAAACAATTCCATGTCCCACAGTACCCTTTAAGTACCGAAAGATCCACTTGACTGCATCCCAATGTTGCTTACCAGGTTTAGACATGTACTTACAAACTTGACTAACAGCATGAGCTAAATCAGGACGAGTACATATCATCGCATACATCAAGCAGCCAACAGCATTAGAATACGGAACCTTTGTCATATTTTCAGCTTCCTTATCTGTCTTAGGGCACTGTTCTGATGAGAGCTTAAAGTGATTCGCCAATGGAGTGCTAACTGGTTTCGCGCTGCTCATCGCAAACCTTTCTAGCATTTTCTCAACATAACCCCGTTGAGATAGCCGCGGTTTCCTTGAGTCTCTGTCCCTGCAAATTTCCATTCCAAGAATTTTCTTTGCAGCACCTAAATCTTTCATATCAATTCCTGACTCAATAAAGTTTTCAAACCGATAACATCATCCATGTTCTTCGCAGCAATCACATATCATCAACATACATAATAGAAAAAAAAGAACCATCATCAAGGCTCTTAACATAGACACAACAATCATACTCACATCGGTTGTAGCCAATCTTGATCATATAGGAGTCAAACCGTTTATACCACTGTCTCGGAGACTGTTTTAACCCGTACAAAGATTTCTTCAATCTGCAAACTAAATGCTCGTTTTCCAGGTTGAGTGAAACCTTCAGGTTGCCGCATGTAGATCTGCTCCTCTAAATCACCATGCAAAAAAGCAGTTTTAACATCCATCTGCTCTAAATGCAAATCCCAACTAGCCACCAATGCAAGTACTGCTCGGATTGAAGTGTGCCTGACCACAGGAAAAAGATTTCATCATAACTCCTTTCTGCTGTGAAAAACCCTTCGCTACCAAACGAGCCTTGAACTTCTCCCCCTCTTTTTCTGTTACTGTTGGTTTCTTCTTATACACCCATTTGCAACCAATCGGCTTCTTACCCTCAAGAAGGGGAACTAACTCTCATGTGCGATTGTGATTCAAAGACTCCATCTCCTCAACCATGGCTGTCATCCACTTGTCGTTTTCCTGACTAGTAACGGCATCATGAAAAGTAACTGGATCATCACTGCTAACAGTAAGTGCAAAAGATACCAAGTCTTCAAAACCCAATCTGTTCGGAGGCTTTATATTCGTCCGTCTCACCCTGTCTCTGGCGAGACTATAATCCTGCAAATCATCCGTAGTGGAACCACCAGAAGTCGGTTGAGAAGTTTCTGGTTTCTCAACTGGAAACTGCTCGAAATCTACCACTGTCGTGTCTTGCTTCTGCTGCAACATAGACTGTTCATCAAAAACGACATCTCTACTAATCACAACTTTCTTCGCAACTGGATCCCAGACTTGAATCCTTTGACACCTTTCTTGTAACCCAGAAAAATGCACTCCTTCGATTTGCATCAAGTTTGGATCTCTCATCAGCAGGTACATGCACATAAGCAGGACAACCAAAAATCCGTAAGTTATCAAAACTAACATCATGACCAGTCCATACCTCTTCTGCAACTTTCCCAGCCAGTGATGCCCTTGGCGATCTGTTGATAAGGTAACACGCCATGTTAACAGCCTCAGCCCAGAAGTGTTTGGGAAGCCCCGCATTCAACCGCAAACATCTGGCTCTTTCATTCAACGACCTGTTCATTCGTTCCGCAACACCATTCTGTTGTGGTGTCTTGCGCACTGTAAAATGCCTCTGAATCCCATGCTCCTTACAGAATTGTAGGAACTGTGAATCTGTGTACTCCGTACCATTGTCAGACCGCAAACACTTGATTTTTCGTCTTGTTTGGTTTTCTACCTCAGCTTTCCACAGCTTGAACTTCTCAAAACTTCAGATTTCTGTTTCAAAAAATACACCCAAACTTTCCGTGAAAAATCATCAATAAAAGTAACATAGTACCTAGATCCACCCAAAGACGATGTCGTGGAAGGCCCCCATACATCAGAATGCACATAATCAAGAATCCCTTGAGTTATGTGCTTCGCAGTCTTGAAACGGACTTTAGTCTGTTTACCAAGAACACAATACTTGCAAAAATCGAGCTTACAGCTTTTGACACCATGCAACAAGTTTCTCTTGTGTAATTCTGCCATACCACGTTCACTAAGATGAGCAAGGCGCATATGCCACAATTTTGTCGTATCATCACAGGACTCAACAGAGTGAACTCCACCTGCAACGGTACTCCCTAACAATCTGTAGATATTCCCTGCAGTCATCTTGCCTTTCATCACAGTCAATGCTCCTTTAACAATCCGAATGGTTTCCCTATCCTCGTCAGCCTTAGGGATAAAACCATTCTTGTGCAAAGTGCCCAAGGAAATCAAATTCTTCTTCAAGTCTGGGATATGTCGAACACCACTCAACGTCCGAACGGAGCCATCGTGCATCTTAATTCTGACATCACCAATACCAACAATATTGCAACATCGATCATCACCCAAATAAACCGAACCAGAATTAACCGGCCTGTATGTCGAAAACCATTCCCTATTTGGCGTGATGTGATAAGAACATCCAGAATCAAGAATCCAAGCATCCGTCAATTGTGTCGTTGAAATAGAAAGCATATCACCCTCACTGCAATCAGAAGTATCATCCTCGACCACGTTCACAGACTTGGATGAGCCATCACGCTTCTCATCAGTCTGCTTTTTCAACTTCGGACAGTCTCGCTTCATATGTCCCACCTCCTTGCACTTGTAACAGTGAATCGTCTTCTTATCCCTGGATTTGGATCTGGAATTCCGCTTCCCGGACCCTGCCTTCTCTGGCTTCCGTCCACGATCTCGATTACCCTTGACATATAGCTATCGGCTTGAGAGCTTTCCCCTGCATTCTGCTTCCGCTGGTTGTGAGCCAACAAGGCTGCAGTAATCTCCTCAACGTTGATAGTCTCTTTCCCATATGTAAGTAGTCACCATGTTCGTAAGAGGAAGGCACGAACACAACAGAATCATCGCTCTGTCTTCATCCTCAATTTTCACATCAAGCCGAGCCAAATCAGAAACGATTTGATTGAAGACATTCACGTGTTGCGCCAAATCGTGATCGTCCTGCATCTTCAGCCCATACAGCCGCTGCTTCAGATACAGTTTTGTCGTTAAGGATTGGACATAAACTGACTTTCCAACTTCCTCCAATTTCGTCTGGAGACGATAGATGCATGACGTGATACATGACCTCGTCCGCCAAGCATAATCGTATGGTTCCTGCCGCTCGCTGCTGCAATTCTTCCCAATCTTCCTCATCCATCGACGCCGGCTTTGTAGTCGCAAAGCCTTCAATCCCTTGCTGCGCCAATAGATCCTTCACCCTCGTTTGCCATAATCCGAAGTTACCCTGACCATCGAATTTCGCGACTTCGAATTTTGCTCCTGACATCTGATACCAATTGTTGACGAAAACGGGTAAAGAAAACGAAAGAACACGAGAATTTTACGAGGTTCGGCAATGTGCTTACGTCCTCGGTGCCTAGGCGGCGTTAGAATTTTATTCAATGATTATTTTAGGTCTAGGTTACATCTCTATTTATAATAGAAAACCCTGGTACATAATTACAAAATCAACCCTGCCCCGCACCCCCAACCCACATAATTTGTAACCCCACAACGAGACTTTCTTTGTAAGGACAGTTGATGTTCGCTGCGTTCGCTTCGCTCACTCCGCTCCATCTCCTGTCCTCTTTACTGATATATTTATGAGCCATACCTAACACTGTAGATAGAGGGAATGATAATAAAAAGCTGAAGATGGGTTTTAGCGAAATGTACCAATATAGCAGAGCTAGAGATCAAGTTCCTCTTAGTGATAGTTTAGCATCAAATAGACACGATCCAGGTCCTGTCTCTTCAGTCGAAGAGAAGAGATTTGACTTTTCCTGTCAAGAAAAGATAATCCCCGAAGATATGGGAAACAGTGAAAGTTACTTCTTGCCCATGGATTCACGTCGTGCAGGGGAACACCGAGTTCATGACGTCTCTCCTAATCTTGAACTAGCTTTGGGGGCCGAGACGTCCTGCCTTTACCAGAACAAACAGTAGCATGGTTTTTAGAATTGGACCGGTTAGCGAACCGGTCATTCTATCAATTTACTAATTTAATCGGTCGAATCAGTCTGATCGGTCGGAAAAACCGGACGACGTCATAATTATTTAAAAAAGTAAATAAAAATATCAAAAATATTTAATAAAAAATAATTTTTTATATCAAAATTATATCAAAGCAAGTCATAACATATATAAATTAAACCACAAATCAAATGAACAAATGATTCAAATTAACTACAACATAATTTTAAGGTAAAACATATTAAATAATAAATATAATTATATATCTATAATTAAAAAATAAATTTGGGGATAAAAAAATCATAACAAAATGATATTGTTTGGTTTAATTTTTAAAAAAAAAAACAATCTCACATGGCTAAGAAACATAGAAGAGCATCCCAAAAGTCTAAAGAGTAAAATATAAGAACAAACAATCTCACATTGCTAAGAAACATAGAAGAGCATCACAACTAACTTCTATAAATAATAGAGGTAATTTGGCATTCAAAATCATGGAGCCTTTGGTGATCATTGAGTGAACTATTCTTTCACTTCAATTAAGCTTGAATTTTAGGCTTCAATTGAGCTTCTAAATTTTTTTAGTTCAAGCTTTTTTGAGTTCAAATTTCAATATTATATTTCGAGTTTGAGTTGAACTTGATAATTTTTAACTTGTGAGTTTGAGTGGAGTTGAGCTTACTTTTAAAGTTTTCAAGTTCGAGTCGAGCTCAACAATACTCGAGTTCGATTTGGCTCGTTTAACAAACGATGTTTGGTTTAATTTTTTTAAAAAAACAAACAAAATTTCCGATTTTTTCCGGTTTTCAGCCGGTCTGGTTCGAACGGTTCAGCAGTTCTGGCCGGTTCACTAGTAGCGGTTCAACCGATTTAGATTAAACCGGACTAGATAACAGTTCTCGGTTGAGCCGGTTGAACCGGCCGATCCGGTCCGATTTTTAAAACAATGATAATAAGGTAACCAAACGCAAGAGGAGGAGGATGTATCTGCCCCCCTCTCCCTCTGCCTCTCCCTTTCCCTTTCTTTCCCTAAATGTTTTCTGTTCCTCTTTGCAAACCAATGCTTTGATCAGTTGGTTTTCTTTTTTCCTAGATGTTTTCTGTTCCTCTTTGCTCACTGAATTTCCTCATTAGTGTTGAAGACTGCCTACCCTTTCGCCCCCTTTGCACCATGGCATTATAACGGCTTAACTCAATTTGCTTTTAAGGTATATTACGGGTTTAGTACCTAAATCACCAGTTTTGGTTCATAGTACATAAACTTTTAATTTTTTTTCAAAATCATACCTAAAATTTAATTTTTGTTTTGTTTTAAAACTGCACCATTAAAACTTTAGTTTTTTATCATTTTAATGCCCCGCTCAAAATTTAATGTTAAGTTTTAAAAATATTAAAAGTTAGGTACTAAAACAGATCAAATTAGATAGTTTATATATTAAAACGGATCAAAATTGATAATTTAGATACTAAATGTATTAAGTTTTTAACAACAAGGTATTAAAATAAAATAAAAATTAAATTTTAGGTAAGATTTTTTTTAAAAAATTAAAAGTTTAAGTATTAAAACGAATTAAAATTGATAGTTTAGATATTAAGTACATAGTTTACCCTTACTTTTATAAGAAAAATAGGGTCAGTGTGTATTGTGTAGTATTTTGATGTTCTAAATAGAATTGAATTTTGTAAACGATTTAATCAGTTCTTTAATTTGAGACATTTTACAAAGTGATAAAATAATGGTAAATAAATCAAATTATCTAGTAAGAGTTGTAAATGAGACGAGCCAATTTGTAATCTATTCAAGATCAACTCAGTCAAAGTTTGAGAAATATTCGACTCGACTTGAATTCTTAACGAGCCGAAACGAACTACTTGATGCTCGACTTGAAAAGTTTGCGAGCAACTTGAAAATGTAATATATTAAGATTTTATTTTTTTAAAAAAAATAAATATTAATAATATTAACATTTATGTGTTGATTTTTTCTAAAATACAGTATAAGATTTTAATGTATTTAAGGTTTATGTTATTGTTTGATTTTGAGGCTTCAATCGAGTAAAGTTGATTTTTTTTCATTTCGTGATTTTTTGAGCTTTAATTCATGGTTTCGAGTTCGAATCGAGCTTGAAAATTTTAGGCTCACGAGTTTTCAATCCGAATCAAATTCTATTTTAAAGTTTTTGAGTCGAATCGACTCAGCAATACTCGAACCTAACTCAACTCTTTTATAGCCCTATATTTGGTACATTGTTTTGTTACACAATTATAATTATATCAACAAATAGTTTTTTACCAAATAAGATATTTGACTACACTTTATTACCGATAAATTAATTAAAAAACAAATGTCATGAGTCTTTGTGCGAGCATCAAAACAACAGAAAACATATCAAAAGCCATAAAGATTATGCTACAAGAGCAGAGAAAACATGTGTCATAAAAGTAGAAAAAATGCGTGTCGTAAGGATAAAGAATCTTATTTAAAATTAAAATGAAAAAAATTAAGAAAAAAATAAAAACATAAAAAAATAGATATAAATAATTTAAAAAATCTAGGTAAGATTTAGGGGTTGTTTGTTTACTTTAGAATGATTAAGCGTTGAATGATTTAAATACTGAATGATTCAGAGACTCTGAATGATTTGGCTCTGAATGTGACATGCTGTTTGATAACTGACTCTGAATGATTCAGAATGTATTTCTGTGCTGAATCATTCAGTACTGTTTTATTGAATCATTCAGAGGTGCGAAACAAACGCGATTAAGAGGCAAACAAACGCGATTAAGAGACAAACAACCAACCCCTTAATCTAAGTGTCAAAAAAAGGAAAAAAAAAGAAAAAAATAATTTAAAAATGCTGACGTGGCTAAGATATTTCCACGTAATCTATTCTGGAAAAATCCTCACAAAATCTTTCTGTAGAGGAAGGGCTTATTCGTAAATAAGAAACCAAAGAGACTTTATAATCCATTCACTGCCAAAAAAAAAAAAAAAAAATCTTGCTAATTTCCCTTTGCTTTCTCTCAACTACAGCTCTCATGGCGTATTGTTTGGCTCCCGTTTCCATCTCAGTTTTCAATTTTAACAACCTCTTTTTTATTTTAATTTCTGGGTGTAGTTATCATGTAACTTAATCATTTGATATATTGATTGTTTCCGTCTATTTTTTAATCATTTTATTTGAATATTCTGATTTCTGCCTGGAGAAATAGTTTAGTTATCGATATTGGTTCTTTATCCGTATTTGGAGAATCAAATCTGCTCCGCGTGTTTGAATGTGTTGGACACTGATGCTTTAGAAAAATTTATGAGTTCAGGTAACAATAACATAGCCTTTTGCAAGTAACTAATTAAGTTGAGTTCGTCGGATGAAGTTCGACGTTGCTAATTTCTATGCCAAAGGTTCAACAAAAAATTGTAAATACTTAAGGAAAGGAAAGATTAGAAATAGATATGGTTTAAGTTTGATATTTGATTCAATGTGTTTATTTTATTTTGTTTATGGCATTATGTTATTAAGGTTTGAAAGAACATGAAGGATAAAAAAAGACTTTATGTAGATGTGCTTCAAATTTGTTTCGTGATTCAGCATGTTTATTTTTAGTTTTTCTAGTGATTAAAGCTTGAAAGAACATGCTCGTATTGTATTTCTTGTCGGTAAGGATAGCAATGTACTTCTTGTGTCACATTCTTTGTTATTTTGATTGGAAATGCAAATTTTAAGAATAGAAATTTGTTTCTTTTTTCTTGTACTTTTCGATTGGAGTTCCGATGGTTTTCCTTTAAATCAAATTCTTATAGTTTTTGGTTCAAAATTGACAAAAAGAAGAAGATTCTAGGACTCAAGTGCCATAAACTATGGGAAAAAACAACCATATGCCTAACATCCAAAAATGAATTCATTGGTTTCTTTGTCGTACTGACTGATCTTGGGGTATGTGATGGGTTGCTATTAACATATGAAAATAATAGTTTTTTTGATGAGTTCTTGCTTCATGCTCACTATTATTCCTTTCTTGGTTTACATAGGCGGTTCTCATCTCAAGGCAGGTGAAGTTTGGTTCACCAAGTCCAGCACCTTTGGGAAAAGACCAAGTCTGGCAGTTCGAAGGAAACAAATTCCATTGAAACACCAGTTTTCAGTTTCTGCACAGTATCGGTATGTCTTTCTGGATTTCAGTCCACTTGAAATATGCTTAGATGCAAATTCATGTTTCTCAAGCCAAACCTATGATTCTGAATTATTGGTACTCAAGCCACATATCTTTAATGGTTTTGTGTTAGAACTAGATTGAGCACATGCTGTGTTTTAGGATGACACACATGCCAAATCCCTTTTCATACTAAGCCTCCTTGATACGGATTTGCTAAACCATAAATCTGCGAAATAGAATCCCCTGGAAGTTTCACAATTTTGAGACAAATATAGGGAAAACAAATCTGAAATTTGATTGTCAAAAACATTAAAATATAAGTCACAATATCAATATCCAAGAGTCTCAGGTTCAGTAAATCCTGTCAGTAGAGTTTCTTTGGTTTCATTGTTGATTTTCATTGTGAAGAGTGATGTGAATAGAAACATTTCCAGCAAAAAATATCTTATCAGACCCTTGTTACTACTAATAGTTAGTGATGTTTAAAGCTGTTGATAAGATGATTTCTCTGTAATAAATTCTCTTTGATGCTGAACAACCTTACCCTACTCTCCCCATGCTCAACACTAAAAGGATTTAAAGCATAGAGCCATCTGAATTCGTCTTTGTTTTTCACTTTCCATGTGTTTTTCTTTCTTTCTCCTGAGTTCTTAAGCTGATTCTTTGCTCATAGCAAGAAGGAAAAAAAGGAAAAGCTGATTATTTATTGCTTTGGATGTTGTGTTATGTTTAGATTTATTTCGAGTAGGATTTTGCGAATTGCATATGTTGTTCCTGTCCCATCCATTAGTAATGCTTCTAATTTCTTCTCATCATTTGTTGTTAACCCCGATACATGCAGTGGTGACAGCAGGGGTGGAGGAAGTGATTTCGTTGCTGGTTTTCTTCTAGGAGGTGCCATATTTGGAACTTTGGGATATATTTTCGCACCACAGGTGATTAATAGCTGCTTTCAGTTTCTAAATTTCCAGAAAATATATCTAATTAATGACCTGAAGTCGACTGAAAGTTCCCTTGTAGTAGTGCATTTGTGTTCTTGTTGAAAGAGTTAACTATCATGTTCTATTAATATTTAAAGGTAATCTTAGAAAAATCAACTTAGTTCATCTGCTTTTAACTAAATCATATTATAGTATTGTTTCATGCTTTCTTGTCTTATCATAGAGCTTTAATTGCATTACTACTACTATGTTACCCGGACTTGGATGCGATGTTGTATACAGGTAACGTCAGAATTAATATATTCAGTTTTTAGAAAGTCCTCACATGTATTTTGAGAACTTTTGCAAGTTTGTATACTATATCTATGTTCGGATACAAGCCAAATATGGATGCTTCAAAATAAAAATGAAGAGTCGAAGCCATATATCTGCTGTTCTTTCTGTTCGGTGAACCGTCGCCTTTTTTGCTTTCTTTATTTGAAATCATCGTCATCAGGTTAAATCCTCCTCTCGTTTATTGTTTTGATTCAGATTAGAAGATCCCTGCTAAACGAAGATGAATACGGATTCCGTAAGGCAAAGCGACCGATATACTATGAAGAAGGTTTAGAGGTAATTAGGCTCTACTTCTATTCGCTATTATGTTCTTCAGTGTTTCCCTACACTCTTTATATTAAATTCGAAACCTTTCTTACTTTATCAAAAGCAGAAAACCAGGGAGACCCTGAATGAAAAAATCAGCCAACTCAACGTGGCCATCGACAATGTGTCCTCGCGATTGCGAGGCAGGAATAACACACCTACTGTTCCAGCTGAGGCCGACCCCGAAGTAGAAGCTACCATGTGAGGGACTCATGTTTGTTACTGCCGAGTCATTATGGTCGAGTTTCAGTGATTGAAGCAGGTAGGTTCTACCATTAGTTGTTTGAAAAATACATATGGAACTATGCAGATCTGATACTATATTTTAATTTTGTTTCTTATTGAAACAATTAGTGTAATTAGAGCTTGTGGCAAAGCTTTGTGTCATTATTTGTTATGACGTAGTCCCTAGCTTGGGACAATAGATAGAGACAGGGATGAATCAAGGGGTGTCGTGATATTGCACCTACTTATCTTTTTATTTCTTTTTTTTATCAATGATTTAATTTCGTACCTTTCAGGATATTGCACCTCTAATATAAAACCCTGCTTTCATCCTTAAATCGGGATTGTAAGTGTTGGATTCGATTTCAAATTGAAAGGTGTTTATAAATAATATTTACATTTTAAATACAAGTATCAAATAGGTAATATTTGATGAATATAGGTACAAAATTTGTTCAAAGAAAGGCAAAAGGGTATTTTTTTCCATTGTAGTAGATCTAATTTATCATTTTTTTCCCTATTGTATTTTCGCATCAATTTAGCTCTCGAAGTTGTTGAATTGTATCATTCTATAGCCTAACCTTAAAACTCTAAATTATAAGACTTAAACCATAATCCTATAACTTCTAAACCTTAAACTTATCTTTGAGTTTATAATTTAGGGTTTTAAGTTAGGAGTGGGGTATAGAGTGGGGTAATTAAACAATTTTAATGACTAAATTAAGGTGAAAATACGATAAATGCAAAAATAATAAATTAGGTATAGTACATAGAGAAAGATGACCCTTAAGTCAAAATAAAAGTTTCAAATTTGCATAAATGAAAATTTTTAAGTATCAAATTAATAAAAAACAAATATTATTTTTGAAAACAACGACTAATTCATGTATATATATATATATATTAAATCAAGACTATTAGTTTTACATTTTTTAAGACTATTAGTTTTACATCTTTTTAAGACTATTGGATGATGTAAAACTCTTTTAGTTTTAAACCTTTTTAAGACAATTGGATGAGAGAAATTAAAGGCTGATAATAACAATAGAAAATGAGAATATATTCACCGAAAAATAAGAAATTAATTTTAACCTTTGATTTCCCTCAATTCAATGGTTCTAAAAAGTGTAAAACTAAACGAGTTTTACACCGTGTAAGTGGATTCTAACTCTTAAACTAATTCAAAATGATCTAATTGAATTTGTTTTTATCACTTCTACCTATATTATATTAATATAATTGTACAACATGTGATCAATCCAAATAAACGAGCATACTATGTATACTTTTTTTATTTAATTAGTGTTGCTCTTAATTTAATGAAATTAGGGTGAAGTAAACAAATGTTCCCTTGATTATAGAGTATTATTTTATTAAGTTTTTTAACTATTAAAAATATAAAATAGTTTCTCAATTATAGAGTATTGTTTTGTTGAATCCTTAGACTATTAAAAGTTATAAAATGATTACCTGATTATTCATATGTTCCAAACTCTTCTTTCGTTAAAACTGATGACAATCTAAGCTGATATTAACATGTTGACTGAGATATGATAGTCGTTTGAGATTTTTGGATAAGATTTTATCATATCACTGTTGACATGTTAACGTCCAACTTAGATTATCACCAAATTTTTAATAGAAAATGACGAGTTTGAAATATACGAATAGTCATTTTATAACTTTAAATAGGAGGGACTCAACAAAACAATGTCCTACAATTAAGGGATCATTTCATAACTTTTAATAGTCATGAGACTCAACAAAATAATGTCCCATAGTTAGGGGATCATTTGTGTACTTTACCCTAAAATTTAAACAAAAATTGAACTACCTAAATCATATACACATGTAAAAATATATCAATAATTTAAGAAAAATAACGTTTTACCTTTTTTTCATTTAACTTCTGTTATTTACTATTAAAAAACTTCTTTTATTTTACGTTATTTAATCTTGTTTACAAAGTATTTGTGTGTATGTTTTTAGTAAATATAATATTGAAATAATAAAAGAATAATTTTCATTTTCACTTAGTGAGTGTGCTTGGACACCTATTATAAAATTGACTTGAGATGTAATTACACAATTAAGATATGTTTGAACAATTATCGTAAACTGTAAATCTTGTTAAATTGATATAACTAGATATTTATCTTTTTTATTTTTTCCATCGATAGTAGTAATAGTAGTTCACATCTTTAATTATTAGGGTAAATTACGAATTAAATACATAGTTTATGTACTAAACATATGATTTACCCAAAATAATAGATTGTATATTAAAAAAATAGCGATTATCTCTCTCATCTTGATAGTTGATAGCTCAAAAAAAAAAAATCATCTGTTATATTTGAACGTTATATATAAAATGTAAATCATTCGTAGGTAGTTTTTCTCTAAGTTCACTGTCTCTTTTGCTTGTTAAAGAAGAAAAAAAAGCTACTTCTCCATCGATCTCTTCCTCTCATTCTCACCATGTCTGCTAAATCCAAGTACGTTCACCTCACTCTCTTTCTGGGTTCTCTTTTCTCTTTATGAACTTCATGCTTTGTTCCTCAATTCCTTTTATTTTGGACTTAGATCTGACTTGGGTTTTCTTTACTTTCTTTGGACTGCTTATTTTTTAGTTCATGTGATGCTTTTCTCTGTAGTAAATTCTGGAATTTTGTTTGATTTGCTCCTTGATGCTTTTAGGCTCATGCTAAGGACCTTTTTCCCCACTCAAATTCATAGTTTTTTTTTTAGTAATTTTGTTGTTTGATTCTATTTTTCAAATGGGTTTTACTAGAATTTTGAGTATTCGAAATTTTGGGTGTTTCTTTTATTCCTGTGATTCTTGTAATTTGATATTTAAAGACCCCTTTTTCACTCAAATTCATAAATTTTTAGTCGATCTTGTTCTTTGATTCTCTTTTTCAAATGGGTTTTACTCAGATTTCGAGTATTTAATTTGATATAATAATTTTATCCTGCCAAATTATGTAGAAAAAAAGTTGCCATTTTTGAGATGAAATCCATCTTTAATTTGATTTGCTCATGAATTTTGTTATATTCTTTGCTATTTTGTGTTTAAACTATGAGCCTTTGAACATTATCTCTACAGATCAAGTTCATCTGATACTCCAACCAAGGTTTCACCAGCTACACCTAGAGTGGCAAGTAAAGTAAGCCGGGGACTGGCTAAACCGGAACCTGGTTCACCCTCCCCATTGCAAAGTGCTCGTAATTCAGCTGATCGATCGCAGATACTATCTCTTAACTCGACGCCTACAGTTGTTCGTAGATCACCAAAGGTTGCCACGCCACCTGAAGTAAGTTTTTAAGTCAATGTTGTCATATAGTTCGGTATTTGATCTTACATTTTTCCGGTTAGATGTAAGTTCTTTTGGATTTGTTGATATGGGATTTGGTTATGAGGATTCTGAAGCTGTGTTGATTTTTGTTGATTTTTCCGGATAACGAGTTGTATTTCAAGTAATATTGTGAAAAGAAAATGTGCTATCTGTTATGAATCATTGTGTGTATGTTTTGACGTTTGGTGAGGAGAAAACCGGTCTTAGGAAAGAGAAACAAATAAACTACTGTTTTAATTACGAAGCTAATGGATTTCCATTTGCGTTATCGGTTGGTTTTGGTTTTCAGAAACCGCAAACACGTGTGGGTAAGGGATTAGAGTTGCAAGCACAGTTGAACTCGGTTCAGGAGGATTTAAAGAAAGCAAACGAGAAATATCATTGATCGAGAAAGAGAAGGCACAAGCAATTGATGAACTGAAAGAAGAAGAAAGCAGCTGAAGAAGCAAATGACAAGCTTAGAGAGGCTTTGGCCGCACAAAAGCTAGCTGAAGAGAACTCTGAGATTGAAAAGTTCCGAACTTTAGAGTTGGAACAGGTGGAGATGGATGCTGCTCAGAAGAAAGATGAAGAATGGAAGATAGAAATCGAATCCGTTAGGAACCAGCATGCTCTGGATGTGGCTGCTCTCGTCTCAACCACTCAGGAGCTTCAACGGGTGAAGCAAGAACTAGCCATGGCTTGTGATACGAAAAACCAAGCATTAAATCATGCTGATGATGCAACCAAGATTGCTGAAATTCATGCCGAGAAGGCGGAAATTCTCTCGGCCGAATTGGTTCGGTTGAAGTCTTTGCTTGAGTTGAAGCGTGAACGAGAGATTAGTGAAAACATGAAATGGTGTTGAAGCTCAGGGAAGAGATAGAATCATTGAAACAAGAAGTAGAGAAAGCAAAGGCCTATGAGGAGAAGTTGGTGGAAAACGAGGCATTTGTTGAACAACTTAATGTTGATCTAGAGGCTGCGAAAATGGCTGAATCGTATACACGCAATGTAGTAGATGAATGGGGAAACAAGGTTGAAAAATTAGAAATGCAGATTGGGGAAGCAAAGAAGTTAGAAAGATCTACATCGGAATCTCTAAATGCAGTCATGAAGCAATTAGAAAGCACCAATGATTCATTGCAAGACGCAGAATCTGAAATTGCTTCTCTTAAAGAGAAAGTGAGATCATTCGAAATGACGATCAGTACACAAAGAAGGGATCTTGAGAAATCAGAACACCAGATTAATACGGCTAAGGAAGAAAGTGCAGAAGCGAGGAAGTTGGTTGAGTCTCTAAAGTCCGAATTAGAAACGGTGAAAGAAGAAAAGACCCGAGCTTTAGATAATGAGAAGCTTGCAGTTTCCCGTGTTCAAACTCTTTTAGAAGAGAAAAGCAAACTCTTTAATGAGTTGGAAAATTCTAAGGATGAGGAAGAGAAGAGCAAGAAAGCAATGGAAAGCTTAGCTTCAGCCTTGCATGAAGTTTCTGCAGAAGCTAGGGAGGCTAAGGAGAAGCTCTTATCCTGTGAAACCAACAATGAAAAGTACGAGACCCAGTTAGAGGAGCTAAGGTTATTCCTGAAAGAAACAGATGAGAAGTACAAAACCATGCTCGATGATGCAAAAAACGAGATTGATCTTCTTACAAATACCATTGAACAATCCAAGAACGAACATCAGAATTCCATAACCGAGTGGGAACAAAAAGAACTGCATTTAGTAGATTGTGTAAAGAAGTCGGATGAAGAAAACTCTTCTCTACAAAAAGAAATTAATAGGTTGGTAAATTTGCTAAAACAATCTGAGGAAGAGGCTACTGCGTCCAAGGAGGAAGAAGCTCGGTTGAAGGATAGCCTAAAGGAAGTTGAATCTAAGGTGATTTATCTGCAAGAAGCTCTAGAGGAACTCAAGACTGAGAGCATGAAATTAAAGGAGAGTTTGTTGGATAAAGAAACCGAGTTGCGGAGTGTCATTCAAGAGGCTTCCGAGTCCAAGGAGGAAGAAGCTCGGTTGAAGGATTGCCTAAAGGAAGTTGAATCTAAGGTGATTTATCTGCAAGAAGCTCTAGAGGAAGTCAAGACTGAGAGCATGAAATTAAAGGAGAGTTTGTTGGATAAAGAAACCGAGTTGCGGAGTGTCATTCAAGAGGCTTCCAAGTCAAGGAGGAAGAAACTCGGTTGAAGGATAGCCTAAAGGAAGTTGAATCTAAGGTGATTTATCTGCAAGAAGCTCTAGGGGAAGTCAAGACTGGGAGCATGAAATTAAGGAAAGTTTGTTGGATAAAGAAACTGAGTTGCAGAGTGTCATTCGGGAGGCTTCTGAGTCCAAGGAGGAAGAAACTCGGTTGAAGGATAGCCTAAAGGAAATTGATATAAAGTGATTATCTGCAAGAAGCTCTAGAGAAGTCAAGGCCGAGAGCATGAAACTAGACGAGAGGTTGTTGGCTAAAGAAATGAGTTGCAGAGTGTCATTCAAGAGGCTTCTGAGTCCAAGGAGGAAGAAACTCGGTTGAAGGATAGCCTAAAGGAAGTTGAATCTAAGGTAATTTATCTGCAAGAATCTCTAGAGGAAGTCAAACTGAGAGCACGAAATTAAAGGAGAGTATGTTCGATAAAGAAACTGAGTTGCAGAGTGTCATTCAAGAAAACGATGAACTCCGGGCTAGGGAAGTTGCTTCTCTTAAGAAAGTTGAGGAGCTGTCTAAGCTGTTAGAGGAAGCTATAATAAAAAAGCAGAGCGAGGAAAACGGTGAGCTAACCGACAGTGACAAGGACTACGATTTGCTGCCTAAGGTGGTGAATTCTCAGAAGAGAACGGGCATGGAAGTAAAGACAAGCCCAAGTCATCAGGAGAACATCCTGAGGAATCCAAAATCGAAAGCTCTCCGCATGTGAATGATGGCTCGAAAGATGAGGCTCTTCAAGCAGACAGTTCCAAAGTGTTGAACATGAACGGAAAAGTGGTGCACGAGACAAAAGAAAAGGAGAATGATTCAGTAGAGTCAGTGATACTGAATTTAAGATGTGGGAAAGCTGCAGAATCGAAAAGAAGGAATTTTCACAGAAGGGGAACCGAGCAAGAGGAATCCTTTGATGAGGAAGTTGATTCAAAGGCGGATGCTAGTGAGGGCTTTGATCAGGTAAATGGTTCAACAGAAATCGTTGATGATGGAGGAAACTCGCCATCAAAGCAGCAACAACATAAAAAGAAGAAGCCTTTACTCCTTAAATTCGGGAACCTACTGAGAAGAAGGGAAGTAGCAACCAGAAGTAAACAATGAAATCAGCCATGGCTTGACTTATCCCTACCAGCAGGCTTGATGTGTTTGTTTCATTGTTTTCCTTAACATTATCTATATAGGGTTAGTCTCTTTACTTCATTTCCACTTCTATAATATTTATAATTGGATTCTCCATATTTTTTACTATCCAATGTGTGATAGAGATAATTCTTATTTTCTTACTTGTTCTTCTTATCTGGAATTCATGAAAACATGGTGACTTGACTGTATTTCAATGTGTTTTCTTTATGTATACGAGGAAAGTAAATGTTTTGCCATGCACCGTTTGCTGTTTTTTTGTCTGCATATGTTTTGTGTTTGTGTATATATATACATAAGGATGGGGTCGGGTTTTTTTTGGTCCACCCGACCCGAGATCAAGGAATCTTCACCCGAGACCCGATTCAATCCAACCAAAACAAGATTTACCCGACCCGAACCCGACCCGATATATAACTTAAAAACCCGACCCGACCGAAATAATAATAAAATATTATTTTTTTCAATATAAATAGAGACTTAATTGAAAAAAATAATATAGAGGGGTATTATTGTAATTATTCTTAAATATATAAGATAAAATTATAATTTTAAAATAACCCGATTTTTTAAATACCCGATCGGGTTGGGTTCAGGTCCCATGCCCACCGCTATATATACACACACTGAAATTGTTTTTAAATACTTATGCGATTTATGGGATTTGCATTGTATTATTGTTTTATGTATTTAGTATTCTATGATTAAAATAATTATAAAATATCTAGTTAAAGAATGTTGTTTCCTCAGAGATTTTAGGTTCGTGCAATTACGTCTGTAAATTATGTACACTAGGCTAATATGTTATAGTGGTTAAAAAAGTGTTGCCTCCTTAAAGATAAAGATCTTGGGTTCTAATTGTTGCCATATGCATGATGTGTTTGCGTTATCAATAGGTTGGGAAAGATTTTATCCAAATTATTTTGAAAAAAACTATCATTAATAATAGTGATGAAAATATAACTAAAATTAATATTTATAAAATAAAAAAGAAAAATACACAAGATCAATAAATGGTGGAGTTCTATTACCAAAACGTTATCGTTTTGTAGCTCACCAGATTGAGAGAATTTAAATTGGATTCAATATCGTCGGACTTTTTTCTACGGATCAAATTTCTCTTGATTAGTTCTCCAAATCCTTCCCTTTCGTTTTTGTTGACATATCACGAACTTCGATGGATGAAAGTGTTAATTGTGTCTTATGAGTTCACTTGATCTTAGAAAGTTCGAGATTCGTTAACTTATCTAATCATCATTATGTACTAGTTAAAAATATATTTACCAGTGCTTAAACAACTAATTTTCTTACTTCTCTCATATTTTAACTTCATGCTTTTATTTTTAGTAAGATTTCTTTAGTATTAGTGGGGAATGTTGGTAATGGCTCAATTATAACATACTTTTAAATGTTATTTATTTCTATTTAAATAGTTTTAAATTATGTTTTGGAAATGATATTTTTACTCTCAAATGTTGTTTGACACACTCGTCCTCTTTTGAGTGTTGTTTTAGTTGAGAGAAGAGTAATACCATCCAAGGTCACTCCAGTTTTCGGGTGTACGAATTCTTAGAGAGTCGTGCTAACCACAGGGGTTGTTTGTCCATTGCAACGATTATACGCATAGTGACGAATTCGCTTCTAAGATAGTTGGATTACCACGATACGATTATTGTTTGATTGGTTATTTTATTTAATATTTTCAGTTAATATTAACGTTCATTTACATCAATCAATTTCCCAATAACATGGACCCGTTAGCGCGGGAAAACAAGAATAACCTGAATGAGATATCTAATTCTTCATCTACTTAAACTCACTTTGAAGCTTGGGGAGATATAATGGATGATGTAGCAATGTTATTCATTGTATTTAAATAAAAGGAACATAAAAATAGGGCATATGCCATTGTGTAAAGGGAAAAAAATAATTATTCCTATATATGGTGTGTGTGTATATATATATATATATATATATATATATATATAAGTACATATTCCTCATGATAAGTAAAGTTAAGATGGTACTCAATAGGTTAGATTATTTCACTTACTAATTGACATGCAAAATTAAAGAATATAATATTGTTTTAAATAATTATAAATATAATGTATTAAATACAAATGATATTATTGAAATTAAGTAATAATATTTAACATTTATTATTTTTTAAATCATGTATAAATTTTAAATTGATCCGCAAACTTTAAAATATTTTAATTGAGTCTTCAAATTATCAATATTATTTTATTCATATTCTTTATCAATCTAACAATATATTTGAGCATTACATGTCATTTTTATATGACATACAACATATTTAAATATTCGAATTAAATTTTAAAACACGTACACGCGACATTTTTCAATTGTCACACGACATTCTCATTTTCTTGAAAACTGTTACATGAGAGTCCAACATGAAGAAGTTTTAGGGTTCCATACAGCGGAAGAAGAAACCTATCTCCATGGTACCCATGAGCATTGAAGCTACCACTAGTGCTAGGGTCAATATGGACCTTGTCCCGGGTTCGGGGAAAGCGCCACTACCAAAGATCGCCTTGCAAACCGATCCGACACCGAGCGGAGCTTTTTCGGATCCGCCGTAGAAGCCTGTGTTTAGAGGGTTAGTGACCATATCAGCCAAAGTCGTCGCCAACGCAATCACCATCGCATCGGCTGCCTTATTCTGGCTCGGCGGTCGGAGAAAGATAATCGACTTCGGACCGTTGTCGACATCCTTGAAAGGCCATTCGCATTTTCCAGGGCACTCGATTCCGGATTCCGAGTATAATGTATGGTTTTTTGTTATCTTCGGTTCAAAAAATGTAAACAAATAAGTTCATAGTACGAGATGTTATAAATGAAGGGGTAAGTATACAAATGGTCCCAGGGCGTTATTATGTTGAATCTCATTACTATTAAAAATTATAAAATAGTATCTCAATTATAGATAGTTGTTTTGTTGAGTCTCCCGATTATTAAAAGTTATAAATAGTCACTTGACTATTTATATGTTTCAAACCATCATTTTCCGTTAAAAAATGAAAACATTTGAGATGGACAATACCTGCTACCTACATGAGATATGATAAAATCATACTTAATGATGTCTACTGACACCACTGTTGCTTTCGAACATTAGCTCGAGACACTAATATTTCAAGCATTGACTCAATGACATAATGTAATGGAGATTCGATCCATAAAATCCATCTCAAATAGTTCCGTGATTACATTTTATCATATCTAAGTTAACATGTTAATTTCCAGCTCAAACAATTACATTTTTTTAACAAAAATGATGAGTTTGGAATATATGATTAGTCGGGTGATCATTTTATAACTCTTAATAGTCAGAGGACTCAACAAAATAATACTTATGTCAAGAGATCATTTTGTAACTTTTAATAGCCCATTTCAAAAACTTACCTATAAGTCCGTGATCGGCACATTTTCTGGAGCAGAGTCCTTCAATATCTACATCCTTTGCAGTATTATAACGGGGATGAGGTCAGGTTGATCATGTATGTGTTCACGTACAATTTTCGGAATAGAACCCGCTAGGTCAAATTCCTTCCATATTTATACGAGTATCATCGATTTGTT